>NW_006399751.1:47712097-47783417 GCF_000299155.1 Elephantulus edwardii | reverse complement strand
TGAAAACCCAAAAATCTCTGTAAATGTTCATTAAAACTAATAAAATTTAATAAAAAAAAAGAAAACAAAACAGTCACTTTCAGGGAGAGACATGAAGAGAGAAAACAGTCTGTACCTGTATTTTATTATAAATGCACATTCTCTAGTTCATATTCAAGTGTAACTTAAAAATTTTTAGTTCAACTGCTTAGTTCTTATTTTTGGAATTTTTGTTTTTACAGGTGCAAGAAAATTCACCAGGACATAGAGCTGGACTGGAACCATTCTTTGATTTTATTGTTTCTATTAATGGGTCAAGATTAGTAAGTTCATCCTTTTATACTTTTGCCTATAGTATTTTTTAGTCTTTTGGAAGTACAATGTGTTTGCTTTATCTAGCCTTGATACTAATTTTTTAAAAAATGGGATTTTTAAAACATGTTTTTTAAGCATTCAAGGGAATTTACCCAGTGAGAATATAAGTTACAAAACATAAGGAGTACATTCTCTTGTAAAAATAAGTATGTTATTAAACATGCTAGCCTGCAAACTCTGAAATTCTGTATCTCAGATTCTAGTAAATATCTTAGAAGAATAGAAAAAATCTTGGAAGACTTTTGTCTTTATTAAATGCTTATTTTTTTTATAAGCAGGAGGAAATCATTAAGATTAAAATGTTGACGAGGAAGATTAAAATGTTTACTTTTTTAAAATACATCTGCATTTAGTAGGTTTTTGGTAAATTGCTTTAGTAAAGACTCATTTGTAATAGCTAGTTTGCTTTTTTCCCTTCTTGAAATTTAGTTCTCATAATAAATAATTTTGTTTTGATCACATAGTCTATCAGCAAATACCTAACCCAGCAGCTCCCTGAGAGAAAGATAGGCAGTCTCCTCCTCCGTAGTTTACAGCCTCAGAAACCTAACAGAAGATCAGCTTGTGTGTCAGTTCTGACACAGTGGCAGTGAAAAAGAAAATCAGATGCGTGCTCCAAAAATGGAGAATTACAATTACTTTTTAAAAATTGCTTTTAGAGGGGAGGGATTGCATAACAATGAAAGAGCTTTTCTTTCTTTTCAAGGAGAAGAGTGAATTTAGAGGGAGGGGTGGGTAGGGAGAAAAGTGCAACAATGTATGACTGGAAACCCTAAGTCTCTGTAAACTTTCATTAAAATTAAATTTTTTTAAAAATTGCTTTAGTTCACCTATATTGAAGTAATAAGAAGGGAATTACCTCAACCAAGAAAATTATTATGACATAGCTGGTGGGTTATTTTTTAGAAAGCAATTTTAATGTTTGTTTTTATTTATAATGTTTCCCACATAATCATAATGACTTTTACTCATTTATGTAGTGACATATTTAACATACTAGTTCAGTTCTTTTCCTTTCAGTTGCTAACATCATAATAAAGAATAGAATAATAAAGTAGAATCCAAAATGAAACTTCAAACCCAACACATGTTTTATATTTGAAAATTGAACGGAAAGTAATTCAGATTTGCTAATAATGGTACTTTTTATGGAATATTTTATATGTTTTTTTAAATTTTTTTTTAAATAAAATTTTAATTTTATACTGGTTTACTTACAAAGTTCATATACATTGCAGATGTTTTGTTTTTAAGCCCCAGTTCATGCCTAATAATGTTGGGCTACAAATTTGATAATCCATAGTATACTAATTTTTAAAAATCAGTTTGACGTTATTGCTAACATCAGAATTATTCTTAATTTCTTGATATACATTTACTTTGTGGACTACTTAGATGTTACTGAAGCTTTTTTCCCCCTTTCCTTTGCCAGCTCAAAAGCAGTTATGTTTTGCTTCTTTTCTGTTGTATGTTTTATTTATATTGACTATTAATACAGTTATAGAGCCACAGAGTTCATAGGCTAAGATTGATTAACATCTTTTAAGGAAAATTAATTTCTCTTTGTTCACAGAATAAAGACAATGATACACTTAAGGATCTACTGAAAGCAAATGTTGAAAAACCTGTAAAAATGCTTATCTACAGCAGCAAAACACTGGAGCTGAGAGAGACCTCAGTCACACCTAGTAACATGTGGGGTGGTCAGGGCTTGTTGGGAGTGAGCATTCGTTTCTGCAGCTTTGATGGGGCAAATGAAAATGTTTGGCATGTGTTGGTGAGTGTCACCTAGAGCTATTCTAGTTTAAGAACAAATGTAGAAACATCTTTTAACAGTGTTTGTCTTAGATTTGTTAAGATTATAGTTTTTTTATTAATATAATCATTATTTGGCTATTAATAGTTTTTAAAAAATAAGCATGCATTGCTTATGAAATAGAGATTAAAAAGAGTTACACTGCAAACATTTATCTGTTAGAAAAATATTATCTGAATTTATCTATTAAAGTCACTATCTGTAAATAGTTAAATGTTCTCTGCTTTTTGTGCTTCGGAATTTTGTTGTTATTGTTGTGTTCTGTTGAGTTAGAATCAGCTCATAGGTGAACCTCCAGTGGGTTTTTAGAAGCTATAAATCACACTAGAGGAGATTACTTTGCCTTCTCCCATGAAGCAGCTGGTGGAATCAAACCACAAGCCATATATATATATAAATTTTTTTCCCATCTGTAAAAAGACAAGGATTTAGGTGTTTTTTTTAAAATCCTAATTAGGAATGGTGAACTACTAAATTTGGAAAATGAGTTAATGAGGGAGCTCTAGTAAAGCTGTGCTGCAATACCAAAGGCATGCAGTTCAAATCTACCAGGTGTCATGCCAGAAAGGATGGGCAGTAGTAGTAGTCTCCTGTGTGAGTAACCTGCCTCTGAAAACCTACCCGAGAGTCAGCTATGGGTCAGTTCCAACTTCACTGCACACGACAACAGCATTTATGAGTTTGAGTATGAATTTGAGAAGTTAGTTTATGTATTAATTTTTAAATCTGTATGTTTGTCATCCTAGGAAGTTGAATCCAATTCTCCTGCAGCTATAGCAGGACTTAGACCTTATAGTGATTATATCATTGGAGCAGATACAGTCATAAATGAGGTAATTTAGTGTATTTATTCATAATAAAGCTTATATAACATTTTCTAATTAATGTTTCTATTCAGAAGTCTATCTGTGTACTTGACGTTTAAAGTGGAAATTTAGATCTTTGCTAATCACGATAATTTATGCATCAAGGTGTTAAATGAAACATCTGGGAGATGTCTTACTAGGTATATAGGTGAGGAAAAGCACACATCAGTGTAGTAGTTGTACTGATTTCATGTATGATTATAGAAATCTCTTCCGTAACTTTAAATCATATCCCAATTTTAGTCTTTAATTTAGACTTATTTTTTTTCTTTTTAAGGTAACAAAATTAGCTTGACCAGGTTGTTGTAATTATTTGCTTTCAACTCATAGCAGCCTGCATGACAGAGTAGAACTGGCCCACAGTTGTAATCTTTACAAAATCAGATCTCCATGTCTTCATCCTGCAGAGCAGCTGAGTGGTTTGAACCATTGGCCTTTATGTTAGCAACTGAACATGTAAACATTGCACCACTAGAACTATTTTTATATTACTTACATCCATTTTTTCATCTAATAGCTAGTGGAAATACACACTGCTAAATAAAAAAACTTATTAGAAATCTAAAGGGGGGGAAACAAGATGCCCCAAAAACCAGGTATTAATGAAGGATAAAAGTAGAATATATAGAACTTGGATGCACAATAATTTTATTTAAAAATTAGGTGTTGTAGAGTTAAGGGCAAGGTTTTGTACATGGTAGGTAGCCAATTAGTTCGTGTTACCAGTTTAAAAAATTATTTTTATGTCTGAGGCAAGACCCAGAATCTCTTCATTTGGTTTGGTTTTTCTTTGGGGTTTTTGTTATTGTTGTTTCTCAGGTAATTCTGATGGTAGATTCCTTGCTCTGTAGTACACAAAACTCATAACACTTTTCTCCTGTGATGCCTTTAAAGTCAGAAGATCTCTTCAGCCTTATTGACACACATGAAGCAAAACCATTGAAACTTTATGTGTACAACACAGACACTGATAACTGTAGAGAAGTGATCATTACACCAAATTCTGCGTGGGGTGGAGAAGGCAGGTAAGATACTTTTTTAGACTAAATTATGACTTAAATTCAGTAGACAGAGGTATTGTAAATACTGATTGTTTTCATTGCGAGAAAAAAGTTAAACAGTTTATTGTGAGATCTTGAGAAAAGGAAAGAGCAGATTTAAAATATTCAGTCTTACAATTTATATTTTTTTATGCTTTTTAAAAAAAAATTTTATTGTATTCTTTTTTTGTGTGTGTACTGTCAAATTGGATCTGACTGGGACAGGAGGAGATTGCCCCTCCTTCTCCAGCAGAGCATCTGGTGGATTAGAACAATTCATATTTTAAAAAGCACACTTCTAAGGGAACATGGTCTATATGCTGCACTTTTCTTCACTGATCTAACTGCCTGCAATCTGTTTTCATATGAGGAATTCTGAAACTTTTAAAAACGAGTTATAGAGTTCAAGCCCTTCCTGGTAAAAGGATGACGTTGTTGATGTAAGGAGATAAAGCCTCTGTTTAGCTAAAATACCATTACCTATATTATGTGAGATTTTTCAGTTGAGTGTATTTTACTGCCAGAATTCTAACTTGTACTTTGAGAAAACTGTGCTGGAAACATTATTGAAGAATCTGGTCTTGGTAGGTAATATCAGTTACTGTCATCTACTCTGATTTAGTTTTATAGGGTAAATAGAAGTCTTTCTTCTAAGAGTATTAAAAACTTTATTTTAAAGGGACTGCTTTGTTTTGTTTTTTACTTTTTGTCTATTTTTTCAACAATTTGTTTACATTGTATTTTATTCATGTACATTATTTTTTTAAATTTTCTACTAGTTTATTTACAAAATTCAAATACATTGAAATACAAAGAACAGATTCTTTCAATTTTCCTTTTCCCGTCCCCATCAAATAAGTGTCAGTTGGTTATCAGTGTTTGAGGGAAATAAAAGAGAATCGAGATAGATAGAAAAGATAGATCTCTGATATGATAGCACTACTTAACAGTGGAAAAATGCAAACTGTAATAGATAATAGTAACTAAGAAAAATATTTTTATAGCATAGGATGTGGCATTGGATATGGCTATTTGCATCGAATACCTACACGCCCATTTGAAGAAGGAAAGAAAATTTCTCTTCCAGGACAAATGACTAGTACACCTATTACTCCTCTTAAAGATGGGTTTACAGAGGTAAGACAAAATTATTGCTTGAGTATATACTAAAGTTTCCATACAAAACAAATTAACTGTGTTTGGTAGTTAAGTAATTGAGATCATGCAGATAATGTGTTCAGTGTTGAAGACAAATTTGTATCTGAGGATACAGATTTGAGAATCATCTTCAAAGAGATGGTAATTTGTCCTGGGTAGAGGTCAGAGAACTGAGGTCTGAATCTAAAAATATTCTAGCATTTAAATGGATAAATTGAGAATGAGAATCTAGCAAAGGAAGCTCTGGCAGAGAAATCCAAAGAGAGAACAAAGCTTTAAGAAAAAAGGCATAGTTAGTGTTTTCAGCTACCACTGAAAGATAAGCTATGGAAATACCATTTCCTGTACCAGAGGCAGTTTCAGAGACGTGACACTGTGCAAATGTCAGGTTACAGGAGTACAGAGAGAATATGGGGTGTGATCAGGTGGTGGTGATAGTAGTGCTTGGGAGGCACTAGGTGATGCAGAAGGTTACATGCTCAGTGACTAGCCAAAAAATTGGTAGTTCAGACCCAACCAGAGGTGCGTCAACAGAGAAACCTGTTAATCTGCTAGGGAAGAAATGAGAAGGAGCTGTGTTGTTGAGAGGATTACGGTTAACGTTATTCAGAATGTTAGCGAATTGTTCAGTGGAAAACCATTTGGCTCTGTAAACTTACCATATCACAGTGTTGTTGTTCTTGTGTACCATAGAGTTGGAACCGACCCATATCTGACCCTCTAGTGGGTTTTCAGAGGTTGGTGGCCTTGAACCATATGCCTTTGGGATTGCAGCGCAGCATCTTGCCACTAGGCCACCAGAGCTCCCCTTACCGTATCTCAATATAAAGTTTTTTTTAAAAGATAAAGATAGCTAAGTGGGCAGCAGGAGTTGAAGGCTTAATCAATACAGAAACAAAATGAAGCATTTTAAGAAATATTATTGTGTTCTGATAAATCTGTCCTGAGTTATAACCACCCCCCAGGGTAGAGTAGAACCATACTGTTTACAAGCACAGATTACCAGCTCTTTTTCTCTGAGAGTGCTAGTGGGTTCCAGTTATCACTGTTCAGTTAGCAGTCAAGTGCTTTAACCATTGTATCACCAAGGATCCTTTTTCAAGGCATAAGAATGGTTTGGTTATATGGTTAGCTACTACTTAAAAGCAACAGGAGCCCTCCCAGAGATGCCTTGATAATTATGCCTGGTGGTCTTCTTCCAAAAGAGTTACAAATGATGTCTTCCCTGTGGAGCAGGCCTGACAACAACAATAGAGATTTCTAAAATATTCTTTATCAGAGATACCCAGGGATAGTTAATTCTTATGCACGTAGTGAAAGAAAAAAGAAATCCTACCTCCTTCCCTCCCCCCAAAAGACAGATTCATTCATTGTTGAGAAGAGGTGAAATGGACTCGTGATCTTAGAAATCTTGAGACACTTCTAAATCTACCATTATATCAAGAGTTGCGGGCAGTTTTTTTCTACATGCAGTAAAGGGAACTTTAAAAAGAATTCGGAGAAGAAGGGTATTTTAAGTGTTGAATTAAGTGGCTTTTAGGGACTAAGAAGAAGGGAGAGCATAGAATCTCCTAGAATGGAAGTGGTTAGAACACTGTGTAACGGGAGATAGGATTATGCACAAAGGACGTCATGTTAGAAAAGTGGAGTGTCAGTGTGAGAGAGGAAGACCCTCAACAAGATGAATTGATACAGTGACTTTAACAGTGGACTCAGGTATGTCAGAGATAGTGAGGAAGGCACAGAACAGGTCAGGGTTCAAGTCCACTATTTGTAGGGTCACTTTGAGTGACAGTTGATGCAGTGGCACATAACAATGCATGCTAGAAGTAATAAAATAGATGTTTGTGCTGTGGGGTTTCCAGCATGTATCATAACGAGGAAGGAAGTGCATTATAAGCAGCATATGATAAAAAATATATGTATCTATAAGACAGATAAAAGCTAATATTTATAATTAGCTTAAGTAATTTGTTTTCTGTGTTTTGGAAGGTCCAGCTGTCCTCAGTTAATCCTCCATCTTTGTCAACACCAGGAACTACAGGAATTGAACAGAGTTTGTCTGGACTTTCTATTAACTCAACTCCACCAGCTGTCAGTAATGTTCTCAGTACAGGTATGCAGAAGTACATGATCTGTTTGCAGCTTAACTTTGTTTTTCATGACACTCTTCTGTTTCAGCTGTTAAATTTCACAAAGTCATGCCAGAATACCTTGAAAACTCTAAATGTTCTCTACATGGATACACAGGCCCAGTCTGTAAGCTAATATCCCATGCTCATACATTGTACATCTATGCTCCATTTTATCTATTTTAGATCCTATATGCTCTTAGATGTTATAACTTTTAGAGTCAGAAATCACCATTTAGTTCTGAGTAATTGCTCTGTACACAAGGGATACAGCTATGATACTGTTCCTTTCTAGAGAGTCAGTCTTATTCTCTGGAGTAAGACTCTTCCCCTCTTTCCCCTTTTATCTTTTTTCTACCTTCTTTCTTTCACTCATTGTAGTCCAGTCAGAACCAACTCATAGCTGACCCTCTTCAGTTTCTGAGGCTGTAAATCACACAGGAGATTGCCTACCTCTCCTGAGGAGCCCTGGTAGATTAGAATTGGCAGAAAGGGGTGGCCTTTTGGTTAGGCCAACTCCCCACAGACTGCACCACCAAACCTCCCTCTATATGATAGTCTTTTCAAAGTTTTCAAATAGTAATATGTAATTTACCTATCAGCAATTATCAAAGTCCATTTTAGAACATTTTTGCTACTTAAAAAAAGTCCCTGTACCCATTAGGAATCATTGCCCACTCCCCCCAGTGCTGAAAGACAGCAGCTAATCTACTCCCTGTGTCTGGATTTGCCTACTCTGGACATTTCCTACAAATGGAACCATAATATGTAGTCTTTGTGACTGACTTCATTTAACATAATGTTTTCGAGGTTCATCTATGGTACAGTTTATACCACATCTTTATCCAGTCAGCAGGGATTTAAGTCATTTCCCCTCTCCTTTTTTTTTCTCTTGTGAGTAATGCTGCTGTGAAGATTCATGTATAAATTTTGAAGTAAAAATATGTTTTAATATTTATATCCAGAATTTGTGAGCCCTGGTAACACAATGGCTAAATGCTTTACTGCTAACGTAAAGGTTGGCAGTTTGAACCTGCCAGTCAGCACACAGAAGATATAGCAGTCTGGTTTCTTAAAAATGAGCCTCAGAGACCCTGTGTGTGGGGAGGAGTTCTCTGTTCTGTAGGGTCTGGAATCACCTCATTGGCAGTGGGATTCCGATGAC
The DNA here is from genome assembly GCF_000299155.1 of Elephantulus edwardii. Classification (NCBI taxonomy): domain Eukaryota; kingdom Metazoa; phylum Chordata; class Mammalia; order Macroscelidea; family Macroscelididae; genus Elephantulus; species Elephantulus edwardii. Next base: position 47,774,886 of record NW_006399751.1, on the reverse strand, counting down.
CTTCTCCCTTACTTTGTTCTGGAGTGGATTTAAAATAGCACACCAAGATAAAATAAGGCCTCTGGAGTTGATCTCCTAGGTTCAGGTCTCCACACTTTTCATGATCATAGTTTTAACGTTCCACATACTGGGAATGAAGATACTTAACTTTCTATTATTCTAAATTTCAAGCTTATTAAAGTAGAAGGAAAAGTGTAGTGAGCCATGTGACTGTTGTTGAATTTCATCAGGTAACCATGTGACAGCATACTTCCACCACCACTTGCTGGATCCCTTTTGAGTTGTATTGAGATATAATTTATTTACTGTAATGTTATTTTAAACCTATAATTTAATGATTTTAGTAAATGTACAGAGTTGTATAGTTATAATCTTAATTGAGTTATAGAACATTTCCTAGATGAAAATTCATATTTAGCCATAAACACTGTTATGAAAACCTTAACATTTATTCAGTCTTTGAGTGTTTCTTTACAATTTTGTATTATTGTTAAACCCTCCTATTGGGCAATTCTCTGGTTTATTTCTGAAGAATAGACCTAATAAAGGGTGGGCTATAGTACTTCTCAAGACAGCAGTCCATGGTATGTTGGAACAGTTTTTAACGTTGGTTTCAGAATTAGGACATCCCAATACCATATGATAGTTCTTCTGAATTTGGAGATCTCTCTTCAAATTCCATTTTATTTTTTACGTACTTTAAATCTACCCTTATTATATTATAGTTCTACTTGTATTATCCTATATGCACCTACCTTCACTGAGATTCCTGGCTTTATTATACAGCAGAAAAATGACTTTTAGAATGTTAAAAATACAAGTGTAAATAAAGTAGTGTTCAAAAGAGGGTAAATCAGTTTTAAAAAGACTAAAATGTTTCTAACATCATGATATGTGGAAGACAACTTTTTGTTAGGCATTTATTGATTACGTTATATTTCTTACACACAGGCCCAAAAAATAATTTTAGATATATACGAATGTGGGGGTTTTTTACAACAAAACCTCTTTTTTGTGGATTTGAAATATTTCAGATTATAAAATTTTAGGAAGAGAAATCTGTAATTTTTTTGGTGGCATTGATTAGTGTGACTTTTTGGTCCACTCCCTCATACTGTTCACCTTATTTCCTTACTTAATTTTTCTGAAGAAAATTTATTATCATCCACATACTGCATTTTTATTTTTCTGCTTATTTATCTCTCTCTTCTATGCCTCATTGAAGAAATTTAATGAATATAGGAATTTCTGTTTTCTTCACAAGGCAAAGTTTCAATACCTTGAACAATGCCTAAGTGTTCCTGCAAAATTAGACACCCATCTCACCCCTTTGAGAATTTTAAGAAACAAAAACCCATATACTCTCAATTTTATGAAGCAAAAAACAGTGTTACCTACAATTTTAGGAGCATCACACACCATAGAAAGCCCATATTTAGATCTCAGATTTAGACTTTTCAGCTTAGATCTGCTCCTTACTTTTGAGACTGAATATTTTTACCCTTTAAGGACAAAAAAGAAACTCTGAAAGATTTAATAGAGAAGTAGACTAAATCTGCAGGCTTCTCAGGTCTAGAACCCAGTAAGGACTGGTGCACTGCTATAGCCCATTTCCAGATGACCAGTTTTCTAGTCTGATGCTGCTTATTGTTTAGGGCAGGAAAATTTCTTGTCCAGTAAGCTTCGTTGGGGATAGGCCTTCTCACAGTTTTTGGCAAGGGCTATAAGCAAAGGAAATAGACAGACTAGCAAGTTATGTGCATGTGGTCACTGACAGAAAACCTGACCATCGGAGGGGACGCTGAAGATTGTTTTAATAGCATCTATTTTTTGTCAACTAATTTCCTAAAAATCTGCTTTTATTTCAGGAGTTCCAACAGTACCATTGTTACCACCACAAATAAACCAGTCCCTGACTTCTGTGCCACCGATAAACCCAGCTACTACATTACCAGGTAAGCAGTGTAGTGATAACATTAATCATATACTTTGCATTTATTTATTTTTTTTAAAAATTCATCTTGGGGAGCTCTGGTGGCCTAGTGGTAAGGAGCTGCAACTACAATCCCAGAGGCGCACGGTTCGAATCCACCAGATGCTCTGCCGGGGAAGGAGGGACAGTCTCCTCCTGTATTAGTCAGATCTGATTTGATGGTACACTCACACAAAAATAATAATTAAAAAAAAAATTCATCTTACACATAGTGAAAGTTATGTTTTTTTAATCACATTTTACACTATGTGATAAGTGAGAACAATTGGTACTTCTCCTAAACAAAGAGATGGATGTTAGCCAGCACGTCAGGTGTGGAGCCCAAGATTCCTTATACCACCACCACTGGGCTTGCACACATGCAGAAGCAGCAGTGTGGAAAAATGTATTCTTCAGTGTCCTGGTTAGGTGTGTGTTTGTTCTCATAGTTGTTTGTGTGAATAGACATTGCATCCTGAAGAGAGCACTCTATTTCAGTCTTCAGTAGTTATTGTGTTAAACTGACTCTCTATTTCTATGGATAACAAGTACCTTAAACCGGCAGAAAGCAATCATGTTTTTCAATGATGCCACACTTTTGCTTGTGATCATATGGCTAAACATGTTATTGTGGAGTCACAGTGAACCATTAAACAAATATGTGCAAGTGCGGTAAAAAAAATGCGGGTAATTGGGATAAAAGTTACATATGGAGAGTCTTTGTACTGCTTAATAACTGTAAGTCTGAAGTTCAGAGTAATTTTTTTGAAAAGACATCCAGAGACTTAAACCTCAGCAACCAGTGAAGAACTCTGACTCTACCATACTTGCTGGGCTAAATGAGCTGTTCTTCCAGGGCACTCAGGCTATCACCTTTCTTGTTCCATTGTCTTAACTGTGTAAGTTAATTGTCTTAACCTTTACTCCTTCAGCCATGTGATCACTTACTGTAGAACTACATTTCGGTTAAGTTAGATTTTGTTACTAAAGTTACTGTAAGAAGTTTGTTGGCTTAAGTTGTTGGTTTGAACTCTCCCATTAGCTCCTTGGGAATAAGAAGTGGCAGTCTGCTCTCTAAAAAGATTGCTGTCTAGAAGACCCTTTGAAGAATTTTGCTCAAGGGGTCCCCATGAATCCAGGTTGACTTAGTGACACCCAGCAGCAAATAATGTTTTTATAATACAAGATTTGCTGCACATTAGTAGGTTTCCGATATTCTCTCTGAAGTGGGCAGTATTTTTCAGTACACATGGATTTCCGTTGTTCTCCAGGTGGAGTGATTGATCTCTTGTCCTTTTGTATCCTCTCTTCAGGTCTGGTGCCTTTACCAGGAGGACTGCCTAACCTGCCTGCCCTCCCCAACCTCAACCTCAATCTCCCCGGGGCCTCACACATCATGCCAGGTGTTGGCTTACCAGAAATCGGAACCCCGGGTATGTTGTAGATTCTTCAGTCCTAGGGACTCCCTATGAGCCTCCATCTCAGTTTTCTCAGAGAGAAAGAATTAATGTAACACATTTCAGCTACTTCAAATAAATCTACTTTCCTTTAAAAATCTTTGACAGGAAAATCTTTGTGTATCTTAGGGAGACAGCTAGAAAGATGAAGGCATGAGTACAAACCCACCCAAGAGCTTTTTAAAGCTATAAGCATGAAGGATGTACAGGGGAGGTGAATGAATTTCCCATGATTGTGTTTATAGGAGGCTGCCACCAGGGCTGCATAGTGTCAGTGGTTTGTAGCCCAGACCCAGAAACATCGAGTGCAGATAACTGAAATTCTCGCCGTTGACCAGCCAGCTGGGCTTTTTACTTGAGAAATATTCTCAATAAATATTATAATAAATACTCTGAGTTGTTTTAGCCACAAGTATCAGATACTCAGAATGTTAACACAGATGGGGGATAAAAATCAGAGTACCCTGTAGTATTCTCTTGATAGTCAAGTGGTCACTTACAAAGATTATTTTGATTTGCACATCTCAGTAGTTTGGACGTTGGTGTACCAAGTGGCAACCTTTGTACACCGTGATGTAAATTATCACGTTTTTGTCTAGATCAAAATTGTCTCTGTTGTAACACTTGTTATCTGTCTTTATAACTGAGTTCTTCAGCTCTAAGTTTGGAAATACCAGAGTTAATACTAGTGAACATAAATGGACATTTATTGTTCAGTCTTTTGTATTGAACCCCATATTCCTAGCTTCTCCTCTGCCTAGATTGATGGACTCTGAGAGCATTAAGGTTTTCCACAGCTCAGTGGTTGCCCTGAATTAGTTTTATAACCTGCCTTCCCTTTGTTTCTTAAAAAAATAATACTCCTTTCCTTCATTTTGCATTGCAAAAATCATCAGTAGACCCATCAAGTCCACTATCGCTTGTTCTCTGTCACAGGGCGTAGAGGCTGCATGTATAGGGTGAAGCTGATGGGAGATGCTAAGTGCAGACCCCCTCCTTCACCAATGCCACAGAATGGTTGGGCACTCCAGCTCCTCTCGTCATCCACCAGGTCAGCAGCTATGAGCGCGCTGCTTGCCTGTGGCGAGCATGAGTTCTGCCTCCATTCTGTGGAACTTCATTGCCAGTGTGTCCCCTGAGCCGGGTTTCTCTCGGTGCCAGGCTGAGTTCTGGGATCCCAGGAGCCAGGGGAACCTTTCCTCCTGGACCGCTGGTATCCCAGCAGATCATAACTGAAGTTGTGCCTTGTTTGTCTGTCACTGCTACTGTTTTAGTTTGAGGAGGAAGTATGATATGTACCATTTTTGTCCTAGGTTTGCCACCTCTTCCCTCCTTGCCTCCCCGAACCCTACCTGGCATGGCACCTCTCCCTATGCCATCCGAGTTCCTCCCGCCATTCCCTTGGGTTCCAGAGATCTCTCCTGCCCCTGGCGCAGGGGAGCTGCTGTCTTCCTTTCCACTTCCTGGCATGCCACCTTCTGACCCTGTTACAACTACTGCAAAGGCAGATGCTGCCTCCTCACTCACTGTGGATGCGACGCCCCCGACTTCCAAGGCCCCGACCGCTGCTGAGGACAGAGCCATCGAAGCCCCCCCTGCCACTGAGAGTCCTGTGTCTGCAGATGCAAGTGCTCCTGAGTCATCTTAACTTGGAGCCATTCTTCAGAATCAGCGTGGTGTGTTTATTTAACCACAGGAGCGTGTCTGGAAATGCAAACTATCATTTATTTCATACTAGTTTGTACTGTATCTGTAGGCAACCTGTAAATAATCCTGAGGGGAGAACCCATCCAGAGGACATGGGCCTGTGTCCTGCCAAGCAGGGGTGGGCTTAGAGGTTGGGGAGGGAATTGTCCCAAAGTGCTTGTATTTGAAAACAACCAAAAAGAATTGTTAAGGGTGGCTTGCTGCCAGGCTTCCACTGCCATTCTTGTGGGTGTATGTCTTTGGGAAAGGTGGGGACAGGGTGTCCTCAGGGTTCCCCATATCTCCACTGCTCCTTCTGTAAGAAAATGAAACCTTTTATGCCTAGTTCTCACACGCAACATGTCTTGTACTTTGTAAATCGTTTGCAGAACTGCAAACCACCTCACTAAACCATGAAAGGAAAATCTATTTTACTTTTGGGGTCTGTGAGTCTCATCTCTGTTGAGATTTACAAGAAAATTCCAACTAAAGATGTTTGTTAAAGTTACACAGTGTGCACTATTAATGAAACATCTTTTTATTCCGCCTATACACAAAACCTCGTTCCAGTTCTCAAGATTACTCAGACAACATTTTGTAACTGCTGCTGTTGCTTTACAAGTCCACCATAAAATGGCATTTAAAAAGAAATAAAGAAGATGTTGCACAGTTTTAAACCACAAGGTGGCACTTTGTGGCTACTTACACTACTCTAGCCCTCTGGGGAAAGCATAGATAGAGCAATAAATGACAGTGGTTTCACTTTTCCTTCGTGTTCTATGTAAATCACACTGAATTGTCATGTGTGCACCTGCGGGACCCCGTGGGCCCACACTTCTCTCCTGTAATTTACGTTTCATGTTGCCTTTCTCCTGCGTTATCTACGAGGTGGGAAATGAACTGGAAGTGATTCATTGAATGAGATTAAATACCACAGCATCTTCTGTTTGTATTGTAAATATTTCTAGGCTATTTTTCTCAGTCACCAATGATCCAGTTTCTTTGTCAGGAATTTATTGTAGGTTAAAAAAGAAATTCACAAGAACATTTATACAATATCGTTTTCTTCTTTTTTTTCTTGCATTTATCAGGTTTTATTTGAATGGTGGTGTAGATAAGAATAGTTTTTAATGTTGAGAAAGTTTACATATGGCTTCCTAGTTGAGAAAACAATGTAGTTTTCAAATCTAGGGTAGGGATTATTGACTTAAAAAGACACTCACTTAAAAAATTAAAGTGTGCGGTAAGGAGGTACCTTAATGGAGAGCATATAAGTAATTTTTTAACTTAAAAAAATTGTTTAAGCAGTTCCCCCAGTGCCCTAATGGTTATTAACTCTTTTGAGGCCATAATTCTCATGTGAGGACCATCTTCTCAAAAGTGTGAGCATATACAAAACTGTAAACTGGAGAGAGAAGCATTCCACTCATTTGGAAGCCTGGTGCCCGTTTAGCCCAGGTTAACTCACTGGCTTTTCCCTGAGGTGAAAGGCTCCTGGCTACTCTCCTTCCTTTAAACTGCTTTCAGTGCTTATAGATAGCAGACAGCCCTGTCCAGAGGCAAAACAAGGAAGTCCTCTAATAGTACGGCATTTAGTATCTTGTGGAAGAAACAAACTGGACGGCTATTGAACATGCACGTCAAATGCTGTCACAGAGATGAAGCGCTGAGGCTCACCCAAGCTGAATGAGGATCCTGACCCTGTCTGAGAGGCATTTCCTCAGAAATTAGGTGTCAGTCCCTGAAGGGTCTTCATGCAGGGAGACAGTGAGAAGTCAGGTGCATGTGAGAAAACTCACTTTTGGGAGCATCTAGGGCAAGAGAGACCCCAGTTCCGGGGGGGGGGGGGAGCCCAGCTTGAGAGCGTGCAGAACACTCGCTCTGTGGAATGAACAAACGTCTTTCCCCTCTTGATTTTTGTACCTGTTTCATATTTAGTCCATTACTAAATCCGCTTATTTCTGGAACAGTATAGCTCAGCTCAGTTCTTGAAAATTCCAAAGATTCTACTCATTTTTGAGGCCCCAGGGACAGTAGGTAGCCTAGTGCTGAGGAGTTTGCTGGCAACGCAAATGTACGTGATTTGAGTCCACCAGCTGCGCCGAGGTTAAGCTGAGCAGTCCCCTCCCGTGCGAGTTAACTGCCTCTGAAAATCGCTGGAAGTCATAGCTATGAGTCAGGAATGGCCTGAGTGGAGCGAGGAGGTGAAGTCGGCAGCTGCTGTCAGGGCTGTGGTGATTCGGAAGGCCTGACCCTGGGGCAGGGCAAGCACAGTGGCTTCATGGATGTCTGTGTAAAGTGCAAAGAACACAAGCAGAACAGGAGCCTGCCGCCCGGGGAGGGCGCGTTCCTGCTGAATCAGGAAAGGCTCCACTGGGCCCGCAGAGCAGCAGGTGGGGAACCATTAAAAACACAGTAGGTCCCATGGAGTTCACAGGCAGAAAGCCTGTGCTCCGTTGGCTCCTGGCACATTTATTAGAAAATAAAAGACATTTTCTTTCAATTATTTCTTTGTCAAAATTATTTTTTTTCCCTTGCAGAAAGTGGGTCTCTAACATTGTTAAGGTTCTCCTCCTGGCCGCCCCTTTTAATTATAAGATCTCCAGCTGTGGTTTTCAACCTTGGCCACAGGTTAGAGCTGCCGTCTTTACCATATGGGCATCACGTGCCGGGAGTGGGAGCCTCTGAGCTTCATGCTTTTTCTCTCCCGGCGCTTTTCCTCTCCTAGAGTTGCTGAGAAGTTCAAACAATTACACCCTGGGCTCTGGCAGGGTTCGGATCAGCCAAGAGGCCTTCCTGAAGAAAAGACCTGGTGACCTGCTTCCGCATGATCTCGCAGCCCCGGTCGGAGCGAAGCTCACAGGGAGTTATGAGCAGGAATCCATGGCAACGGGTTGGTTTGGCTTTTATGAGCTTGGGTCCCCCCCCCTTAATGGCCAAAGGTGATGCTTGTAGCCCTGGTGAGTAGGTCATATGCTGAACTGCTGACCAAACGGTGGGTGGTGTGAACTCACCAGTCCTCCTCATGAGGAAGATGGGCCGTCTCCGCCCGGAAGAGACCACCTCAGAAACGAGGGTCCCAGAGCCAAGACCCCTGGAAGGAGCTGGGTCGGGTTTGGATGCTGTGTTGTCTGAATAGACGGGCCAGCTGGTTTTTGCTTATTTTGAGGTGTTAATGACGTCAGTTGGTTATAGCCCAGGAAGGCGGTACCCTTGAGCGGGTTGAGGGCGCGTCCTCTCTCTGATGTTTTTGGTCTTAGGTCTGGGAAGAGTGATTTCTGGTTTAATAACCAAAGCGCTCATTTGTAAGCCCGTTGAATAGAGAGTCCATTTGCTCAAATAGGAAAATGGCAGATGAAGGCCCGACCCCACCGGTGACTCGAACACAGAGCAGGCCAGTGGAAGCGCAAAGGCCCCCTCGCCCTGGCTGGTGCCCCTACGCGCTCCGTGCGCCCCTGGGTCTGTGGCACTCTTCTCTTCCTGGAGGATACAAGGGCGTGCAGGGGCCTGAGCGCTGCTCGTCCTACAGCCTGGGGCAGGGACAAGGGCAGGGGACACTGCCTCCCTACGGAACTCAACCAAGGCTCGTGCTCTGTGGCCACTCAGAAGTGGATTTGGGCCTAAGGTTTGTTTAATATGTGAGTTGATGCTTCCCTGCCTGGCCCCCTTCTATCATGTCCCCAGGGTTTGCAGTGGTCCTGAGCTCAGGGAGAAAGTGGGGGAGACCCAGGATGTTTTAAGGCCCAGAAACCAGGGTCCATTAGTCCAGATCAGAAAATAAGGTCCTTTCAGAACGTCATTCCATTGGATTCAACCAATTTTGGTGAAACGAGATAAAGCAACTAAAATTGGAAGCTGTAGCCTAGATGCTACGCGAGGGGAAAAAGATGATTGGAGATCCAGCTTCCTTTTCAGACCTATGTTGTGAGTTTCCGAATTCGTTTCTCCTTTTACCATAGCTAATTCTACTGGAATGACCTTCAGCTCTCTTTTATCAAGACCAGGGAGTTTGTAATCAGAGTTTATGAATTCCTGGATTACTTTCTTCTCCCCTACTCCATTTGCAATGAGCCATGAGCTGTCAAAGCTTGGGGATTTGAAACTATTAGCTATTCCACAGGAGAAAGATGTAGTGGTCTGATTCATGTTTACAGGCTTGGAAACCCAAAGGACACTTCTTCCTTGTCCTATGCTGCTGTCATTAGCTGCCCTCAAGTTGGCTTAAACTCATAGCAACCCCATGTACAAAAGGACCAACCCTGCATGGGCCCAGAGCCTCTGCACCATCCTCCGGGAGCCTGGTTGCAGCCACGTGTCAGTACATCTCATGAAGGGAATTCTGGATGAGCTGGCCCTCCTAATAATATATCCAAAGTACCTGAGAGAGAGTTCATCATCCTTCCTACTGAGGAGAATTCTAGCTGCATTTCCTCTAGGATTTGTTTATTCTTCTGACATTCCATGGTGAAATCAATAGTCTATGACAACACAACAGTTAATTCAGAGGCAGGAATTCTACTTCTGTCTTCTTATTCAGTGTCAAACTTTCACATATGTATAAAGCAATGGGAAAACACCGTAATTTGAGTTGGGCGCGCCTTCATTTTAAAAATTTTATCCTTGCTTTTTTGCATTTTTCACGATGTTCTTGGTAGTAAATTTGACCTTTAAAATATGAAGCTTGATTTATTGACTTTTGGCTGTTTCCATGAGCCCAAGTAAAATGAAATTATTTCAATCTTTATTTTTCATGATGTTATTTATTGGTTCAATTGTGAGCACTTTTGTTTTCCTGATGGTTAAATGTAATCCATGCTGAAAATTATAGTCGTTGAGTTTCCTCAGTAAGTGCTTCAAGTCTTATTGTCCTTTGCGTAATAATCAACTCTACAGCAGTGGGTAAAATGCTATCATTGCTCTTCCTCTGCCCAGAAGCAGTCATGCTGGTCATATTTGAGACTGGACTAAGAGGCTGGCCTGTGGTTTGAGGAAGTATCTTCAAGGTGCTTGAACTTGGATGCCTGGGGATGTGATACGGGAATTTATACATAATAGGATCCTTAGTGGTACAGTTAATTGTTGGTCTGCTAACTAAAAGGCTAGCAGTTCAAACCCACACAGCCACTCAACTAGTGAAAGATGGGGCTTTCTTCTTCCATAATGATTTACAGCCTCAGAAACCCTATGGGGCAATCCTTTCCATGGTCACTATGGGTCAGAATTGGTACAATGGCAGTACAGTGTTGGTTGGTGTTTATTATCTTTTGAATTTTTTTCTAATTCAGCAAAAACAATCAGGATTATTTCCACTTGGGGAGAATATGGAATTTTACAGAGCTTGGACTTCTGACACCCTTTATTTCTTTCACTCAGGCAAGGGGCTACTGTGGAGCTGGAGGATTCTTCCTGTTGATTGTGTCTGGAGCTCAGCACTCACTCTGATTTTAATGAACATGACCCCAGTTACCCCTCTTTGGTCTCTATCAAGTTTTTATTTTCTGAGATGAAACCTGAGAGATATGAAATTAATTTTTCTAAAATAAAATTTCTCTAGGCACTTAAGTATAACCCAGAGTGTAATATACAGAAGGGGAGAAGAAGAATTCATGCCTTTGAGTTGTGTTGAGAAGAGTACTGACAAAAACCCTAACTCTGGTATGTCTTAGGAAAAGTGCAGCCAGAGCGCTCTATGGAGGCAATGATGGGAGATTCCTCACTCATATTCTAGATGTGTTGTTAGAGAGCCTATTCCTTGGGAAAGGATATCATGCTTGGAAGAGTGGAGGTTCAAAGAAAGGAAGACCCCTCCATCAAGATGGATTGACACAGTGGCCAAAGCAACGGGCTCAGAGATGGTGAGCATGGCACCGGATAGGAAAGGATGCAGATCTGTTGTTCACAGAGTTGTTTGAGTAGTACTCAATTCCATTGGCACCTAACAACAATAACAACATACCTGTAACTGCCCCACGGGACAAAGTTGGGCAAGGCTCTCCCATAAAGATTTGCAGTCTTCGAAACCGGATGGTTGGAGGATCAATGAATCAAAATCATCTTGACCCAAGTGTAGTGTATGTGTGATACATCTTTAACTAGCTTTTTTTTTTTAAGGACATTGCTTCAAATGAAGCTAAGGCAGTTTCCTTTAAAAACAACTTTATTAAGAAAACGGGATTAAAGACAAATGTTGAGATGTAAGTAACCAGGCGAATGTCCCGGATGCTTCTTCTCTGAGACACCTACATAAAGCTCCACGCAACAATGAAGCCAAGGCCCACAGAACTGGAAGGGCTTCCACCGTGGGAAAGCTTTGGGGTTGGAGTTGAACCCAGGTATGTCGGCCTGGCCCCAGGCCTGGTTCTGGCCTCACAGCCAAAGCAGCAGACCTTCTTTCCAGGGGGTTTGCTCAGTGTCTGGGGGAACCCCAGGCGCTTGCTCTCCAGGCCTCACCGTTGCGCACGTGGAGGGGGAGCAGAGCCTGCAGGGCGCGCTATCGCCCACCAGGTGGCGCCGCGAGCCCGGGAAAGGCGTGCCCCGTAGAGGCCGCGGGGTCTCCGGGCCGCTCTCGCAGGGCCGCTGGGCGGGGCCGCCGGCGCTGGAGCCACTCCAAGGGTGGGGGCGCGCTGGAGCCTTTGTAAGAGCCCGGCCGAGACCCACTCGGCTTGCTTTGTGGACGGGCCGCGGTGGAGAAGAGTACAGTCACCAAAAGGAGTCCCTTCTCAATAAAAACGTGTGACACATTTTGACACACAGCAACTAACTCTTCTGTGGGTTCCAAGGCTATGATCATTACCCACACCAACTGTTTTTTCTTTCTCCACCAGAGCAGCTGGTGGGTTCAAACTTCTGACCTTTTGGTTAGCAGAACGGACAGGGTCACTATGAGTCAGAATCTCTCTCAGCCCAGGCTGCACCACCACTATTCTCATTGCAAGAACAGGTTCAAGGGCACGCATAGCAGGACAACTGGAATTTGGACCCCAGGGTCTCCTAGGTATTCCTGAACATGGTTTCTAAACCAACAACTTGGTACATGGTGGGGTAAGATTTGTCTGAAGAGCTCAGGGAAGGCTCTGAAGGTTGGTCTAAGCTCTCATCGCGTCCACAGGGGCAGCGTGAGGCCTACAGCGGGGCCTTCTGCACAGCGCTCCGTGGCTGGAGTGGGTCGTGTGGAGCTGGACTTGTACCTGGATGGCTGGTGGGACCACATCGTGAAACGCCTCCACGGCTTCACGGTGTAGATGGGACTGTGGACGGTGCTGTCAGGGGTCATCTGTGTGCCACGGAGCCCTGCTGTGTCCAGTGCCGTCCTCAGAACTGTGTAATGGTGGGTTGATAAAAAGGAATTTGGTTTGGGGGTTTTTTGTTTGTTCTTTTTGCTTTTGTTGTTACGTATCCTCAAGTTGGAACCAACTCACAACTAGTTGATCCTCCAACAGGTTTTCAGAGGCAATAAATGGCAGGAGAGGATACTGCCCATCTTCTCCAGTAGAGCAGCTGGTGAATTTGAACCGTCAGACTTGAGAGTTGGCAGCACAGTTCCCTACCACTAGTCTACTAGAACTCTCGTTTGGCTTTTAGCAGGGAAGTAATTGGGCAAGTTTCTTTTAAGAGGTTTGAAAAAACCCCATCTTTCAGCAAGTCTTTTGTAAGATAACTGGGGAGAAACCTAAAAACCTCTCCTTGCATCCAGAAAACACTTCAGCCCAGGGGGGCTCTGTGAGGCTCCAGGCCTCCCGATTCCCAGCAGTGCCCTTCTCCCACACTTACCACCTGGGTCACGCACTAGGCAGCCAGGCTCCTTAAGTAGCCACAAGGGCTGCTTAGGTCCAAATCCCAACCAGCATTTACATCAGATTTTAAAACGCCAGGAAGCAACGATCAGGACACCGAGTTGTGAGAACCCATCTAAACCAGACTTGTCAGATGGTAGCCGACCCCTGGTCTCCTTCCAGGCCCTGGCAGAGACGCAACCGAATCCACCTGTCCTCCCAAGAAAAGGGCATTTGGTGGCACCCATGGCTGGTTTAGCCATCTCCCCATCCCTTCACAGTCCCAGTTTACAGCAGGCCCGCTACTGAATGAGCAAGAATCAGGATGTGCCCTCATAGAGCGTGGAGGCCAATGATGTGGCATTCTTGTTACTATCAGGTTGACTCACAGCAACCCTATTAACTATGGTTCTGACTCTTGCTTTCTTCTGTGTTCTTCACATCATTCATGATGTACTCAAGTTCATTGTTAGTGTCAATCCATCTTACTGAGGGTCTTCCTTTCTTTTACTGACCCTCCACCTTCCAAGTACGATGTCTTTTCCCAAGGACTAGCCCCTCCTAATGTGGTCTGAATATGTGAGACAAAGTTTCACCATCCTTGTCTTCAAGGTTCCACTTTCTCCAGGTTGTATCTTTGGCATCTATGGGATATTCAGTACTCTTAACACCACAGCTCAATAGCACCAATTATACTTCTGTCATCCTAATTCATTGTCCAATGTTTAGATGCACAGGAAGTAATTAAAAAGATTATGACTAGGTGCATCTCAGTCTTTAAATGGACACTGTTGCGCTCAGAGATTGTTGCACTCTGGAGAGATCCCTGACAGATTTTCCCAATGCAACATGTCTTCTGATTTCTTGACTGCTGGTGTCAAGGCTTCCTGAATGATTTGCTCAGTATAAAGACTGAACAGATAGGGAGAAAAGATACTGCCCGACACACTTTTCTTATTTTGAAACCATACAGTATTCCCTTACTTTGCTCAAGCAGCAGCTTCTTGGCCTAAGTATAGGTTTTGCATCTATGCTATTAAGTGTTCAGGGATCCCCATTCCTCTCAATGCTGGTGATAATTTATGATCCACACGAAGATCTTTCCATAGTCAATAAAAAACAGGCAGATAACTTCCTGGTATTCTCTGCTTTCAGCCAAGATCTAGATCAGACATCAGCAAAGGTATCCTTGGTGCCATAGCCTCTTCTAAATCCAGCTTGAATTTCTAGTAGTTCTCTGCTGATGCACTGTTGCAGCTGATTTTGGATAATCCTTAACAAGATTTTACTTGCATATGATATAATATTGTTAATGTCTACATTTTGTTAGATCATCTTCTTTGGGGAAATGAGAACAATTATGGATCTTTCAGTCAGTCAGCTGGAGTGCTGTCTTCCAAATTTGGCACAAACTGGTGAGCACACCTAGGGCTGCATCTCTTTATTGAAATATTATCAATTGGCATCCCATTGATTCCTGGGGCCTTACTTTTTTTGCTTGTCTTCAGTGCAGCTTGAACTTCTTCATCACTATTAGTTCTTGATCATATGCTACTGCCTTGAATGTTCTGTTATCAATAAATACTAACTTCATCACTATTCGTTCTTGATTATATGCTACTGCCTGAAATGGTCTGTGTCCATCAATTCTTTTTTGTACAATGACTCTATCCAATCTTTTGATGTTTCCTGGATTATCCACTATTCTGCCCATAGCATCCTCTAGTATTGCAACTTGAGGCTTGAATTTTTCCACTTCTTTCTGTTAGAGAAATGCTGAGCAGGTTCTTCACTTTTTATTTCCTAACTCCAGTTCTTCGCACATTCTGCGGGGTGAGTTCCAGGTTAGAGTGGAGTGCAAAAGGATGGCGAGTGTCTGCTAGTCAAGACAGGGTCCCCTGCCTCCCCCAACACCAGGAGCCCTCTCACAGGGTCCTTTACCACTGCTGGCAAGCTACTCCCAACTCTCAGCCCCATTTGTATGTAGGACAGACTGTCCACAGCGTTCCCATGGCCGCAGTCTTTACTGCAGCTGACGGCCACAACTCTTTACCTGTATAAACACAAAGTCCTCTGTACTTTTACTCAGGTGGAGGTGGTACACCAGTGGTTAAAGGAAAACCTTTCCCAATATAACAGAATTTTGTTATGAAAATTATTAACTAAAACCTCAGTGGAAGACAAATTTAACTCCTTTAAATCTTGCACCAAAATTTAAAACTCTTGCTTTGTTAACTTTTATCACACCAAAGGTTTCTGAATACTGTGTTGGATATTGAAAGCACGAGAAAATGCTAAATTTGACACTTGAGTCATGTTATTCCTTCTAACAAAAACGTAGGAATGCCAGCTGGAAATTAAAACCCCAATCCCACAGCTGCCAGTGGCTTTTGGACTCCTGGCAACCCTTCATTGGGTTTCTGAGGCAGCAAATCTCAGTGGAGGGACCTACGGCGGGCTAGTGGTGAACTGGTTCAAGCCTACCAGCTGTTCTGCAAGGACAAAGATAGGTAATCCCATCATGTATGATTTACAGCCTCTGAGAACTTGCTGGATGGTCAGGTATGAGTTGGTTCAGATCTCTGCACATAACAAATCTCAATCAAGGAGGAGCAAATAGCACCTTTCTCCCAGAGCGGCTGGTGGTTTAGAACTGCTAGCAGCCCAGCACCTGACACACTACAAAGGCCCCGTCTACTGCACACTTCTAGCTTACCCTCCAGCAGGTCTCTGGAGGCTGAAATCACACAGGAGGCGCATCATTCCCCCGAGGAGCTTCTGATTAATTCATATTGGCAGACATGAGAACAACTCTGCACCAAGCCAACAGAGTTCTTGTTGAGTTTTACAAGTTGGCCTTTGGCTTTGCTGGGCCTGATTAAATCTCAGCGCGACTTGCCTATATAAGCTAACTGCCCGATTGCCACCTCCTCCCCCCACTCTCAATCTAGAAAAGACATAAGCTACATGAATAGTGTCTGAGGCATTGTGTCCAACAAATCATCCTTGTCATCATTCATTCAGCACAGACTGCTCCAGTAAAACATTGTTTTCACCATCTCTGATTCAAAGCCAAGGTCTTTGGTAGTGTTGTTAGATGGGGGCTTCAAACAGATAACAGGATCTAAGTTTATGACTTTATGCATCTTTTTAAGAGCTTTAACCTAGCAAGCAGTGAATCCCCAGTGGAGGGCATGGTATTGAAGTGGGTGGATCTTGGTGTGAAATCCTTTTCAGGGCCTGGCCCCCAGGAGTTTTATCCAGAGCCTGGTGGTGGTGTTACTCCTCCCATCCAGAGGCTCCAGATCTGAGGTTCTCAGGTTAGCCTTTTGGGATCCTGCCCCACGTACCTTCAGAACTGGGGGAAAGTCATGAACCCAAGACCAGCCCTGTCCTTGAGAGCAAGAGCCCTCTCAGATCTAAGCCGCAGGTCTGGATGCCTCCCTTGCTGTTGACCGGGGGCTACAGCCTGAACCCCTGCAATCACTGCAGCAGCGATGCGTCATTCCAGTCTGAGGTTTGTTAAGAACCAGGCACCTCCTCACCTCTACCGTCCATGACGATGTGTGAGGTCACAGGACTACCAAGTGCTGCTTGGCTGCCTGTCACCACGTGCAGAGCAGTCGTGGGCCAGTCCCAGGAGTGATGAGTCCCCTTTGGACTGTTCACGATCAATCTGTTTGGGCAGTTAATCTGTTACTCTCATGTCCTATTATACCAATAATTCATACTTGGATGGGGGAAAAAGAGAAACATTAAGAATTTTACACTTGATGTATGAGAAAACAAAATCCCGAGGAACTCAACACTTTAATGATGTAATATGGGCTCAGTTCCTGGGAAAAGGATATGAGAGCCCATTAATAAGGAACTGGATGCTGCTATATTTTATTGTCATTACTAATCAGTTATGAAACAGCATTTACTAAAACTTAAGAACATTTAACACAGAATCCATTTCTTTAAAGGCAAAACAGAATATGGCCTTTTAAACCTATGCATATGTTCCTGTAGAGATCCTGACTGGATGTGAAATTTTAACTTAAGTGATGATGGCAGGCAACTGCATGCAACTAGGTGTTTCCAGTAGTTTTTATTCAGCTTTGTTTCATTGAAGGAAATACTCCTAGTGGTAACACTGTTCTCAAGACAGAGGGCAAAGAGTATTCTGAAATGTTACAAGTTCAAAACAAGGTATGCTGTGTTGCCACTTCCGTCTTTTAATGCTAGGTCACTAACTTAAAGTAGAAATGCCTTTACTTGTAACTAGAAATTTTCATAAGTGATTCTTTACATTTTGATTTTTTTTTCTCTGAATATGCTTTCTCCTAGACATGTAAACAGGAGTTAAACTAAGTCAATGAATTTCCTTGTGGAACTGGGAAAACTGGTTAAGCAATATCCAAGGTTATTAGCAAAAAGAACCTCTTCTATATAACCCCTCAGAAATGTTACTACTTTTCCCTTGATGTTCCATATAAAATAGGCGAAGACTGCAACTTTGTTTGGTAATCTGACCACCAAAATAAGAAAACAACTAAAGTTGTATTTTATCATAACTCAATTCTCTTAATGATTTTTGGTTCCCCTCCCCCCTCAAAAAAATGACAAAGCTCATACTTTTTGTCAAATATAGAGCTTAGCATATTTGAAAGCTATCTAAAGAACAGGTTCGAGGCATTTACCTCTAATCTATTAAGAGCTGTGAGATGACATGAAGGCTATCATTCATGAAGGCAAAATTCATTAAAAATACGCTAAGATCAAAATGGATGTCTGAAGAGACCAGGATGTCCAGAAGTAAACAAGGTGCACCTGATCCAAGCCATGGAAAACGATGAACTCTGAGACTCCATCTCAGGTACTCTGGGCATGTTGTGAGGAGGGGGTTGGTCCATGTTGGGGAAAGGGGAGGGCCATAGAAAGAAGACCCTCGGCAAGAAGGACTGGCATTGTAACCCTAACAATGGGTTCCAGCATGTCAAGACAGCAGGGAGAGACAGGATAAGGCAAGGTTCCTTTCTGTTTCTAGGGTTGCTGAGCTGGTTGACTCAGTGGCACTCAGTGACTAACAGCAAACAAAAACCTGGCAGCAGCAGACTACACAGTAGCAGGAGGGTTCAGATCCTCACCCAACCAGCTTGTTGGTCAAGCACTTTAACCATTGCACCATTAGCGACCGCTGTAGCCATAAGCAGAATTTTTAAGATTTACAGCAACACTTCCATGCTGGTTGGTAGTTACTTCCAGGAGTCTGTGCCTGGGTTTCCTCAGGAACACACCCCCCACCCCAGTGAAACGCAAAAACCCCCACAACCAACCAAACTCTCCTGCATTTGCTCAAATCTGTTCTCATGCCACTGCCAGCTGGAAAAGAATCTGCCTCACTCATTGCGAGGTGCTGATGAGGCAGGTGTCAAAGGTAGACAGAGCTTCTTGAGGTGGGAATGAGCCTCTGGGGGCTGTTCTGAGGTCACACACTGGCCATTAGCAGTGCAGCAGACGCCACCACCAGAGCTCCTTTAGGTCACACACTCTTCAAGAGCAAAGCTGGGGTGCAAGTCATCTTCAAAACTCATGTCTTGTCACTAATCTCTTGACTATCTCCTTAAAATGAGGTTCTGAATTTCATCATTCATAGAGATGTTCTGAGATGCAGTGTGACGTAAGGAAAAAACAGCCATCCTAACTCTTTGGATCAAATGATTTTAATCACTAAATTTGGTGTCTGTAGTATTTCTGGAAATAGCTGATTATGTCCACAGTGCCATCATAGCACACACTCAATTAAGAACATGTGGGAAGCAGTACATGTACGGCCTGTGGTACATGGTTACGGGACCACCCTGAAGTCTTTCAAATTAAAATACTTCACTGCATAAGGAGAATTTTAAATGTACTGCATACTGATTTTTAAAAGAAAGGAAGACGCATTTCATGAAGTAACAATTGCTTTGTTCATAGTGGGATCAAGGGTATTTTACTGTCTTAGGCAACTGGAAGACAGTGTAGGACCAAACCATCCAGGGACAACCACTTAAGTTACTCTCCAAGTCTCCAGGCTCCCTTTGGAAGAAGTAATTTATTTACTGAGGTCTGTTTCATAAACTTCTTACAAGAGACTAAAGAACCATTAGAGAGGACAGACCAGAAGAGCTGTGCGGGTCAGGCAAAACAGGACTGCTGATTAATGGACCCCATCTTTGAACTTTAAAAAGGCAATACTTATGGGAGATCAGGAAGAGCTCTGTGATCCACCCTTGACCTTCCTGACGATGAATCTGGGACACATGCGCCTCTCTCAAATGGCTCACAGCCAACAAGGGGCCACCCAGAACAAACACCTGAAGAATTCTTCAGATTGCTCTTTGACAATTACTCGTTTATAGCCTTGAGCTTTGTATGTCATCTTTGAAAGATTCTGAAAATGACACAAACTAAATGTTTACAATAGAGGCAGGAGATTATGTAGTCAGAGTCCTATTCTAAACTCCAAAGGGGAGTTCTAGTTCTCTTCTCATTACTTACTAGTTACGTGCGCACTCACCAAGCCCAGAATTTCTTCAAGTTGCTTTCCTCTGTAAAATGGAGACCATACCATTCATCCCACTAGCAATGAAAACTCGGTGAAATATGGCAAAATGGTCTCTGACGACATAGGGAAATGGCCTGCGTAGGCCCTTTGGCAATTACAGTCTATGCAGGGTCACTGTGTCTCTTTCTAATCACCGTGGGTGGTACAGTCCTCTACTTTCCATTTTAGGGAATATAAGTTTTCCCTTGGTTTAAACTTTAGTCAAGTGTTGTAGAGCTATTGTTAAAATAATTAAAATTATCTGGGGCAGCTTATAAACAGGGCAAGAAAATAATCTTGAATTTTTTAAAAAAGCTTCTATGCAGCTGGGCAGGGCTGTATGTATTTCACACACAGGAGCCCTTTTACACCAGACAAGCCCTCTGCTCTGTACATATGACTGTATCCATCTTCAAATGGGGAGCCTGAAAGGCAGTACACAGCAGTCAACGTTTCAACCCAAGCAGAACTGGGCTCTTAACCAGCGTATTTTATTGTCTAAATCAGTCACAAGTATGTAAAGGATTCACAACCCCGGTATTTTAGCTTTTGAGAATTTCCAGGTAGAAGCCATGCATTTTGGTTCTATCTAGAAATGAGCCTTCTACTAAGCTGGTCTGTCTCTCTGCATACTAGTTCTTTAATTTACACATATTTATGCAAGTATTTTGTCTTGCAAAGTTAAAAAATTCCCAGGGGAAAATAAAGTGCCATTAAAAGGGGAGGGGAAAGTAGATAGAAATGAACATGTTTTAGGAAATAAAGTTAAATCATACTGACAGACAAGTTATTTACATTCTAAAACTGTTGTAGAATTTTTGCAACTCAGGGAATAGAATCCTACAATTACATTTTAAAAATACTGTTTGAATGAGATCATTATGTCTTCAAAACACTGAAACTGGGTGTGTCTGGGAGGACAATGACCAGATAACATGCCAAAATTTAAATTTGGACAGGGAAGGCCCTGCCAGGGTGATTTTAAAGGTTTAAGTAAGGTTATCACTTCCACACCCAAAAACCTCCACAGTATAAGTAAGAGTAAACCCGATCAACTACATGTTCTGGAAAGTCTGCATCACCACCCAAGCATGGCTAATGATAACGTGATGGTAATCAACATTATTGATTTAATAAGTAATGATAAAACAGCAAAGCAACGTATCATATGTTCTTTAAATGTTTTACTGACACTTTCCACCATTTTGGCTTCATGTAATGAGGTATCTGTAGAAGAACGTATGTGTTCACATTTTATATGGTATTTAAATGGAAAGAGTTCTATTTTAGGAGGTGAAAATGGCAGTGGCTAAGGAAAAAAAATAGACGAAATCTGTATTTTTGAAAACAGTAAAAAATCCTTTTCTTTTTCTCGGATTTACAAATTATAAGGATTGTTTCTATACTTTTTTCCGCCCAGCCAAGGCATAAGTCAAGATTTTAAAATTATATGCAAGAACCATACATTTTTCTCTAAAGAGAGAGATCTTGGCAGTTGTCTTAAGGATATAAATTATGTTTTAATTCTGAGGACAGGTATCAGGAGAGTAGAAACAATTGAAATCCCCAAAGAGATCAGAGTCAAAGACTGCCAGACAAGATTTAAAATTATCTGGTTGTTAAGTACCAATTTCCAACATGAAAGTTACAGCAGATTATGCCATTAAGTTTAGTTAGCCATCTTGTCCCTATTGGGTTACTGGCATATTATTAATAAAATGTATAGCATTTTTTCAGAAAAACCTCAGAGGAGATGGTTTACTAAGCTAATATCCTAGACATTTTGATTCTAAGACGCAGGTCAAGGAAGCAGTTTCATTTTATGGCTTGTTTTCCTTCTTCATTCTGACATCTGCACTCAATCCTGTTTATTTGTCATTAATATTATAAGTAGAGATCTAGGTCTGTACTACTTTTTGACCTCATGTTAGATTTATGTCTACTTAATACTCAACCCATAAAAATTTTAAATAAAATTAGTTTTACTTTTAATTCTTATTTTAAATAACAGTTACTGTAAGAATACTTTATGATTCAGAAAGATGAAAACTTAAGAGAAAAAACATTTGTGGGCAGTATCTAATACACCCAATCAGTGCTAATACTGCATTACCATGTCAATATTTGTTTTATAGGATTTCTATTCTAATCAAGAGAGGAACAGGTATGGATTGCCCTTCAAGCCATTCCTGAGAGGAGAATGTGTTACTTACCCAGGATTAGCCTTTGATAATTGTTATCTAACTATGGTAACAGTTTTAACTGTTAAACAGTTTGAAACACTTGATACTTGTCTTGAAATACACTTAAAGAATTTAAGAAAAGGAGCCTAGTTAGTCAAAATCCTAAATCTTGAAAGCTCCCTTCCAATGTAATTTTTCATAGTCTTTAAATTTTAACTGTCATTGTTTATTACTGTTTTGGCTACATTCTCTACAATTTCAGCAGCATTTTAAAAGAGACAATGTGTCTATGTACAATGAAGAAAAATGGCTTGCAACATGAGAAAGAAGAGCCACAGCTAAACTGTACAATATTAATGAGAATCTGTGATAGGTAGCGCCTCCTTGTTCTGTAACATGGACAACTTACATGTAAGCATCAGAACTGTGAATGTGACAATAAAGAAATAATCTACAGGAGTGAAATAATGGTTTCTGCCCAAGAAGGCAGTTAGAAAATATTTCACATTTTAACAAATACCTGTACAAACCACAAGAAACTTGTTTACGGGGCCATTCTCTCACCTTACTGATAAGAATCTTCTAGAAATATAAAATAACCAAGACAAATTTAGGTATCTGGCATCTATGTGCTCCACAGCTCTAGAATCCAAGAAACTGATTTAAAGAATTCTATATGCCCAACATGGATAATTTTTACATGCCTTGATTGTTAATAAATGCCTGCTTTTAATCTCTCTGTATGATACACAGTCAACTTGCACCTTTAAGGAGGTCATTCAATTTTTTAGCAAAGAAGCAACATTATTTAGCAGCAATTAAAGCGCCTTAAAGAAGACTTAAAAAAAATACATATCCAATTAGAAAAGCCATATTATTTAAACATTTGTACAAGAATAAGCTGCTGAAACTTAGTACGTCAAATATGACATCTGTACAACCATTTACAATAGAGCAAGAAGGGAATTTTATCATTATCCTGCATAGAACTGGTCTGCATTTGGTTACATACTACCATTTAGTTTTATGAACATGGCCTGGTAACAAAAGAAAAAGATCTGTTAAGAATCCTAACATGTTGAAAACACTGGAACTATTACAATTTAAGTTAATTCAACTGATTTTTAAACAAGCAGCTCATTTTGTCAAAGTATCTAGGAATAATATCTCTCCCTTTAATATAACCAGTGAAAAAAACGGACATGTGATTTCGAGGTACAACTTGGTAAAAGCCAGAACAGGCAAATGACAAAGTTAACTTTGTCCAAGTTTCTAATGCTCACATTCTATTACTATAAAACAACTGTCACTGTCATTCAGTTCTTACTTTGGTTTCAGCAACTGCTGAATGCTGAAGAATGTATCCAGGCACTGTAGTTTTATGTGTTAGAAATAGGTCTCATATTTTTTCCACTTGTTTTTAAATAATGAAAAACTACCCTTCACATTAGAACTCTCCAGTAACAACCAAATGTATTTTTAAGTATTATAAATGCTATTTACAGTGTTCCCCCAAACAAAACACCATTTTTCTTCTCTCTCAACCCAGTACTTCTGTTTGTGTGCAACGCGCACTCATCTTTCACTGCTCAGGGTGGAGTCAGAAGTGTACATTTATTCACTGTCCATGATCTACTCTCACACAAATGATGCTCTGAAGAACTTTACTAACAGTTCTCAACCATGTTCTGTGTAAAAAAAGAAAAATCAAACAAAAACACCCCACTCAAATGCTTTCAAACTCAACTGTGCGTCTGGAAACAATTCAAAGTTATCATGCCAATCTTGAGCAAAGTCAGTAAGAAACTATGTTTGAAGAAGGGGGTGTAGGAGATGCTGTCAGCCCAGCCATGTGTAAATTTCCTGAAGAATTGGATCTTCTCATGTGAGGGAGAAGGTATGGATCATTTGCCAACTGGTGCACATCAAATCGATCTTCCTTCCGGTATGCCAAGCAGCGTCTTATAAAAGCCTTAAAACAAAAGATTAGCAATGTAAGTAATCTTTCCCCCTTCAAAACATCAAGCAATTGAATCCTACAGAAGGGTGGGCATACTTTAGACAATAAATTAGCTTATTTTATCTAAAGTTCAAACCTTGAAAATTTTCTGTAGCAACAGAATTATCATTACACATTTAACTCTTACCTCAGGGCCTCTACTGGTTCAACTAATAGGCAGTTATAGTGATCATCAGATCTTACTGATCAGAACAGATGCATTGCTATTTAAAATTCTGTAGATTGTTTATCATCTCCCTAGTACTTATATTAATGAAACTCTCCTATTCTTTCTTTGGAACGGGAACAAATATAGATCTCTTCCAGTCAGTTGGCCAAGTGGTTGTTCTCCAGATTTCTTGGCACAACTTGGTGAGCACATCCAGGGCAACATCTGTTATCTGAAATACTTCAATTGGTATACCATCTATTCCTGGGGCCTTATTTTTTGCTACTTCCTTCAAAGCAGCTTGAACTTCTTCCTTCATCACCATAGGCTCTTGCTCATATGTTATTTCTTTAAATTCCTCTGTATCTGCCAATTTCATTCTAGATAATGACTTAGTATATTCCTTCCATCTTCTTTTAATACTTCCTGGATCATTTAATATTCTGCCCAAAGCATCCTTGATTATAGGAACTCTAGGTTTGAATCTGTTCTTCAGTTCCTTGAGCTTAAGAAATGCTGAGCGAGTCCGGTTCACCTTTCCCGTTCCAAAGAAAGGTGACCCAACTGAGTGTGGAAACTACAAAACAGTGTCATTGATTTCACATGCAAGCAAGATTCTGCTGAAGATCATCCAAAAACGATTAGAACAGCACATCAGCAGAGAACTGCCAGAAGTCCAGGCTGGGTTTAGAAGGGGTCGTGGTACTAGGGATATTGTTGCTGATGTTAGATGGATCTTGGCTGAAAGCAGAGAATACCAGAAGAATGTCTATCTGTGTTTCATTGATTATGCAAAGGCATTTGACTGTGTGGATCATAACAAACTGTGGCTGACTCTGAGAAGAATGGGAATCCCAGAACATTTAATTGTGCTAATATGAAAACTATACTTGGACCAAGAGGCAGTAGTCAGAACAGAGCAGGGTAACACTGCATGGTTCAAAATTGGGAAGGGTGTACGCCAGGGATGCATCCTGTCTCCATATCTTTTCAACATGTATGCAGAGCAGAAGGGTACTGAATGTACCCTGGACTGCCAGGAAAACAGATTTATCTTGGAGAGGATTAAACCAAGCTACTCCCTGGAGGCAAGGATTCTGGGGCTTCGTCTGACATACTTTGGACATGTTGCCAGGAGGGATGGGTCCTTGGAGAGGGACATCATGCTTGGGAGGGTTGAGGGACAGTGCAGGAGGGGAAGACCCTCTATGAGATGGATTGATTCGGTGATTGGGGTAATGGGGGTGGGTGTGTCAGAGGCGGTGCGTTTGGCGCAGGGCAGAGCAGGGTTTAGGGCTGTTGTGCATAGGGTCGCTATGAGTCGCAAACGACTCGAAGGCACATAACAACAACAACAACAACAACAACAACAACTCCTATTCTTGGCCAATTTTTCTCTAAAACCAAATATTCTTACTATTATACTGTTATCTTTTATTTATATAAAAAAATTCTATCGGATCACATGGACATTAAATTTTTAAATTTTTTTACAAAAGTTTCAGAGAACATCAAAAAAGATTAAGATGGAGGGGGGTGAAATCAAGAGACTGACATGCTGAAGGCACAGCCTGTGCAGATGAAAAACTACTGACAACAAAGATGACAAGACCAACCAGTCTGTGACGCTAAATGTGTATAAGAGGCCCCCCCAGGGCAGAGGAGGTGCCTGCAAAGGTGCGCTCTGTGAGGACAAGAGGGCAAATACATCTCTGAGCCACCTTGCCTTTCCTAGATTCTAGGAAAGAGCCGGAAATGAAGAAATGGAACTCCTCTCTTTAGCCTCTGCTCACTCCAGGACGTTTCCCCCCCATCACACCTAAAATTAATTTTGCTCTAAATTAACTTAATTACTATTCTCACTGAGGCTGTTTTACTTTTCTAATTGAGACTATTTTCTTTGACAGAAAGATACTTCTTTTACATGTTAGACTGTTAAGACATTTTATTACATTTATCTTTTTCTTGATTTCCCCCCCCTTATTGTAAAATATATTTGTAAAAATCTTCTAACAGTCATTCAAATAATTTGAAAAACTAATAAAGATATAAAGGTACAAAATGTAGTGCTGAATATTTCTGATAAACCAACTTAAGTATTATGAAAATATTTTTCATATTTTGTAGCCTAGTACAACCTCGAATAAGAACAATAATATTTGACTATAAGAACACAGAAACTATACAATGCCTATTTAGAAATGAATTTTACAATCTAGACTGTTCTCATCAGAAAAAAATAGCATCATCATGTATTAGAAACAGGGCTTAGATAAAAGGGAAGATCCAATGGGGTCATAGAACAGTAAGCTGTGTGGCAGCAAGCTTCTCAAGAGCTAGCACAGGGCCACAGAAAGGCCAAGAACATAGATTCTGAATACCTGTGAGCCACTAATCTGCTACTGCTAGCTGGTATGATTCTGGAAAGGGGACTGTTGCTATGGTTTCTTTGGTTTTCTATATTATAAAATGGGACAACAAAAGTACTAAATATCTCATAGGATACAAAACAATGTATACAAAGGATCAAAACAATGCTTGGCACACATCAGGTACAAAATAAGTGACAGCTACTATGATTACTTTAAAAAATTCTTTTTATTTAAATGCCCCAAATGAGGTTTATTTAGAGAAAAAAGTGAACAATGGGCACAGATTTTATGATTTTCCCTAATTTTTTTTAAAAGTAAGTGGTTGTGCACATACAACCAGAAACCACGTTTAGGTCCTTGGAATAGAAAACTGAGCATAAGTAAAGGGGAGCTCCAGTCCCTAAGTGGACTGATTTCCAGAGAGGCACCAAACCTTTTGACTTTACCTACGAATAAGCTCTTAACTCCAGGTTCAAAGGATAATTGACTCGACAAAATTTACCTCATAAAACCCACTGACATAAATTTAATACCTTAGCTTCACTGCTTGCAACCGGTTTTACAGGAAACTGGACTTCTGTGGCTTTTAATATTGTGTTTTCTTGAAGGATGTCTTGTTGAGATTGATTGTGACCAAATGGCTATAAAAATGGAATAAAATGTTGAGAAACTTATCTCTAAAAATATTTAAACACAAACATCATTAGTAAATCACCAAGAAATAAATAACCTGCATTCTAAATGTTTTCCCTGGGTTATTTTGAACTTTAAATGCTTTCACACAAAGAAGCAAGATTATAACAGACAGACTAAGAAAGTGCATCTTAACACAGCTGAAACAATGTGAGAAGCAACAGAAAATAATGTTGTTGCAATGTAAGCAATTAGGCTACAGCAGAAATCTGAAGAGAAATACAAAACTTTAGTTTGAATGCTTGAAACAATGAAGTCTGATGAAGTGTGGGAACACTTGTGAAAACTCTAAAGAATAAAACACTTACTGCATAACACATTACAGAACTAGATATGCGGGAACTGGAGCTAGGAGACCTGGGTTTGGTACTAGCTTACTAGGTATTTTCTGACAAATCCCTCTACCTCATTTCCCATTTTACCAAATGAAAGTATGACTGCAATGTGGACTAGACATCTATGGTAATGTGTGGTTTGATTTCAATATAAAAAGAAGTGTGGGAAGAATTAAGAACGTGTTAGGTGGTATATTCTTTTTTAAGTTTTTTTTTTATTATTGCATGCTTCAAAATTGGGAAGGGTGTATGCCAGGGATGCATCCTATCTCCATACCTTTTCAACCTATATGCAGAACAAATTATCCGGGAGGCTGAGCTCCATGAGGAGAAATGTGGGGTCAAGATTGGTGGACGATATATCAATAATCTGCGTTATGCAGATGACACAACCCTGCTTGCTGAAACTGAAGAGGACCTGAAGCAGCTGCTGCAGAGGGTCAAGGACTGCAGCCTCCAATATGGATTGAGGCTCAATGTCAAGAACACAAAGATTCTCACCACTGGACCAATTGGCAGCATCAGGATGGATGGTGAAGAGATTGAGATTGTACACAGCTTTAGTTTGCTTGGCTCCACAGTCAACACTCTTGGCACCAGTAGCCAAGAAATTAAAAGATGTATTGCCATGGGAAAGTCTGCTGTTAGGGACCTCTCCAAAGTACTGAAGAGCAATGGTGTCTCTCTGGAGACTAAGGTGCGTTTGATACAGGCCACGGTCTTCACAATCACTTGTTATGCATCAGAGAGTTGGACAATGACCAAGGAGAACAGAAGGAGAATTGATGCCTTTGAGCTGTGGTGCTGGAGAAGAGTACTGAGAATACCATGGACTGCTAGGAAAACAAACAGATTTGTCCTGGAAAGGGTTAAACTGGGTGGCTCCTTGGAGGCAAGGATTCTGAGGCTTCGTCTAACATACTTTGGACATGTTGTGAGGAGAGACTGGTCCTTGGAGAAGGACATCATGCTTGGGAGGGTGGAGGGACAGTGCAGGAGGGGAAGGCCCTCTATGAGGTGGATTGATTCAGTGACTGGGGTAATCGGGATGGGTGTGTCAGAGACAGTGCGATTGGCACAACACAGAGCAGAGTTTAGGGCTGTTGTACATAGGGTTGCTATGAGTCGCAAGAGACTCGACGGCACATAACAACAACAGTAATTGTGATTTTTAACCAAAGTTTACAGAAAAGTTGGATTTTCATTCGTTATTGCACATTTTCCACCCTACTCTCAGAGTTCTCTTTTTTCTCGCCCCCCTTTTTAAAAATTAATGTTAATGAAAGTTTAGAGACTTAGGATTTTCATTTATTTATTGCTGCACTTTTCTCCTGCCACCTCCCCCGCCCCCAGTTTGCTCTTCTATTTGAAAAGTAAAAGAAAAATTCATTGTTATACAATCCTTCCCCCCAAGTCCACTCCACTATGCAGCCTTCATTCTGGATTCCTGTCATGACAATAATACCTAATCATATATCCCTTTTAAACAGTTCTTTCCCTCATCTGTTTCAATGCAGTATACATAATTTATCCCATGTTTCTCAGTTCTCCCCCAACCCCAGTATCAGTCCCATTTTACAACAGTGGCATTATGCAGTATTTGTCCTTTTGTGACAGGTATTTCACTCAGCATAAGAAATGTCCCCAGCTTTAAGAGAGATGCAAATCAAAACAACTATGAGACATCATCTCACCCCAGTAAGAATAGCAAAATGTAACAGAAAAGCAAACAACAAATGCTGGTGAGGTTGTAGAGAAAACTGGAACCCTTATTCACTGTTGGTGAGAGTATAAAATGGTGTAACCACTATGGAAGGCAGTATGGAGATTTCTCAAAAAGTTGCAAACAGAAATATCACTTGACCCAGCAATTCCACTACTGAGAATATACCCCAAAGAAACCATAACTGCCACTCAAGCAGATATATACGCAACCATGTTTACTGCAGCTTTGTTAATAATAGCAAGGAGTTGGAAACAACCTAAGTGCCCATCAAGAAATGAATGGATAGAGAAGCTATGGTATATTCACACAATGGAATACTACGCTGCATTGAAAAACAAGGAACTCATGAAATACAAAACGGGTGGCCCTGGAGGTGGTATATTCTTGAGAAAGCGCAGGGGCAACTAGGCCTTGGCCTCACTGTATTGGTTGTGTAAGGAGGTGGTGAATGCCAGAGGCAAGGGGAATATATAAGATGTGGAAAGGTGTTTGGAGGGCACAGAACAAGTATTTCTTTAAATGTCAGTATTTCCAACAGTAGAATATATGAGCACTTTTAATAGGTGTTCTTCTCACATTTTCCCTCCCACTAAGTTTCCCCATTACCAAAAAAGCAAAAACAAATCCAAAAGCAAGCCAAGGAGATTGATGTGGCATTAAAGTAACTGTGATGCAGGAAAACTTGGGGGAGGGAGGAAGCAGCAAAAGCTTGGCCTCCCTTGCAAAGACTAAAATTTAGTTCATATTAATGACACTTTGCATTTTAAAGGGAAATTTAACACAATTTATACAGCTAAAATAAACGTTTTAACTAACTTACCTTTCTACCATAGAGACACTGAAAAAAGATGACCCCAACTGACCACACATCAACCTTGTTGGAAATCTTTGGTGGCTCTTTTCCAACTACAAAACACTCAGGAGGTAAATACCTGTAGGGGTTTTTTTGGCAAAATGAATAGAAAAGGATACTTATTAACAATCTGTAACTTAAAAACCTCCTAACTGAAGTCTTAGGGAAGTTATTTGATCTACTCATACATTTTAGGACTAGCATTAGGAAAATCCAACAATTAATTAATTTTGAAAGGAAATGGGAAGGATCTTTTGTGAAAAATGTATTCAAAACTTTGTAAATAAATCAGAGTAATATAAAAAATTTTTTAAAAAAAACAACCCTACAAACAAACAACCCAACCCTAAATAAATTTTGAAGCATTTGACATTCTCTGATCATTTGACTCTACAACCAAACTGCACAACCTTAAAGAAAAAGTTATTAGAAATTACAATGTTCTTCTATGAAATACTCCCATTTCCCCTTCACTAGTTCTCAAACTACTGGTGGTTTGCATACTAAAACACATACCTAATTAGGTGTTCTTTTGTTGAAATAAACTCAAAACTACTCACTACCAATAAGATTTTCTATCTCTAGTTTTAACACAAGACTCAACCTAATCTATCAACAGTTTAAATTTCTAAACTTTGAGCTTACTCTTCTCTCTCCCTCTACCTTCCACTGGTTAATCAAAGCCACCACACTTGCATCTGCACACTGCTCTTCCTCTTCCTCTGTGCTTCAGAATAAATAAAACATTTTCCTTAACCACATCAGTTCACCTGGAAAGCACACTTTCTTCTTCGACCTATGTATGTGTATATATAAAACACTGTATAAACCCATTTAATGTGAGTTTTATACAATGTCTGTACAGACATGTATATGTGTGTGTGCACACAATGTAAAGAAGAAACATTCTTAAACAAGAAGCTAAATTGTCTGTAAAAAGGTTTAAACAAGGAGAGCAGTTGCAGTAATATATGGTAAAGATATTTTTGGGGCGAAAAATGACCACCAGGCTTTAGGGAATTAGAGGTATAAGAGAGAGAGAGACACACAAGCAAAATTTTTCTTCTTCCCAACAATACTGATTAGAAACTCCTAGAGATGAAAGCTAATTTGCAATGGCAATATATACATGTATTTGAAAAGGCTGTGAGCACCTTCTATTAGGATATCATAGTTTACCAATTAGGGACCTCTGGTAATGTAGTGGTAGAGTTGTACTACCAACCCAAAGGCACTTGGTTTGAATCCACCAGCTGATTCCAGGGAGAAAGATGGGCAATCAACTCCCATGCAATTTACAGCCTCTGAAAACCTTCTATACAGTCAACCATGAGTTGGTTCCAACTCAATGGAACATAACAACTGTAGTTTACCAATTATACAGCTAAAAACTCTGACTATAGAAATTACCATTTCTTGGAGCACTGTTTCTATCAGGAATATACATCAGGTTCTTCCATGCAAATGTCATGGCTATTTCCTTCCTGCATAGCCCTAACACATAGGCTTCCCAGCCTCTGCCCACCTTTTAAGAGGGACCTTTCCTTGTTCTCTTTGGGATTAGCAAAGCCAAATTGAGGGAAGCAGTACAGTGAGGAGTCTCTTACAGAGAAAGACAGTTTTGTGTGGGTTTGTTTTATAAAAAAATCATTTTATACCGGTTTGCATACAAAGTTCATAAAACATTGTTTTTCACACCTGACCTTTCCTTTGCCAATCCCTCCCTTCACCTATCAAATTGTGTGGCCCTATGTTTAAGAGCCCTCTTCCCCTTCTTAGATTCTCATACATGCTCTGCAGTAATGGTCCTATACCATACCTGTCTTTATGAGAATGAATTAGTTCACAGTTCTCTTTTCTGTGGGTTCTGAGCCGTTTCACAGACTCTAGGGTTCTACAAGGAATTCTTGCTTTTGTTTGTATTTACTAGAATTTTGCGTAAGATTTTGTCATGTTGATGTGGAAACCCTCACATTAAAAAATGAAGTCTAAATAGTGAAAGAGGATACTGACTTTTAGGTATTTTAAAGCTTAAATAATAATGTTCTTTAAACACACACACACACACACACACCCTCTTGCAGAACTGGTTGTTCTGTGGCTAGCTTTACTGTGTGAATGCTGTTCTGGAAGCCTTAAGTTACATTTATGGTTGTAGTCACTATCATATTCAGTGAATTACAGTTATCTCTTCCCACTAAGATGTTCCTCCTTTTTGCTAATGGATTCTGAAACTAAGTTTGTTTTGAAATATTATAGCTTATATACTCAATTTTAGTTAGTGTGAAAATAAGTTTGAAGAATTAAGAGTGAAGTATTTTTTGTCAACATCTAGAAGCTCTAAGATGACATTCATTTAAAGTTTTATCTATCAATCTTTGGCTGTAGTTACACTTATGTCTGTTTTCAGACAGTCATTAAAATAATTTCTGATAGTCGAGTGCAAACATAAAAAATATATCAAATTTATTCTTTATCTTATCCCCAATAAAAAGAGCAACTTCAAAACTTCTGCAGCAACAGCTTGATGTTCAGTTACTGCCCTGAATAGGTGAGCTAGCGTATTTAAATAAGTATTTGGATTTATGATAATCATCACCTAATACTGTAGGTAAAATATCCCCAAATTGACTTGCTAAGGCCAAGTCATTCTCTATTCAATGTGTGGAGATTTGCAGTTATGAAGAGGTGGAGAAAGACGGCTACCGGCAGCAGTCTCCTTCCCAGTCCATAGGCTTTCTATCAATACTCTACTGCTGTCATTACAAAGGCTACGTGAAAAATGAAATTCTTATTAAAAACTGGAAGATATCTAAAACTTAAGACAATATGTATATGTTTAATGAAAACATTTACCAGTAAGTGCCTGCTCCTTGGGAAGTTAGGTCCATTCCATCTACACCGTAACTATCATCATCCATAATCTTGGACAGACCAAAATCAGTGATTTTGATTTCACCACATGCTGTTCCATCTACTAGAAGGATGTTTCCTAAGAACAAAAGACGTAAAACAACTATGAGACATCATCTCACCCCAGTCAGAATAGCAAAATTTAACACAATAGCAAGCAACAAATGCTGGTGAGGTTGTGGAGAAACTGAAACCCTTATTCACTGTTGGTGGGAGTGTAAAATGGTGCAACCACTGTGGAAGGCGGTATGGCGCTTCCTCAAAAAGTTGCAAATAGAGATACCATTTGACCCAGCAATTCCACTACTGGGAATATAACCCAAATAGACCATAAACGACATCCAAGCAGATATATGCACACCCATGTTTATCACGGCTTTGTTCACAATAGCAAGGAGTTGGAAACAACCCAGGTACTCGTGCAATATTATTCAAAATAGGTGAGCTTGGAGGACATTATGCTGAGTGAAGTATCTCAGTTGCTAAAGGACAAATACTGCATGGTGCCACTGCTGTAAAATGGGACTGATATCAGGGTTGGGGTAAGACTGAGAAAAAACTGGATAAATTGTGTATACGGCACTGAAACAGATGAGGGAGAGAATAATTTAAAAGTGATGTATGATAGGGTATTATGGTTATCACAAGAGTCCACAATTAAGGTTGCACAATGAAATGTACTTGGGGCGGTGGGAGGGGTGCAGGGGGATTGTGTACCAGGGAGGGAGTTACTTTTTAAAGAGAGGAGTGAACTGGGGGGAGAGGGAGGGGGAGGGCTGGGCGGGGAGAGAAGTGCAGCAAAGAATGAATGGAAATCCAAAATCTCTGTAAAATTCTTTAAAAAAAGATCCATGGATGACAAACATTCTCTTTATTATTCAAATTAACTTTCATAAAGTATATAAATTTAAAGTATGGCAATATAAGGAAAAAACCACTTTTTATTCTATGTGCTATTATAGTTTAAAAAAACAGTACTGGCAGCATTCTGATAGATAGTGAAGAGATAGAGATTGTTAACTTTAGGTTGCTTGGCTCCACCAGTAGCCAGAACATCAAAAGACAAAATGCATTGGGAAAGTCTGCTGTCAAGAGACCACTCCAGGGTACTGAAGAGCAATAATGTCAGTCTGAAGATTAAGGTTCCCCTGATCCAGGCCATAGTCTTCACAATTGCTTTTTGTGCATCAGAGAGCTGGACAATGACTAGGGATGATAAAGAATTGATGCCTTTGAGCTGTGGTGCTGGAGAAGAGTGTTGAATATACCATGGATTGCCAGAACAAACAGGTTTGTTCTAGAGAGGGTGAAACCACGCTGCTCCTTGGAGGCAAAGATTCTGAGGCTTTATCTGACATACTTTGGGCATGTTCCAAGAAGGGACCAGTCCTTGGAGAAGGACATCATGCTTGGAAGGGTGGATGGACAGAGAAAGAGAGGAAGGCTCTTGATGAGATGGATTGATTCAGTAACTGGGGTAATGGGGATAGGTGTGTCAGAGACAGTAAAGTTGACACAGGATAGAGCAGGTTTCAGGGTTCTTGTACAAAGGGTCACTATCAGTCGCAAGCAAGCAATTCAACGGCACATAACAACAACCCTAAAGTATGTTTTCAGATACACGAATAAGTCTGACTTTCAAAAATATATATATATATTCTTTATCGTTTAAAACATTAGATCCATTTATTTACCTGGTTTAAGATCATAATGTATAATAGGAGGTTTGATCTCATTGAGATATCTTAGTGCATTTACAATCTGCATTACAATAGACCTAGCTTCTTTCTCCGACATTAGTTTATGTTGTTTCAGATAGAAATCCAAGTCATTGCCTTCACAGTATTCTAACACTGTACAGAATCTACAATAGAGAAGAGAAAAAATCTAAACATAAAATCATACACAGTAATTCAGAATAATAGAGAAACCAAGAATATTTTTCTCATTGTCATAGAATAGGAAAAGCAACACACTATGGATGGGGGATTAATATATTCCAAGGTAAATAATATATTATTGTTGTTGTATGCACCCTCAAGTCATCAATTACTCACAGCTGAACCTACAATGAGTTTTTGAATGGGAGGAGTAAAATGACTGGGAAGAGAAGGCCCATCTTTCTCCCTCAGAGCAGGAGGTGGACTCAACCACATACTGTTCGGTTGACAGCACAACCCCTCACCACTAGGCCACCAGAGCTCCTTAAATACTATATAGTGGGTAAAACGGTATACAAAGATCTATTGAAGAGTCTTTCACATTTAGATAAAACACTGTTTATTTGAAATTACTACTACTCATTGCTATACTGTCAGAATCAACTCACAGAAGACACTCTAGGGGATTTTTAAGAGGCTGTAAACTGCATGGGAGGAGAATGTCTGTCCATTTGTCTCTCTAGGAACTATGGTTAGGTCTCCTATTCTTTATTTCATTGATATAACACTTTTAAGATTTTCTTAAAAAACTAAATTTACAGGGAGCTCTGGTGGCCTAGAGGCAAAAAACTACACGGTAATCCCAGAGGTGCGTGGTTTGAATCCACCAGATGCTCTGCTGGAGAAGGAGGGGCAATCTCCTCTGGTATCAGTCAGATCCGATTTGATGGTACGTGCACAAAAATTAATAAATTAAAAAAAAAAAAAGAAAACCAACAAAACAAAACAAAACAAAAAACCCAACTAAATTCACTTACGTATCTGTATCCAAAGAGAAGTAATCATAGAGTTTAACTATTCTGGGATGGTCCAGTTCTTTGTGTATTCTATACTCTCTGCAGGCATGTCTAGGGGAAAGAGTGTATTAATTTTTCCATGACTGTTAATTTTATTCTTTTTCAATTTATAAGAAAAAAGTACTAATATTTACTTGTAGTAGTTTTCTTTCTTCTCATCTCTCCAGCTTTTATTAAGCTGATGGATTTTCACAGCAGCGTATCTTTGTTCATAAAGGTCAAAAGCCTAGGATTCAAGACAAACAGTTATGACCAAAGACCACCTCAACAGCTGAAGAGATTAAAAAAAAATTTTTTTTTAAAATACTGCATTAGAAAATGCACTACCATTTTAAGCAATCATTTCTAAGACTATGTATAATTTAATGACAAATTTATTATCTGAAATGAGATACAAACTCCATGGTAATAAATCAAGGAACAATATACTTCAATTGAATTTCATATTCAAATCTTAGAAATTCCAATATATCTAATCAAGGTAAGTCAATAAAGTTATTATTTATTTTTAATATAAATCTTTACACTGGCATGAAAGCCAGAAAAACAGATGGCTGTAAAGCTTCTGGGTAACACAAACCTTTCCCTTCTATTTATGCCTTTTTTATCCTCCACCACTTTTCTATTTTTGTAAAAATGCACAAGTTCCTAATTAATTGTCAAGTGTTTTTAAGTAGAAAAACAGTATCAAGAAACCCTTAGGTACCCACTACCTTCCATCTATACATTATCAACATTTTGTCATTCATAATTAAGTAATTTCCTACTCTTTTTACACTTCGTGCCCTAGCCCACCCTCTCTGTAAGTTTAAATAAAATCTCAGAAATTATTTCATCCTTAAATACTTCAGTATTTATCGCTAAGAGAATGGCTTTAAAACACAAAATAAAAATATTGTGACTTGTAACTACATCAACAATAATTCTTTAATCTCTTCTATTACTCAAATTATCCTCAATTTTCCCTGGTTGCCTGAGAAAAAAGTCTTAAATGACCAGTCTCATTCTTAAATATAGGATAGGTCAGTATTGTTTTTAGGGTCCACATGAATTTTACACATTTTTAAAAAGTATTGAATATGGTGAAACAAAGATTAATTTGGGTTTTACTGTGATTTATAGTCAATTGCGCTTTTTACAATGCTATACAAAAGTTTATGTATTTATTAGAAGTACATCAAGGTCTCTAGCCTCCAATAGCTATCAATTTTACCTAAAAACAAATGATAAAAGTGAAACCAGTATAGTGTTACAAAATATAAAAACCTAAAATTAGTCATATTATACAAGTCACAATAGGTAAGACTATTTGGAATCAGATAAAGGCAAAACAATATGCAATGGTTAGAATAATGCATAATTTGAATAAATATCCAACAAAACCCAATCAATTTCATGATTTTTAATTAAAAATAGAAATAAGTTATTTTTGTAGAATAGTTCAGAGAAAAAGCAAAAATTTATAAATAAAAAATTCAAATGTAATCATAATAAAGAGTAAAAGAAAATTATATTTCTCAGAAAGTTACCATCAGTTTTGTAGGGACTACAATAAATGAATGTGCTTTTCCTCCTAAAATTAGGGGTGTGTGTGTGTGTGTGTGTGTGTGTGTGTGTAAGTTCTCATAAAGCTAATATGGTAATCAGTTCCTGCTGTCAGGTACCCTCAAGTTGGCTCCACTGCATAGCAATCCTGTAAAGAGCAGAACAAAACTCTACCAGATCCTGTGCTATCACAAACTCTGCTGTGTTTAAGCTTAACTTGCAGTCACTGTGTCAATGCATCCTGGTTGAAGGTTTTCCTCTTTTTTAAATGAGTCTTCACTTTTCTAAGCATGAGATCCTTTTTCAGGCACTGGCCCCTCCTGATAATATGCCCAATATATGTGAGACAGTTTCATTATCTTAGCTTCTACGGAGCACTCTCTTTCAATTTCTTACAAGATGTGCTGGTTGGCAACTGTTTAAAAATATTCTACCTTAATGAGGTAAAAGTCAATACTACTTGTTTTTAATTTTCAGTTTAAAGAGCTCAGTCTTTATTTTTGTTCTGTGATTTTAGTGAAAGTTTGCAAAGAGATTGTATAACATTAC
The DNA here is from genome assembly GCF_000299155.1 of Elephantulus edwardii. NCBI lineage: Eukaryota > Metazoa > Chordata > Mammalia > Macroscelidea > Macroscelididae > Elephantulus > Elephantulus edwardii. The sequence goes on along the minus strand of NW_006399751.1, from coordinate 47,737,351 downwards.
AAAAGTTTGTATTTCTTGACTCGAAATCAACTTTATTTGTTTGTAAATTAATCTGGCTACAGTGAAAAGACCCTAAGTAGGACTAGACAGCTACTGTTAGGATTTAGGTCAGTAAAGAAGATTTGCAAATAACTAGAACCTAATTTGCATATTCTAATTTCAACAGAAGTCTTTGCTGTACAAGTCCAATCTATGTGCCAAAATCAGTGGCAGAATGCTTTTACGAAAGCCATTAGAAATCCTGATGAAAAACCCAGTATGATTTGTAAACCTTCACTCAAAAAAATTTTTAAAGAGCCATTAGAAAGCCTGACAGTTGGGCAATTATTCAACTAAATGGCCATTTTTAGATTCAAATTATTTATTTTTAGATCCAAGATGAGTTACTATCTTCTTATTTTCCTAATCTTTTGCCTAAGAAAGTCTATATAAACATTAAATGCTTAAAGATGAGCTACTGTGGCTGTCTAGTCAGCCGCCAATGCACAGTGACCACATGCACAAGTGAACAAAATGTTTTCCTGTCCTGCACCATCCCCATAGTTTAGTTACAGACTAGACTAGTATGATACAAAGGGTTTTCACTGGCTGATTTTTCTGAAATAGCTCTCTAGACCTTTCTTCCCATTTTGTCTCAGTCTGGAAGTTCTACCAAAACCTGTCCAGCATTTGAGCAGTATATACTCTCCACTGACAGACAGGTGATGGTATAGGAGGTGCCTTATCTAGGAATTCAACTCGGGACTCCTGTGTAGCATTCTACACTGACCATTCTACTGACCTTCAACTATTAAAATCACAGAATTAAGAATCAGAAGAAAGCTCAAAGATCAGTCTTAATGGGCAAGAAAGGTGGACCCATTACACCTAGTGTTACTTTGTCCAAGTTAATAAAGCAAAACAACACAGCAACAAATAGTAAATGCTTGAATAAAGATTAGAATTTAGTATTTCAGACTCCAAATTCCATAATTTTTCTGAGTCAGAATTAAAATTCAGGCAGTCCTCAGGATACCTAGAAGGAAAGGTTCCAGTCTCATTCAACAACAACAATAACAAAATGATTCCTAATAATGTGTTATTAAATGCTGGAGAGCTGATTCTGAGTCATAGAGGATCCATGACTGCAAGCAGAACTGCTCCAAGTGTCCAGAGATGTGACCTTTTAGAAGCAGATTGCTAGGCCTGACACCTCTGGGTAGATCTGAACCATTAATCTTTCTGTGTTAACCATCTGTACCCAGTAACAATACTGGCTTACATTTATTAAGCATCATTGTTTTATGTGGTTCATATATGCTGGCATAATTTATGACACTATTACAACTTTATGATGTAGGTACTATTATCATTCCAGATGAAGACATTGAGGGAGAGGATAATAAGCCCGAGATCACTGTTAGTAAAGAGCAGGCAGGATTAGTCAGAATTTGGTTTGTCTGGCTTCAGAACTTAAACATTTAATCACTACCTATATTGATATGTAATGAAACACAAAGTGTCACTAGAAGCTTGTAAAAGGCAGACTAAATCTGATCTGAGGAGATAAAGTGATTTAGGAAAGCATTCATTCTAAAGGCACTGAAGTTGAAGGCAAGATTATGACTTAAAATATGACTTAATCATAACTAAAAACAAATGAGAGGGCACTACAACTTTTAAAGTACACACTCATTAGATTACTATTTGTATTCTGGAAAGTAACTGAATGCAATACTTATAAAAAGGGTGATCAGTTAGGCAGCTCTGGTGGTAACGGGCTGTTTTCAGGAGGCAAGAGACTACGAGGCTTTGAGCAGCAGAGAAAGAGAAGGGTCATGAGTGGGCCTGTGAGAGCATAAAGGCATTAGTAACAACAAGCACCAGGGACCAGCTGTATACTGGTGGAATGGGGTTGAGAGATGAAAACTTTTATTGTTTAGAGATTTTTTTTGTCGGCTTTTTTTACTTGAGGGGTAAAGGAAAGGAATGCAACTGAAGCAGGAAGCAATGTTAGAAGGGGTTTCAGAAAAGAGGAAAAGGACTTCTTTTGCAGACTGAGTTTGAGGTGTCTATGAAACATCTATGTGAGATGAATAGCCAAGTCCAGTATTCAGGTATGAACTCAGACGAAAGTGCAGGGTATAAGTGAAATCATATAGGTAAAAGATGAAATAAAGTAGATGAACTCTTCTAAACAGAAAATATAGAATGAGAAAAGAGATCTCAGGACTTGAATATTTAATGGCTGGGCAGAAAGTCAGAAAAGGAAACAGAACAATGACCATAATGAATTAAAATTCTACATTTATACACATGCATTTCATTTAAAATTGGTACATAAGCAGCTAAATTTCATATATGTCAGATTGCTGACACATCTAAAGAGTACAATCTTGATATTAGTTTGAAAAACTGAATAAAATTCACATTACCTTATATACTTCACTAAAGCCACCTCTACCAAGCAGATGAAGTAACAGGTATCTTTCATTTAACGTTGGGTGATCTTTGAACCTTTAGGGGAGAAAAAATACGCAGTACATTAAAGTACACCACATAAATTCTTTCTCTATTAAGTTATACTCTTGCTATTCTATGTCTAGTGGTTTCTTTTTCAGTTCCTCTATGATTCATTTTGAACTGTTTCATATTCTTCTCCCCATCACTTCTCCACCTGTATGACTACCTTAAAATCTTTAGTGTTTACGAAGTTTAAATTTTATTGTTAAATATTCCAGTTCAATGACCAATTACAGCACTCCTACAAAGGCCTAGCAACCATTACATTACTATGAGCTTTAGAAATCTCCTATCTATTTGATAAGATTTATTCTCCTTGAAAAATATACACTGGCTAGGGGGTAAGGAGGAAAATGTGCAATAATGAACGAATGGAAATCTGCAAGTTTTTGCAAACTTTCATTGCAATCACAATAAAAGAATTATTTAAAAAAAAACACAACAACAATAGGGGAGCTCTGGTGGCCTAGTGGCAAGAAGCTGCACTGCAATCCCAGAGATATGTGGTTCGAATCCACCAGATGCTCTGCCGGAAAAGGAGGGGCAATCTCCTCCTGTACCTGTCGGATCTGATTTGACGGTGCACACACAAAAAATAAAATAAAAAAACAAAACAAAACAATAAACAAACCACACAGACTATTACGATAATGGAACCAAACTAAACTCTGAACCATCACTGCCATGGTTAATGTGCACTTACAGCAATACTCCAGCAAGTTTCCCAAACAGTACATCTACCCATCTTTCTCCTAAGGGATGGATTCAAATAGCTAGCTTTTGGTAAGCAGTTTAATATGCAGGCACCAGGGTTCCTGTATCTAGTTAATATTTATTGTACTTAACATATATTAAACACTTAGATCAATTTCTCAGGTCAGCCTATAAAGTAGGTTGGGCCACAATCTTTATTTTAAACATGGGAGAGCAAAGAGATTAAATTAAATAGCCTGTCCAAGGTCAATGGTTAGTATATGGTAGGACTTTAGCAAAAAAAGTGGTTCCAAACTATGTACGTTCAACCATAACCAAAGTCAATGAAAGCTTTACTTCCAGATGCAAAATGGCATTAACTTTTATTTTTTCTGCTAGAAACCAACAGATTATAGCTTTGAAAATTTATGCTTTTTTAAATAACTTCTAAGACTTAATATGAAATATGATTAGTTTTAAGGCACAATGCAAAGCTTTAACAATTTTTATCAATTAAACTACCACAAATATGTCTGAATATAACCCACCAGCTAATTTTAAATTAATTCTGGCTTTAAAAAAATATTTTTAATTGGCAAAATTTAGGCTATTCTGTATACTCTGAGATGTGATTATATTTCATTTACTTCATATATTGGAGCAATCTATTTATAAATTATACATACATAACAGACTCTTCCAATCAAGATACTCACATACGACAGCAGGAATTAACCACCTTCCTTTTGGACACATATTAATGAGTCAAGAGGCTTGAAATTAAATGACCAATCTTAAAGCTAACCTGTACACTATTACCATTCCTTCGTACCCACTGCTTTGCTTTGTTTCTATCTTCTCCATAAAGCTAAGTTTAAACTACGTGCCAGCTTATAGGTATTTTCCATTCTCTGAGCATCTTGTATCTATAGCACTCATTTAAATACAATAAGAACAATACTAAAGGTCTGCTCTCATGGAGTGGACATTCTAATGGAAGATGATAAATAACAAATGGCTGTGGGCAGTAGGAGTGGATAATTCCAGACAGAGTGATAAATGCTATGAAAAAGCAGGATAAGGGTATAGAAAGAGGGAATGAAATGCAGCAGGAGAGGAAGTTTAGATAGGGTGGCTTAGGGATGGTCTGTCTAGTGTCCATGTCTAATAAAATAAGGTCACTTGGACTGTTAGAGAAGCAGCATTCCAGACAAAGTAAATGGACACAAAGCCCTAAGACAGCACCACCTTTGGTACGTTCAAGGTCAATGTGCCAAGAGCACATAAGCAAAAGTATGACAGAGAAAAAGAGTAGGTGAAGTGGCCAGGGACTTCCCAGTCATGGAAAAGATTTTAGATTATATTTTCTTAAGTGTGATGGGAAGTAATTGGAGTAATTTGAGGAGGTAGTGGCTTTTTAACTTTTTTTTTTTACTGGATTACAGTGGCTTCTGTGGCTGCGTGAAAAACTGTAAAAGCAAGAGACAACAAACTTAACAGTAAAGAGATTATTTTGTTGATTAAAGAGAATAATTTATAATGACTGAGGCACAGTAATTTATGTAAAGTCTATCTGTCCTCTAAAAAAATACTGTACTTAAGGATCTCCATAATTTAAGAGCAACAACAACAAAATACTTCAAAAAGTAATATGAAAGTATGAAACACAAATAATGACTCACTGTGAATTATCTTCATTATTTATCCTCTTAAGTTCTCGAATGTGAAGATTTCGGACTCTTTCCAAACGTTCAAGTTCTGCCTGGATTTCTGCCTCTTCCTGAAAATTAAGAGAGGTTCTATAACAAGCTCAATTTATTTCATATATATAAAAAAAGACATTTTTTTACTCATGCCATCAATTTTTAGATGGGAAGAATTATATTATATAATATGATGATATGATATGATATTATAAAGCACTGAATTAAAAAAACTAAAGTGCTCCTTTCAATACCTATGAGATAGAAAGAGGTAAAGCAAAAGCCTATTTAAAGGAACCATTCTCCACATAAAAATCTAATTGAGATGCTGCATTTTATTCTGCATTACAAGAAACCTGTTTTACTATGTCTTAATGAAAATGACTGCAAGGACTCCAACACCGACATAGAGCTCACAATGAGTTGAAAACTTCTGGTCTACCCCAATTTTAATGTAAGAGGAAATAATACATTTGTACAAATCAATGACAAAAATGAAATGAAGATATTTTGTAATAGCTGAAAGAAGGAAAGAATACAGAATTGTTCATTATTCCTAATCTCTTAGAATACATAAAACATACAATCTGACAATTTCACGTAAATCCTAATATTTTAAGGGAGACAGTAAAAATTTTATGGGGTGCTGTAGTAGATTCTGTTATCAAGGCATAGCTAGGTAAATCTTAAATTTACTTAAACACTGTGAAATATGTATTCTGTATTTATCTTCCCTCAGTATTCTTAGATCTTCTCTTTATTATTTTAATTGTAATTTGAACGAAAATTTACAAAGCAAACCAGTTTTTAATTCAATCATGGATATATTGCTTTTTGTAACTTTAATTAAAATACTCACAATGTAATTGCACTTCACCTGCTTGCTCCTTATAACCCTCACTTTCACTAATTCATTTAGCCTATCCTTCCTGCTCTCTAAGAGTCTCATCTCTTTTTGTTTCATGTGGTTATTCTGAGGATTGAGTACCTCTCTGGTGTGAACAGACATCTTTAAAGGCCTGTCTATGAACGTTCAGACAGCTTTGCTACATGTCATACTCGATGTCACCTAACAACAACAACAACATTAAAAGTTGAGCCACAGAGGAGAATTCATTGTAGGTTCAAAGAGTGAGAGCCAGAATTTTTAATTTTTTCAACTAAACATTTAAACAAATTAACAAATGCAATCACTCCTATCACATACATATACAATTTATCTTTGATTTGTTCAATATAAATTTGAGCAGTACTGATGGATATAAACCATCCATATTTAAGTAGAGAAATACTCAATTATGTGTATTCAATTCAATTACAAATTTAGACCACATGAAGTTTGTCATCTCTTAATATAGCATTTAAATATTTCACTAGTTCCTTCTCCACTTTTCTTTCACTGAGGGCTTTTTTTTTAAAAAAAAAAAAAATCTTTTATATAAAAAATTAACTATTCTGATATTTACTTTAAAAGGTAAGTATTATATATAACTTATTATAACACACACATATACACACGGGATATAAAGTTGATTACACTCTAAGGCTTAAACTAAAAGGGATATTCTAAGTATTATAAGAAAAAACGAATTCAATATGACCCAAGACCATTTTTAGTAGTTTAAAATGAAATTCAACTACTACTTGTTGCAGAGTTACTTAATGTAGATTGGGCACTAAGGTGACAAATAGAAACTGTCAAAATACTTTTAAATAGGGAGCTCTGGTGGTCTAGTGGCAAGAAGCTGCACTGCAATCTCAAAGGCACTCGGTCTGAATCCACTGGATGCTCTTCTGGAGAAGGAGTGGCAATCTCCTCCTGTATCAGTGGATCTGATTCAATGGTACACACAAAAAAATGTAAAAAATTTAAAAAACCAGATTTAAATGGAGAAAAGACTTTCCAGAATTTATTTGGAGATTTTTCAGGAATGTATTCAATAGTTTTAATTCAACTGAAATGTCGTTCATTTAATGTGGTTTAAGTCACAAATCTTGCTAGTCTTAATGAGAAAAGAAAAATAATAACATTCTAGGAGATTTACTAATAGAAGATTCCTTAAAAAGAAAATAATTCAAAATTTTGGAGCAATAATTTTAAAACACACTTACTTATCTTAAGAAATATAATATATTAGTTTTAGTTACATACACAGAAAACAAAACTAGTAACAAATGTATGTGCCAAGTATAAATGAATTTTAACTCTTTTTACATATGCAACTCAGAAAACAGTAACCTTTTATCTTTAAGATGATTAATGTTTGCTGCCTTAAATCTGCTATTAATTTGATTCTTAAAAATGTAGAAAACTATTAAACATTTGGCAGGATCTGAAATTTCAGTATGATAAAATTTTAAAGTGTCTATTAAAATATAAGCTGAAATTCTTGTATTAAATTTCACTTGAAATTATGGCATGGGGAAATATCATTTTACCACTGAATTTGGAGAAGTTAAATTTTATTGAGTCATAAAATACAGACTTATGCAATTCAACTAGATTGCTCTATTATTTTGTACCTTTTGATATTCTTCAGATGTCTATACAACAGTAGCAACTATCACAAAAACAAGTAGTAAAATAAAATGTATTTTTCGATCAGTAAATTTAAGAAAGGATTTTTCCTCCTCTACAGAACACTGCAAATGCATCCTACAAAATCTTAAAAAGTAAAAGCACATGCAAGCTCTCTATTTTGAATAAGTGTGATACTGGGGAGAGAAGACCAGGGAGGACAGAAGAGGTAGAGAAACAAATTCTAATCCTATGTATTTAAGAAGAAATGTCTAGGAATGAAATAGAACTCAGCCTTATATACCTAATACCCACTCTGTGAGCAAGCTGATTCTGACTCTTTACAAAAACACCGTCTTCTGTTTCTCCTGAAAAATGGCTGGCAGGTACAGACCACTGACCCTCTGGTTAGCAGCTGAATTCATCACTAGGCTAGGCTAACAGGTATCCTTATACACATAAAGACACAAATATTTCATAGCCAGTGCAAAATATTTACAACTTCCATTTTACAATTTAATGTTTATCCCATAATATCTATCTTGAACTTTAAAATAAAAAGTGACTTCTAAGGGCAAAGTTATTTTGAGCAGTAAGACAGTCACTTGCTACTGAGTCAGTTTCCACTCACAGTGACCCGCGCATCAGGTTTCCCAGGCTGTGAACTGCTGTGATAGGCTAATGCCTGGCCTTTGGATTAGCGGCACAACTGGCTACTGACTGCCACCGGGCTCCTTAAGCTGCAAGCAATTTCTTTCAAATGTTCCCAATTGTAGGGTAATTGTTTTGTACTTTTGGTACAAAAGTCTAGAAGACAGAAGACTCAACAACTAATTTTTCTTTGGTCCAGCTAATTTCCAAAGATCTACCTTGCAGTCAGGAGCTCTGGTGGCACTGTGCTGAAGGCATTCTGTTATGAGCCTAAAGGTTAGCAGTTTGAACCCACCAGATCTCTGAGAAGAAAGATACAGTGTGCTCCCATCAAGATTTCAAGATTAAGAAACCTTGTTCCACAGGGTTACTATGAGTCACAGTCAACTCAGTGGCAGTAGGCTAATCTTGTGGACTATTATATTTGACTTGGTACTAACCTCTGAGGCATCACTCAGAATTAAGCTTGTTCAGAGCTAGAAGGACCTAGGTTTACAAGTGATCTGAATTCATTATGGAATGGAATCTTAAAAGTTACAACAAAAATAGAACAGATTACTAGAGTAAAAGGGAGGCAATCTAGCCAGCTTAAACTATGCTTACTGAGAATACCGATCTGATCCTTGATCATTATTCACTAGCTGAGCAGTTAAGTTAAATCAAGGAAGGGCTAGAAGAAACGGAGAGATAAATTACACTTCTGGAAATAAACTTGTTTTGCCAGGCAATTATAATAGTGAAGGAATGTAAGAACAGACTGTATTAAAGAAAGAGACTTACTGTACATACAATACAAAGACAAGCCTATTTTGTGTTTTAAAAAAAGAAAGAAGTGTCACTCTCATATTCTAAGTTACTTAAAAGGATCCAGGTCATAAAAACAAACAGATTTCAATACTGTCTCATCAGTTAAGTGACTGGGGATGGGAGAGATAAACATGTCTATGTCACAGCAAGCAATTTTTGGCACAGAAATGCATCCTCTATAAATTCAAGTATCTCCTGACAACCTTTTTTTTTCTTTCTTCATTTTCTTAGCTAAAATCTTTAAGTGAAAAGAAGTTACAGCAATATAGAATCTCCATAAAATGTCAAGTTAAAACAGCGAGGTAGATTTGCAGAGTTTTTGAAGCATTTTGAATATAGCATTTCAAAAACTGAAGTTCATTTGATTGTTATGAGGTTATATAAATACAACATTTACCCATTCAACTGTTGTTCAGGTACACAATTTAGTAAAAATGTGATTAAAAAGATGGAGTACATAGGCAGTAGAGCTATGAATCTTAGGCAACTATAAAATTTATCATATGTAAACCCAGTAACATTCCTTGTGAGAAAAACGAGACACAGTAGCTTAAAGTTAGGCTACACCTTAACCAACACCAAAAAAATTCCATTTCCAAGAACTGCGTCTCTACAACTTGGAAATATTTTCACAAATCATTCTCAACTTGCCAATTATCTTTAAAGATTGGTAAAAGGAAGTTAGTTTTGTACAGCTTATTGTGAAAGGGGGGGGGGAAGCACATAGCCTAGAATGCTATTCAAAAGCATCCTAATATTACTTGGCTTTTAGATATATGAATATCTATCCCCCAAGGCCTAAAATTCAGGTCCTCAAATAAGTTTTAATACTATAAACGGTAATTATATTCTAAAAATTTATCTACAGGGAAGGGAAAGTTACAATTAATAAAAGCTCCATTAAAAACAAATGGTCAGAAAAAGTAGTATAGAAATATAAGGACTGAGAAAATTACTACTAACTTACATGAAAATTATCATTTATAAATGCCTCCACTGCAACACCTCCATGATTCATCTTCAAGGATATGGACATGTACAGCTAAGCACAACTGATAACAGTGCATCTAAATTCCAAAATCAATCTCCATAATAGTCTATGTGTTTCCTACTGCCAAAGGGGCCCTTTAGAGTAGTGAGAGAAGATCTTCACCCTGGAACTCACAGTGTCCCTTTTCAGCAGTAAGTAGCTAAGAGAATACACCATCCCCTTTTCCTTATGAATCAGGGTGAAGTCTCTCTCAGGGAGGAGTGATAGGGAATGGCAAAGGGCACACTGACAAAGGAGCTTAATCAGAACTGGCTTTGACAAGCACTGTGGCAATTGGACAATTAAAACAGACTTTCAAGGGGGAGGGAAAAGAACAACGAGCTGGGGAGGAGGGTAGAGAAAATAGTGCAACAATGAATGAATGAATGAAAACCCCAAATCTCTGTAAATGTTCATTAAAATTAATAAAATTTAGTAATTAAAAAAGAATGCCTCCAGATTATTTCTATCATAAGCTTCTGTTAAATATGAACAGGTCATAAAAGTCAATGAAAAGGAAACAATAATAAACAAACCAGAAGACTCTACCCAGATAAAGCAGGTACTATTACTCCATAATCATAATTTTCTTTGAATGATTATACAGAGTGAGAAAGGGAATAAGAGGAAAACAAGGGCAAAATAGGAAGTCCTGAATTGTCCCCGTCCCCCCCCCACTGCACATATGCTCCCTTCACTCTCATTCCAGTCACTGACTAATATAACTGGGTGGGGTTTCATTCTGTTGTACACACAGGGTTGCTATGAGTCTGAGCTGATGAAATGGCACCTATATCTTTGGGTTCTGCATCCTTCATTTCACTGGGAGAAAGGAGGGTTTCAATCTTTCTTCAATATTGTTACATTTGTTGTCTAAATTGGCGCAGACTCAGATCAACCTTATACAGAACACAGTAAAATGTTGCCCATCCTGTGTCATCTATGATTGGTGGTATGTCAGAACCTAATCAGAGCCCCTAAATGGGACCTAATGTTCAAGGTTTCTGTTGGTTCTCCAGTCTAGTTAAAGAAAATAATACACAAATAAATCTGTCTTTCTAGCAGTAAAAAAACTAACTGGGAAAATAAAAATACTTATTATACTTCTTGAAATAATTTTAGCTATTGTGTTTCAGTAAATCTCCAGGTGTCACACACTATCCAAGGTGCTGATAACTAAGCTTTGTCACATACAGATAGGGTTGTCCAGTGTTTCTCCCATCTTTTTGTTAATATTTTTCTGGACGTTGGATTTAAAGCACTTTGAAATAAAGACAGGTAAGAATTTCTAGCCATATTTCTAGCCAAAACTAAGAGTACTGTTTTCTACCTTGTCATTCTATGCATATAAATGACACGCACTTACAGCTCTGACTGAGAAGATACTAGCAGTTAAGCGTTTTATTTTTTGGGGGGGAAGGTGGTGGTGGTGTTGGTAAAATGATTTCTGGACTGAACTTACAAATCTAACTAAACTCTAATCTAGCTGATGAATAACAAGACTTCTAAAGTTCTTTCCAAATGTGTTTTATTCTCTTGCCTATACAGTTGGGATTAACAGTGAGTACTAAGGAAAACACTTTACCTGTAAATATTTATTTTGGTAACTGGACATCACCTACTACTACTATGAAGTTAAGGCATAGGACTATAGATAGAGAAATACAGGGCCAAGAATATGCTTTCTGGGTCCCTAATGAGAATGGTTATTGTTTTCAGGTGTTGATGAGTCGGAATCGACCCACAGCTGAACCTCCCGTGGGTTTTTTCAGAGGTAGTAAATCATGCAGGAGAGATTGCTGATCCTTCTCCCGCAGAGTAGCTGGTGAACTCAGCCTGCAACCCTTTGGGTTGCAGCACAGCTTATTACCACTAAGCCACCTGAGCTCCCCTTATATGAGTGGAAGGTAGAATAATAACACTGGGAGTTATTTCTACCTACAGCTAAGCTCCATGTCTTCTCAGTGTAGTCATCTTTTTATTCAACTTACTTTTGAAATGGACGTAGGAAGAAGGACAAATATCAAAGTTAGCATTCCAACACTCTTTTTGGCACTTTTCTTGCCCTTACATACAAGTAAGTCTAACAGCTCATAACATTCCTCCTAGACAGAGGCTTAATAGTGACTTTTCCTAATATATGACATTTTACTAGAATGCCACTAAAAACTACAGTCTAATAGACAATCAATTTGGTGGCTTGAGAAGAACTCACAAAAGATTTCTTCTAGTTATGAATATAGTTAGTATAGAAAGGTGAACATAAAGATTCAGAGATTAAGCCCTGTAAGCGCTATACTGGTAACTGTTTTCATATGCTTACTAAAACCTAAATTGATGTGAAGAGTCAAATATGCAACTTCACTTTGTGGTAGTACTAAGTAAGGCCTGAATAAATAAATGAAGTGATCATGATATTCTAGAAAGAAAAATCACAAGGGATATCAAATTTCAAGAATATTTGGGATCTATTCACCTAAAACCAATGCCCTGTATTCTCCACTGTTCAAAAGGCTTGTAGACAATCCATTATCTTCCATTTCAACTAGCTGCATGGTCCACTGTGAAGGATTGAGTAAAGAGCTGTGTACTTGTTCTTGACCTGTAAAGATTTCATCATGGAAGATTAATACTGATGCTGCTGCTGCCTGATACTGGTTGTTTCTCTTTGCAGGTGCCAATATCGATCAGAAAACGGGATTTCAGTGGCAGGGTTGTTGCTATACTGTTATCTCTTCAGAACGGAGGCACAAGGAGAGATGAATGCCACATCGCAAGGAGCAAAGGAGAGAGAGAGAAAGAAATGGTGTCAGGTAGCATGTTGGATGTGATTTTTGTTTTAGTAGACTGAGATGACTGTAAATTGTTTAGCTGATCCCTTCGGTCTGCAAAGACACATTTGTGTTGCTGTTGATGAGTTTGGAGGAATTCTGTTCCAATTACAAATTGGTAGTTTTTTTCCCAATAAAACGTCTGCCATTCACAACTTCTCACTCTCTCACATACACACCTGCACACAAACTCACACATCATAGCCAGGCCCTATTGCATTATGCTGTTTCATACCAAGACAGCAACCTTCCACAGTGCATTTTATCCAATGAATCATACACTTAAACTCAAGATGACAAAACTCAAAAACTAACAAAAAGTAACATAAGCTGTTCATTTAATAAACATCAGTAACAGCAGTGGTGAGGTAGAGTTTATTGATCCTAAAACTTTCTCTAACTTTTGTTTCCATAATAGTAAAAAAGGGTACTATGATTGGTAATGTGCTTTAAGTTTATTATGACGATAGAGAGAAATGATTGTTCAAAGACTTTTAAAGTTATTTTAGTGCTGATTTAGTAACAAACATTGGAAAGCACATTCAGATCCTTCAACTTCAAATAAATGGTATGAACTACATAAACAACAACCTGCTGCAGCTTTCCTAATCATAAAGAATAAATGCTTCCCTGTACTAGAATTTATCAAAGACTAGTATCAAAATGGAACAATAAAAGCAAACCCATATATATGGTGTGTTATGTTCTTTTTTTTTAAAAAATTAATTTTAATAGACATTGACAAAGGTTTTGGATTTCCATTCATTCACTGCCGCACCTCTCTCCCTGCCCACCCCTCCCCACCAGTTCGCTCCCCTCTCCAAAAAGGGGAAAAAATTCCTTCATTAGTATACAATTCCCCCATTCCTTCCCCCCACCCCGAGTACACTTCCCTATGCAATCTTAATTCTGGGTTCCTGTGCTAACCATAATACTCAATCATATATCACCTCTGACCTGTTTTTCCCTCATCTGTTTCAATATAATATATATAATTTATCTAGTTTTTTCTGTCATACCCCAACCCTGATGTCAGACCCATTCTACAACAGTGGCACCATGCAGTGTTTGTCCCTTTGTGACTGACATATTTCACTCAGCATAATGTCCTCCAGGGTCAACCACTTTGAATAATATTGCATGAGTTCCTTGTTTTTCAATGCAGCGTAGTATTCCATTGTGTGAATATACCACAGCTTCCCTATCTATTCGTTTGTTGATGAGCCCTTAGGTTACTTCCAACTCTTTGCTATTGTAAACAAAGCTGCAATAAACATGGGTGTGCGTATATCTGTTTGGATGGCAGACATGGTCTCTCTGGGGTATATTTCCAGTAATGGGATTGCTGGGTCAAATGGAATCTCTATTTGCAATTTTTTGAGAAATCGCCACACCGCATTCCACAATGGTTGCACCAGGTGTGTTATGGTCTTTCAATCCACAGGTGGCAAGTGCTTGAAAGGAATAAAACAGTGTAAAGATTTGAAACAAGTCCCTTTGTAATGATGACTCTGTATATTTTCTATGCATTTTAGTATATAGTTTTATGACATGAAATCTTTAAAAAGTAAAATTCTATTAAGAATATTGATAGTTTTTATTTAAGGAAAAAAGTGTAGTTTTCCTTCAAATATAAACTTAAGAGTAAAAAATCAATGTATGCATTAGCTAGTAATATGGAAATATTCTAGATACAGTAGTCATCAATAAAACTCCTAAAGAAGGCAATATTTAACAGAATTAAGAGAATGTGCATATGGGCAAAATTGGTAATTACCTTCAAACTGCTCTCTCTTATCTGCAACGAACATGAAAGGCCATGCTTCCCAAAAGATTTAAGGATAAAGCAAATCCCACCAGTATTCTCAGAGAACTGATAAGAAAGGTTTAAGTGAATTAATCTTCTGAATACACAAAGAATCATTCAATGGTATAGCCATATACACAGGAGTAAAGTCCATTCTGGCTTTGTCATATATTAACTGTATTATTTCAGAAAAAGATATAGACTTTGGCATTCAAGGAGTTAACAAAAATATTCACTTAAGAATGGCTAAAATGTTAAAGTACTTCAAATGAAGTCTATAAAATATATTGGTTATATAATTCTTCTGAAACTGGAACTTAAATCACACTTCTATCAGCCATGATGTGGAAATATTTAGAGAATGAGCAAGCCCAAAACAAACCCCCTAATACACTCAGCTCAAAGGGTCTCCCTAAGATCATTCAAAATTCTTATCTTTAGTCATATTTGAGTGCATTTTATTTAGTATGAGGGAAATTATATGCTAAAATGGAAATCCTGGGGGTATATCCCCTGCAAATGCCAAGGTTTACTGTTAACATTCTGAGGTTTAGTAATCACATCTATAATGCATGGATAATACTTGACTCAAAATAGTACATCTCTTTACTGCAATTTAGTAAGTGTGTTTATAAATTTCACTTACTGCATACACTAATATTAAATAAAACAGTAAAGATTTATATATTTATTGTTGATGTAATTTAAAACGTGATCCTGGAGAATGATTTTTTTTTTTTTTTAATTTTACAAGATAGAACTTGTCCTTAACTAAGTTTACATTAACTTTTCGGTGATAACTAGCAATGTCAAAGGGAGCTCTGGTGGTCTAGTAGGTTCAGAGATGGGCTGCCAACCTAAATATATGTGGTTCAAATTCACCACTGCTCTGTGGGAGAACAAAGGGCAATCTTCTCTCATGTGCTATACAGTCTCTGAAAACCCACGGGAGGATCAGCTATGAACCAGTTCCAAATGGATGGCAATGAATCTGAGAGTTTTTGAGCATCATTTATTAATTACCTTTAGAAGTTTCTATC
This sequence comes from Elephantulus edwardii, assembly GCF_000299155.1. Taxonomy (NCBI): domain Eukaryota; kingdom Metazoa; phylum Chordata; class Mammalia; order Macroscelidea; family Macroscelididae; genus Elephantulus; species Elephantulus edwardii. The sequence continues at coordinate 47,721,769 of NW_006399751.1, read as the reverse complement.
CCACTCTCATTACTTAATCATCCTTCAACTTTGTTATCAAACAATATGAGCTGACCTCTGGTATTTTTCAGTGTAGATCACAAGTATTTATTTTTTCAGTGTTTATTATTTATTCAATGTTATATACACATTTTCATATTTAAATCTACCTATCTAATTACAAAGAACTCTAGTGGTGGCCTAGCGGTAAGGAACTATGCTGCCAACCCAAAGGCATGTGGTTTGAATCCACCAATTGCTCCATGGGACAAAGATGGGCAATCTCCTCCTGTATGATTTACAGCTTCTAAAAACCCACAAGGTCAGCTATAGCATATAACAATAACTCTCAATTATAAGGATGACTGACATTCCAAAATACATGTATGTCATAAATGATCCATTCCAAGAAAAAGTAAACATATTTTTAGTCCCCATGTCCATAAAGCATGAGCTTCCACAATCCTTCATTGCTAACAAATTTTACGTACAATTCTGCTTAACTTTAGGGGTTTGCTCAAGAGAGTGTGAGCAAGAGTCCTGTGCTAATGCAGGATTATGCTTGAATACAAATATAAAGCCCTAAACTTACATAGACCAGAAATTTAAATTTCCTGTACAGGTTATATGACATCGAGTTCAGATCCAGCCTAGGCATGAGCTATATATTTACAAGTTAGGGTACAGTTTATCTCAGTTAATAAACCCAGTAGAGGAAATTGATTAAGAGGTGATAGCATCTTTTCTCATGACTTAAGCTCCTTTGCTGTTAGAAGTCTGTCCCACTGACAAAGTCATTTTTGTATAAAATGAATTATGCTTTTAAAAATAATACTGAGCCATTCTTTTTATCTAAAAAATGCAGAATGCTGAAAGCCATAAACAGGTTTTAAGGTGTTGTTGTTATGTGCCGTCGAGTCGCTTGCGACTCATAGCGACCCTATGTACAATAGCCCTAAACCGTGCTCTATCCTATGCCAATCTCATTGCCCCTGACAAACCCATCCCGAGTACCCCAGTCACTGAATCAATCCACTTCATAGAGGGTCTTCCCCTCCTGTGCTGTCCCTCCACTCTACCCAGCATGATGTCCCTCTCCAAAGACCCGTCTCTCCTGACAACATGTCCAAAGTATGTCAGACGAAGCCCCAGAATCCTTGCCTCCAAGGAGCAGCTTGGTTTAATCCTCTCTATGATGAATCTGTTTGTTTTCTTGGCAGTCCATGGTACATTCAATACTCTTCTCCAGCACCACAGCTCAAAGGCGTCAATTCTCCTTCTATCCTCCCTAGTCATTGTCCAACTCTCTGATGCATAACTAGTGATTGCAAAAACCATGGCCCGTATCAGGCGGACCTTAGTCTCCTGAGAGACACTGTTGCTCTTGAGTATTTTGGAGAGGTCCCTAACCACAGACTTTCCCATCGCAATATGTTTTTTTATTTCCTGGCTACTGGTGCCAAGAGTGTTGACCGTGGAGCCGAGCAAACTGAAGCTATGAACAATCTCAATCTCTTCGCCATCCATCCTGATGCTACCGATTGGTCCAGTGGTGAGAATTTTTGTATGGAAGCAAATATTTGGACTGCAGATTTACAGTGGTCAAGAAAGTACAATAAATTGCACTGATGGACATGGATCTTTTACCACTCCTGTTTTCACCATCACAAGTCTTGTCACTTTTCAGCTCTACCATTGAAGAGATGCAACTCCTTTGCCATATACCTTGCTCTGGTCAATCAGAAGTAAGCAGATATGAAGCAAGTGGAAAGTTGGCAAAGGATATGGACTTTACAGGACTACTTTTTAAATTATGGTTTTACAATGTCAAACAACTTAATTTTAAAAACATGTACCATTCCTAATGTTTTGACTGTACAACTCAAAATTTAATACCCAGACGGAAGCAGGAAAATGTTATTTGTGTTCTAAGGTGACATGCTTGATCACTTTTTTCCTCTGTAGATTATCACTATCAACTTTCTTTATTAAGTATTCACTCTTTTCAAGAGAATGGGAGAACTCAAGATGTACGAGTATGTTTCAGCATCAATTTATCCATTCACCCAATGTTTTCATTATGGCAGTCAAAAAATAGTTATGTTGTAAATTGGTTAAGAAGACAAAATTAGAAATCTAAAACTTTTCAGTAAACTTGATAAAAGCCAAATTAAAAAAAAAAAAATAAAAAAGGGGGCAGCTTTAAAAAGAAAGATTTAAGTACAGAAAACACCAAGAAGAGGCTAATTTAGAGGTTAGAAGAGTAAGTGTGGTATTCTAGAAGAGATTATAAATGTTTTAGAATACTTCGCTTTAGAAAACAGAAAAGCTAAAAATAAAATCACCACACACACAGAAGTGTTTCACAGAAATAAAGCATCTTCATTAAGTATCAGGAAAAGTCTTTTCTCCTTATCTCCCTTCAAGGAGGAAGGTCTGTCCTTTTAGGAATGTAACTTTCTAATAAATTTACCATTACTATTTACTCTTTAAAAAAAAAAAGTACCAGGAAAGCTTTAAAAATAAGTCAGCCACCAACTATACTCCTCTGAAGTCTTTTCAAAAGTATTTCTCACAATTAAAATACTCAATTCCCAATTTGTTAATAGCTTTGTAACTCCAGATTTAATAGAAAAGGTTTAATAAAGTAAAAGCATACATGTATAATGTCAAGTTTGTTATTGTATATGTAAATAATGTCTCTGAAGTAAAAATTTCAAGTATATACTTAGTTGCAGCGTCACTAAATAGATTACATGGTATCCTGTCACAAAAGGCTGGTTGCAAACAACCTTTATACTGGTGCAAAAATGGTTTTCACTTAGCTACTAGTGTCAAGGTTGGTGGTTTGAACCCAATCAATGGTGCCAGAGGCAAAAAATCTGCAATCTGCTTCCATAAAGATTAGGGCCTAGAAAGCCCTATGGAGTAGTTAGCTCGATTCTGTAACATATGGAGTCTCTCCATTAAGCAAAATTTGCTCAATGACAACAGGTTTTGATTATGTAGGTTATCTTAAGCATAGGTTCCTGTGAGTTTACTGTAAAAACATTTTAAATAGACAAACTCCTGTGACACATTCTGTATTACAGAATTCCCTTCTCCTTGCTATAAAGTTCCATTACAGTTATATCTTTAATAGACTGAAGGTGACATGTAGCTGAGGTTGAATCTTTTCTGAGTAGAGGCTAGCAGATGTGTCACAGTAAAGAACACAAAGACAAATGAAAGCTGCTTAGGAAGAAAAGCCTCACAACCCACTTCAACACCACTGAAAATCTTATGAAGTACAGTTCCATTAAGATACACAAGGTCACCATGAGTCAGAATCAAATTGATGGCAAGGGGTTTTCAGCGATGTGTGCTTAATTAAACAGATGGGTTTTTAATGTTGTTTTGTTTCCTATAATTCAGTATATTGCTAAAACTGAAACAAAACATCACCTAGTTAGTAGCTACTACCAAAATGGATTCCTCTGTTCTGCCTTCTTCTACCCAAAGAGATGACTTCAATTCAATTACCAACTCAATTTTAGCTTTAACTCAATCTATTAAAAAATGTTTAAGCAATGTGACAGACAGAATAAAAATTGAGTCAAGGAATTTTATAAGTTTGTCAGTATCTCTATTTTCAGGGGTAAAATCAACTGTTATTATTTCGTGAAATAGTTTGAACTAAGACCTAGAAGAACAATAGACTGATTACAGTTTCAGAGTTTTCAAAGTATGAAGCTATGCCTTATAAAAATTTGCTTTAATAATACAAAGCCATGTTTTTCTAAATTACATCCCTTTACTATAACCTACTACTGATGATTCATGGCTCTTCAAAATGTTCTCAAGTATATACTATGATCAAAACATTTTATCAATCATCCAACAGCTTAAAGAGTTAAGTTAGAGAAATAAGTGTTTATCTATAATTTATTATGAAATGGACATAAACAACACATAAGATTGTATTTGATTTTAATACAGCATGTTTTAAACCACAAACTGGTATTTAAACAGTTATCGAGAGATCCCCTGGAGGTCTCCCAATAATCACCTTTCAGTATTTTAAGTTGCCACAGAGTAAAAGAATGTAATTTTAATATGTTTAATATAAAATTACATTAAGATATTCAGCACATTTTTTTTAGAGGTCTGAAGTTTTCCATTTAGAATCTGTCTTTTTAATAAGTATTTCAAACAATTCTTCACAACCTCTAGTAACAAATTAGGCAACAATGCAACAATATGCCACATGCTTTGCATACCTTTTTAAGATGTCCAAGTCGAAGTTTGAAAATTTCTTCCTGTTCATGATACTCTGCCAAAGTCAACCTGTCAAAAAGGAAATTGTAATTCTAGATATAAAGATTAAAATTATTTTTTATTACCAACCAGTAAAATGGATAAAATTAGCCAAGTAGAAATAGTAAAATACTGACAACTTTTAATGTAAAATAGAAAAGCCAAGTATTATTTAAGAAATTCTATACAGTACTTTTGCTACTTAGAGATGAAACAACTAGCTAACTCATGAAATAAAAAAAAACTACTGAATACAATGTGTCAAGTAACAGGAATTCTGCTCTGTCTAGTGGTAAGGAGTTGCGCAGCCAACTGAGAGGCAAGTGGTTCGAATCCACCAGATGTTCTGTGGGGGAAAGATGAGAAATCTGTGCAATTTACAATCTCTGAAAACCTGCTGCACAGTCAGCTATGAGTCAATTTCAACTTGCTTGCACACAGTAACAGTAACACACTATGTGTCAAGTAATAAGCTCATTCCTAAGTGTAGGGCATAAATCAAGACATTTCTCCTTACATTTTAGTCTGAGCTTAGAATTCTGTAGTGGGGGACAGGAGGTAGACAACCAATTCAGTAAAGAATTAAGATAACAGCAAGTACTAATTGCTATCAAGAAAGGGGGGGGAAGAATAATGTGATAATGAATGACTATATTAGTTTATTTTAGGGGTAGTATTAGGTAGGTGGTCTTTATGATCCAAAAGACAATCAATAGAAAACTTGGGGAGATATATCCCAGACATGGTTTTACAGCAAGCACAAAGATATGAATGGTGGTAACTTGCACAGGATTTAAGAGGAAAACAATGTAAGTATTACTTAAGAGTGTAGCCAAAGGGACTTTAAAAAGGAGGTGAGTTCATCAAGGACCAGATCATGTACAGGCTTGCAAGGAAAGTAAAAAATTTGTATTTTACTCTGAGAGTAAAAGGAATTCATGGCAAAAGAAATCAGTCCAGTGTAAGCACTGTTGGTTTTTTTTTTTTTTTTTTTTTTTTAAAAAAAAAAACCAACAAAAACCCACAAAGAATAATGTTAATTCCAATTAAATAAAGATATCTTAATAATTTTCCTTTCAGTCTGTTAGGAATGAATCATCAAGATAAATGCTAAAACTATACCCAAGACAAAATTTTACCTCAAATTATTAGAGACATAAATAGACATGACTATTTTTTAATCTTGGAACTGCTTATGGCTTTTTCATTAAATTTTCAAATATTTTTATAAATTAGAAAAAGAATTAAAATATTTGTAGAGCTCTATCAAGACAAGGGAACTCTGGTAGCCTAGTGATAAAAAGCTACATTGTCCATGAGGTTCGAATCTACCAGCAGCTTCACAGAAGAAATGTGATAATCTCTTGCAGTACACTGTCTCTAAAAACTTCCTGCAGAGTCAGCTATGAAATCAGTTTCTACTTTATGGCAAACAATAACACAACAAGACAAACACTAAGGAAAAAAATGATTTTGTACTTATAAAGAAAAAAAAATCATTCCCCCAAAAAAGAAATTCCACGTCATATTCTTATTTTGAAAAAATTACTCTTATCCAAGATATCATATGCCCATCTTCTTTCACCTAAAATATATTGAGGGCATTTAGTTAAATCATAATTCAGATAACTTATATATATTTGGTTCATTTATCTCAACATACTTGTATGTATTACTTTCCTTTAATGAGATGTAACATTTATTAACTTTAAAAAAGTTTTCTGAGGAAACAAAAATATTCCAACACATTCAGCACACAGAGAAGGATAGGTTAATTTCCTGGTCTTGGTAAGGAGTACTATGCCTTGAAATGTACAAAGAGTTGTTATTTAAGCAGTGAACCCAACACAGGCAATGTGAGACAGCATTTTTTTACAAGCAAGAGGAGGAGGAGGAAAAAGCAGAAAGCACCAGTAGATAATGGGAGCAAGGAAACACGTAAAAGGTTATAAATGCCAAAGACAGTGAGATCCAGAAGGGGCCCACTGGCAGAACTAGTGGCAACTCTGGAGCCAGGCCTAGCTACTGGCTAGTGATAGGTGGTAGGAACAAAAGAAACCTGTTCTATTGAAGGGGTTAAAAGGTGTCTATCCTCAGAGGTCTAAAAGGTGCAAAGAGCTGTCCTCTTTGAAAATATGAGACTCTGCCTACACTCATCCTGATCTTAATTCTGAGCTGAATCCTGCTGATCCTAATCTTGAGTCATACTCTGCTCCTGAAAAAAAAATCACTCAAAGTGTGGTTACCAAAATATGTGGCCACTGCAATGAATTACTAAATCTAACAATGAAGTAGAGTGTGCTGTAGGAGAGTTGGTTAGTATTGATAAAGTTTGGAGAGGAGAGGTAATGTTTATTCTCTACATCATAGTGATTATCTTGAGCTGATCTTAATTTTTCATTACTTATTTTGCAAATATTAGTACTATAAATAGTATTATTACACTATTACTATACAGGTACTGGTACTAATACTATCACAATCATTTTATACCAGTATTTCTTTTTCCCTATGGTTGTTTTTGAGATTTTTTTTTTTCCTTTTGATTTTTGTTTCCTGAAATTTCACTGATGTATCTAAGGTAAGTACTTTCATTTATCCTGCTTGGGATTTGCTGGGCTTCTTGAATCTATAAACCAATCCTCTCCATTTGTTCCAAATTCTCAATTTCTAATCTTCAAATATTGCTCCATGTTTTCAACATTTTTAATAATAATAATAATAGCAAAGGAAATAAAAGTGGTAGAAATTTCCTTACTTTTTATCTTAAATTCTAAAACCATGTGTTTAAAGAATAAAGGTAAATTCAAAGTTATTTTCAGACAAATAAAAGCTGAGAGCCATCATTACCAGCAGACTCATACTGAAAGAGAAATTCTAAAATATATTTATTGATTTAAGTAAAATGATTTCCAATATAAGATTGGAGAAAAAGAGAGGGAAAACAAACAAAAAAATACAGTGTAAATGTAGGTCAAGACTACACTAACACAGACTTGTAGTCCATACAGAGTTGGTACCTCTCTGGCAGTTCAAATTCACTAGGGGCAATTCAAGGAGAAACATGAATGATTATTTTCCTAGGTAGGTTAGAGCTTCCCAAACTCTGCTGGAGGACGAGCTAGCTTTGAGTTGGTTTTGACTTGACGGCAATGAGTTTTGAGGTTTTATAAGTGGATGTATGCTGTTGTTAGGTGCTGTCGAGTACAAACTATAGCAACAGTATGAACAACAATTCTGAATCTTTTCCTCTCCTGTGCCATCCTCACATTTTCTGACACTGCAGAGCCCACAGTGACAGTCACATGTCAATCCACGTTGCTGAGGGTCTTTTCCTTCTTCACTGACCACCTTTCCAAGACTGATGTCCTTCTCCAAGGAACAGCCACTTCTAGCAAAGCAACATGCTCGAAGTATGTGAGGTGAAGTACCTTTGCCTTCCAGGAGCACTCTGGCTGTACTTTCTCCAAGACATTTCTATCTGTTCATTTGGCACACCATGGGATGGATGTTCACCCCTAGAGTTAAGCAATTTCTCAAGTAGATTTTTTTTCCCTCCAAGTAGATGTTTAAACACACATGCAGGAAAAAAGAATCAAGTAACAGAAATTGATTAATTAAAAAAACCTAAACTTTAAAAAGGGATCAAATTGGAAATGATAGAAAGCACAGAGACCGGATTTAAACTTTAATACATAAATAATTACATGGATTTAAAATTACTTAAATCTTCCAATAAAAAATTTTAGACAGATTTTTTTTTTAATTTTTTTATTTTATTTTATTATTTTGCGTGTATGTACTGTCAAATCAGATCTGACTGGTACAGGACAGATTTTTTTTTTTTTAAAGTCAACTATGCTGAATAAGAAATGTAATGCTTTCTGGAGCTCTGGTGGCCTAGTGGCAAGAAGCTGCACTACAGTCTGAGAGAGGCAAGGTTCAAATCTACCAGATGCTCTGCAGAAGGAGGGGTAATCTTCCTCCTGAACCAGTCAGGGCCGATTTGACAGTACACACACACAAAATATAATGAAATAAAAAATTTTTTTTTAAAAAAAAAAGTAATGCTTTCTAAAATACATTCTTGATTTAAAATTGGGGAAAAATGGGACATCCAGAATGTCATTAATATAAAAGTTTGTTGTTGTTGCTACAGTAAAATACTCCATGCTTACTTTGTTAGGATTGCTGACAACTTCTAGAGATATAATAATTAAACAAAACATTTACTCTGAATAATTAGTTTTGTCTAAAATGACAAACTACTACCTAAAAAAATCTACCAACAAAAATTATAGCTAACTAGCTGTAACTATTATCTTGTGCAAGATAATAAGACTACATAAAATGGTGAGGTAAATTTTGGATAAAGAGATAAAAAGAATGAAAAAGGGTCTTTAAGAGGGTAGACTTTATCTTGAAAGTTTCAAGATAACTTCATCTAATCACTTTATTCTAGATACTGTTATAAGTGTACATGATTAATTCACTAAATTTCATTACTTCACTTTATCCTTTAAACACTAAGATAAAGTTTCTTTCACAAGTATGGAGCCTGGGGTAGGAAGCTACAACTATCTGACACCAAAACCTAAACTCTTTAATAGCAATAACTTTATTTTCTATGTTAATTTCTTGATGTGCCAGCCAGCAAGACTAGCTTTCATGAACAACTAACTCACATCCATCATGCTGGTTCCAACTTACAGCATGCCTCCACTGGGCTTCAGAGGCTGTTACAAATACCATCTTTATCATTCAGAAGGAGCTGGTGAATTCAAACCACTAGAGATACACTCATGGTTAGCAACACAACACCCTACAAACAACACCACTACAGCTCCCTTATTTTAGTTTTAAAAAATTACTCAAACTTTACTAAAAAGGAATCAGAAGTACTTCCCCCCATCTAAAAGTTTTAGCTGCATAAAAACTGCTACACCATATCATTTTACAGCAGTATCATTGGAGTTAGTGCTTAGCCAACATATAATAGATTAGAAATGAAATAGGACTCTTAATTTTTAATCTGCAGGTAGGGCTGTTAGTATTTTGGGAGACAAGAAGAAAGCAAAACATGTAACAAGCTAGAAACAGTCTACTTAAAAATACAATGGGAATTAAAATAAATGCTTATATCCTGTAATATAGGGAATACTTTTTATATATGAGCAATTGTGCAAGATAGTAAGACTACATAAAATGGTGAGGTAAATTTTGGATAAAGAGATTAAAGGAATGAAAAATTTTGCTATTTTGACTGGGGTGAAATGATATCTCATAGTTGTTTTAATTTGCATCTCTCTTAGGGCTAGGGATTTTGAGCATTTCTTCATGTATTTGTTAGCCATCTGAATGTCGTCTTCGGTGAAGTGCCTGTTCATATCCTGTGCC
>NW_006399751.1:47694035-47709306 GCF_000299155.1 Elephantulus edwardii | reverse complement strand
CGAATCCACCAGATGCTCTGCCGGGGAAGGAGGGGCAATCTCCTCCTGTACCAGTCAGATCTGATTTGACGGTACACGCACACAAAAATAATAAAAAAAAAAAGAGGGTAGACTTTATCTTGAAAGTTTCAAGATGCCTTTGAAGGAGGTAAATATGCAGGTGACAAGACAAAAACAATCTAGGGTTTTGCTCCCACCCCTTTAAAAAAAGATAAGAACCTGTATTACTATATTAAGACAGAGGAAATGAAGAGGAAAACCAAATTTGTGACAAATTAAAAAAATGTTAAACTAATAAAGAGAGAGAAAAACAATGAAGGAAATGGAGATATCTAGTGTTCTTCATTTCGTGGACAGTAGTGCTGGGACTGAAGAGAGTAGAACATACAGAAACACCTCAAAATACTCCCAAGCCTTCAGGCCTTTTGGAAGAGGCAATATTTAGTATGAAACTTAGAAGGTTAACAGAAATTAGACAATGTGTTAGAGTTTGAAAGTTGGGGTTGGTGTGCTATTAAACAGTGCTAACTCATTAATTGACAACAATGACTAAGGAGAGGTCAGAAGTAGCTTGATCATCAAATTTTGACTCTGTAAACCACATTAAGACCTTTGGATTTTATATTCAAGCTATGGAGATGATGGAAAAGTTTTAAGAACAACAATGTTGTCAGGAGCTGCTGAATCTATTTAGTCATTGCAGCCCATGTGACGGGAGAACCGCCCCCATAGTGTTTTCTAGGCTGTACTTTATATAGAAGCCTATTTTTACTGAGGTCTTCCCGAGTAGTTGCTGGGTGAAATGGAATTGCAAGCCTTTCCATTAGCAGCTGAATACTTGAGTACTGAATTGTTGCACCATCAGGACTCCTTGGGACAGGAGTTTCTCCTTTTGGAGAAGCTAGTTACTACTAATTTCAAATGGGCTGCAAGACTAGAATAAAGAGCGAGAGACAGAAAGAGAGAACTGGGTATTGAAAGGGGTTGAATAAAAATCAAACACATTTTAATACAAGGACTCATTCACTCATCCTTTTTTTAACTACAAACTTAGTAATTTATAAAAAGGGGGAAACATTTACTAAGTATAGTTATTTTAAAACTATTACATCAAATTCTTTAATTCTAACTTAGAAAAGAACAAGAAATACACTGAGATGGGCAGGCTGTAATAAATTATCACCATTTACTAATGAACTCAATAAAACTAAGATAAGAAAAAGAAATGAATCTACATCTAAAAGGCTATGGATGACAATCAGATTTCTGGCCTAGAGAAGTGAGTAAATGGTCACATCATTCATTAAGAAAGTAAACAAAGAATGACAAAATACTTGCATCCATATGTATGTATACAAAGAGCAGAAACAAAAATAATAATAAATACTGTTTTGAACAGGCTGCATTACAGGTTGATTCTGGTATTTAAGTACATTTAAACAGATATTGACATTCAAGATTGACAGATAAACACACTGACAGAGAGAAAAGTAAACTGAAGACAGACATCTGAATGCCAGTAGCATGAACATGGTTAACTAAAAATCTAAGAGAAGATTATAGAAAACTGGGTAGCATAAAATGATGGCCTAAGACAAACTGTTACTAACTCATCACTGCTTTATAATGTCAATATATTGCCACTGAGCCAATTCTAACTGATGGTGCCCCTCCCTCAGGTTTCTGAGGCTATAGATCTTTCTGAAAGGAGACTCCTTTCCTCTGGGTCGATTCAAATTGCTGCCCATTGGTCAGTAGCCAAGTGTGTAACAATTCACTATGCAGTTGAGAAGATACAGCAAGATGCAAAAATATAAAAGTTAGTAAAAGAAGATGTCTCAAAAACCAATGCAGAAGACATGGGTAAAATAAGAACTGTCAATAGTATTCAATGCTGTCAAGTTAAAACAACCAACAATGAAATTTTATATCAAGATCTTTAAAATTTCAGCTATAAAAGTAAAGACTGGAAGGTGAGACAGAAGCCAGTGCAACCACAAACAACTCTTCAAGAAGTCTAGTTATGAGGAAAACAAAGAGAATATGGATATAAAAGAATTTATAATTGAAGGAGAGACTTTTATATTTTCCACATTTTTTAAAACAAGAAACCAACAGAGAGAAAAACATTGAAAAAAGAAAAGAAAAAATTATCAACAAAAGAGATGCTTGATTTAGGAGAGGATGAAATTCAAAGCATGGATAAAAGACTATCTTCCACAGAGTTGGACACATCTATATAAAACATCAAAAAGCAGAAGGGTATACTTAGAGTATTTTTTCCTCATATAAATTTATATAAGTTCTCCTAGGAGAGGAAAATTATGTAGGTTTGGGTACCTGTAAAGCAAAGTTTTAACAATGGTGTTCTCTGTGGCATGGTATGTTTATATTGTTTCTTTATGCACTTCTGTATCTTCTACTTAAAAAAAAAATAAATTCATTCCTCAAATTATAATGAATAATTCATCATTAATGTAAAAAAATTTAGAAAGACAAAAAAATCCTATTTCTTGATCTATAAAGACAAAAAAAATCCTATTTCTTGATCTATATGTATGTTTCATATGAGCATAATTAATGCTCTGAATTATTTACTATTCTCTTTTATTTTCCTTTTTTAAGATTTTAATTAAAATCTATAAAGAACTAAAAAAAAAAGAAAGAAAGAAAAGCAGAAAGGCTTAAATACCTATAATCTACCAGGTGAAAAATAACACCACTAGTTTGATTATTTAACACAGTTCTCTCAGAAAAAAAGGAGCTTTAATATGAACTCTAAGTTTGAACCATCAAAACTTCAATTCTCTGCCATTCAGATATGGAAGATTAACCTCCTGGCTAGTCAAATCTCCAATTTAAAAGAAAATAACTCTCTATTTAAAAAGGTAGAATTGAGGTATTTGGTGCACCTAATACAGGACATGGTCTTTGCAATCACTTGTTACGCATCAGAGACCTGGACAATGACAAGGGAGAATAGAAAGAGAATTGATGCCTTTGAGCTGTGATGTTGGAGAAGAGTATTGAATATACCATAGACTGCTAAGAAAATGAACAGGTTCATCATGGAGAGGGTTAAACCAGACTGCTCCTTGGAGGCAAGGATTATGAGGCTTCGTCTGACACACTTTGGACATGTTGCAAGGAGGGACCAGTCTTTGGAGAGGGATGTCATGCTTGGGAGGGTGGAGGAACAGTGCAGGAGAGGAAGACCGTCTATGAGATGGATTGATTCAGTGACTGAGGTAATGGGATAGGTGTGTCAGAGACAGACTGGCACAGGATAAAGGAAGGTTTAGAGCTATTATACATAGGGTCGCTATGAGTCACATGAGACTCAATAGCACATTAAAACAACAACTTTATTAATTTAGAGCTAAATTTTTTTTTAGAGCTAAATTTTTGATATTACCTTCCTTCTTGGCTATAATGATTTTCACTGCTTAAGTATTAATTACAAATAACATCCACAATTAGCATTTGTGCTCACTATTAACAATAAAATAGTAAAATAGAAGCTTACAGTTGTGGTAAATTTGGTCTAACAAAGGGATCATTTTCTGCTCCATTGACTGTCTTGTTTTTTCTTTGTTTTGGTTCAGAATTTGCAGAGGGTGCCTGAGAATTATTAGCTGTGGGAGGTTTGCGCTTGGCTAGAAGTTTCCTTTGCCTTTCAATATCTTCCCTTTGCTGATTCACCCATTCTTGCTGCCTGTGTAAAAATAAATAAATAAATAAAATAGCATGAACTTTCCAGTATTTTTCACAATTAAAACCTCTATTTTGTAAAATCACACAATATAAATGTGGAACTTCACGATATCACTTCTCTGAACCAACTCTGTGGACTCAATCTTCAGGTCTCATCTGGAATAATGTTTTCTAAGTTAGATTTTCCCTAAATTGCTTGGACTAGGAAAAGGAACAAATCATATATTAGTTTATAAGATCTAACAACAACAACAACAACAAGATTTAGTAGCAGAAACTCTTGGCCATAAACACTAAAAGCATCAAATTGACCTTCTACTCCCAGTTTTATAGTTATTATGCTAGTGCCAAGTCTACCTACCATTCATCTGCACCCCCTTTTCACTACCTATCAGTAAATTATCTTTTTTCCAATATAATTCCCATATTACCACCAGAATTCCTTCAAATACTCAATTTAGACACACAAACTATATACCAACTTTTTTTTACCCAAAATGCATTTATTGGAGCATGAAATTACAACTCTATACATTCAATTCTCAGATCTTATTGTAACTTCTGTTAATTACCCATACATCTAGGATATTACAAAACAATGCAACAATGAATGAATGAAAATCTAACTTTTCTGTAAACTTTAGTTAAAATCACAATTAATATAAGATAGATATGCAGATAAAGTAAATCTAGGTATAGAGGAATTCCCTGAATAACTCCTTTAGATATTCTGTAATTTTCCAATTATTTAAAAAAATAAAAAGACTCAGTGCAAAACAAACAAAAAAAAACATCCAAACTCAAAACAACCCTGATGCTATTACAACAAAATATTTTGCTCATCACTCTTGAAACCAACATAAATGCTGCAGTTAGACAGTTGTTGCATATTCCGTTTACTGTCCACAAATTATAGGGGCAAAAAGTAAGCTACCTGACTGTCCTCCTGAGAGTTTGTCTTTTATTATCTGAGAAAGCACAGACTGTTAGAGGTTTTCAATCACTCCCAAAGTAGAAATAGGCTTGAGTTTCCCAGAAAATACATCAAAAAAAAAGAATGGATATGTGAGCATGTACTCAAATTATAAAAGAAAACCTCACTCAGCTCAAAGTCCACCTAAATGCCTACACCTCAAGGTTTTTCTGTTAACATGAGTTATATATCAACTTTTTAATAATTAATTTGTTTACAGAGACTTAGGGTTCCCTTCATTCATTGTTGCACTTTTATATACCAATTTTTAATATTTCCTCACTAACTAGACAATTAAAGCTCAACCTGGGTTACAGTACAAGAACACTGTTTGCATTAAGAAAAGTTTGAATAAATCTACTGAGAGAACTATTTCTGGGCAGATGGCTGTTCTGTGGCAAAATCTGGGAATCAGCATTTAAAAAGCAATGTTGACATAATATCATGTGAAATAAGTCTTTGCTTTCAATTCCCATTAATTGGATTAACTCCAGGAAGCTTATATAGATGCTCACACTACTACTTCTGCTTCTTAGGTTCTTAATATGTTTCTAGCAAAAAGCAACAGAAGCTCTGACACTTTCATAAATATGCAGTCAACTCTACCTACTGACATCTGATCCCAAAACAGTAACAACGCTTTCTTTGTTCTAAAGTTTCTCAGAAATGCCAAAACCACAAAATGTTCAATTCAACTGAATTAGAAGTTCTTATACCTAAATCACAAGAGAACAAGTTCCCGTGTTTTCCTCAGGAACAGAGCAGGCAAGTGCTAAATATTAAGGCTTGGGTATTAGGAAAATCTAAGGATGTTAAAAAAATTTCAATGAAAATGAAATTTCCAATAGCTTTCTTTTCAAAGCATCATCTACAACACTAGGTTAGTTTACATGCTGGAAAAATCTCATTTAGAATATTGCATTATGCTCTATAGATGAAAACTAGTCACAAAGTCTCCTAAAGTAAAAATTATAATTCAATAGTTTTATTATATCTTCCTAAAAAGATATACTAAAATTCTGTAATTGCAAAGAGTAGAGAGTAGATGTAGAAAATAATTCAAAATCTAAAATCTCTTAAAAGACAAATGAATACTAAATCTTAAAAAATGTACAAATGACTAACTTCACAAGATTCTGAAATGCAAAACCATCCGTCCATTGTTCAGTAAATGAAGCACCATGTCTAACTGTTGTAAAGTGCCCTAGGCGTAATCGGTCTTGCATACTCTTCTCTCTGCTTGACAATTTTTCTTGAGTACTCTGAAAAAAGGAAGAAAAACTCATCACTCAAATTTATTCATTTAAATTTTAAAATCTTACAGAAGGATTAAAAAATAGCTTTCAGAAGGAAAAGAACTTGTAAAGGGATATGGAAAGGTATGAAACTTGTAACTTACTTTTTCAATAAGAAGTTTCTTGCTCATTGATATGCATTTATTTAAACGCTCCTTATATTTTTCAAGTAATTTTTGTTGTTCATCTATTTGCCGTCTGAGATCACAGTTAGCCTATAATATAAGTTAAAATGGCTAAAGGTTTACAATTTCTTAAATACAAACACACACAAAACACTGATAGGCAGCATCATGAAGGATGGAGAGGAGACTGAAACTCAACAGCTCCATCTTGTTTAAATCCACAATTAACATCCTTAGTACCAGCAGTCAAGAAATAAGGAAATGCATTGCACTGGGTAAATCTGCAGTTAGGGACCCAAATTATTGAGGACTAATGATATTGGTTTGAGGACTAAGGTGTGTCTGATTCAGGCCATGGTCTTTCTGATCACTTGCTATGCATGTGAGAGCTGGACAATGAGTAAGGATGAAAGAAACAGAATTGACGCCTTTGAGCTGTGGTGTTGGAGAAGAACACTGAACATCCCATGGAAAGGGTGCAACTGGAATGCTCTTTGGAGGGAATAATGAAGAGGCTTAGTCTCACATGGACATGTTGCTCAGAAGTGCTACTCCTTGGAGAAGGAATGCTGGGAAGGGTGGAGGGCCAGTGAAGGAGAGGACCCTTAACCAGGTGGACTGATACTGTGACTGTTGCAATGGGCTCTTCTGTGTCAGGAAGTGTGAGGATGGTGCAAGATAGAACAGAGTTCAGATCTTTTGTTCACAAGTTTGCTATGAGCTATACTCAACTCGACAGCACCTAATAACAATAACATATGTATGTATATACGTGTGTGTGTGTATATATACACACAAAAAAACCCTTAAGAATGTATTTAACAAACAGAATTACACGTAAGCATAATTGTTCTAGTATGATTCTGGAAAACCATAAAAAAATTTATGAGCTCACTCACTCATTGCTAATTGGAACTGACTCACAGTTGAAGAGTGTGCATTTTTTTCCACAGCAAAAAGGTGGATCTGAATCACCAGAGCCTTTGGACTATTAGTTCAACTTTTAACGGGCTATGCCACTTTAACTCCTTTATCATGAGATAACATCGCTAAATAATGGAAAGCTGTGGAAAGTCCACTGAATTTATATCTAAATTTGGGTCAAATTTACATTCTAAATTTGGTCACTTTATTTAAATTCCATTTTCTTATTTATAAATTACAGACAACACTACTGTGTAATAAAAAAGTTGACCCATATTTCTGAGAGGTAATCTCTAAATCCTCAGAACTTTTCAAGTGATAACCTTTGTTATTCACGGTAGACCCTAAAAGCTTATGCCGAGATGACTGGGAAGGGACACTGGCCATTCCTGATAGCTAAGCCATGCTGGTTGTTGTTGGTCAGAATTCATCCACAGTTGAACCTCCAGTGGGTTTTCAGAGGCAGTAAACTGAACAGAAAGAGACTGCCCATCCTTTTCTCATAGAGCAGCTGGTGGATTTGAATCATGTGCCTTCTGTATTAATTACAGCACAGCTTCTTACTACTAGGCTACCAGAGCTCCCAAAGTCATGTTGTTGAGTACTATAGAGCTGGAACTTACGCATAGCTGATCCTTCAGCAGGTTTTCAGAGGCAGTTAATCACATAGATTGCCAATCCTTTTCCTGCTTGAGCAGCTGATGGCCTTAAACTTCATGCCTTCAGGATTACAGCTCACCTTCTTGCCACTAAGCCACCAGAGATCTGCCTAATATTAGTCAGACCTCTGGGAAAGGGACAGCAATCACAGCTGTGCAATGAAAGCACAATAAAATCCCAGACACAGAAGGTCTAGTGAACAGCCCTAACTGCTAGTACTGCACATACTGATTTCTCCTCCTGATTCCACTGGGGGAAGACAACAAAAGCTTTGTATTTGAGATGCTCCTAGATCCTGCCTATGAGTTTTCCTTTGATGGAGGACTTTGCTATAATGAAAGTGAAATTTTAAGTACAGCAATTTCCTGATTTGTTCCAGCAAATTACTGAAGGGAAAGCTTGGGTCCTGCAGGCTTACATTTGTTATCTATCTGAAGTAAAAGGTATCTCGTAGAGAATTATGTGTTTGAAAAACTTGGCCTAAATCCAAGCATTAGCATCAGAACTTATTTTTACAAAGTGAGGTAGATGGCAGAAATAACTGAAATATAAAATAAAAGGTATCTAAAACTTTTAGAATTTTTTTTGTCATTAAACTTATAATGTCAGTGCAGTCATCTATCCAACAACTATGCCATAATTCTTTCTTGGTAACAAATTATCAATTTTGTTCACTTTGTAAGTAGCCGTATGTCCAGAAAAATGAGTTCTGTCTCAGCATAGGAGTCTGAGTAGTTTAATATAGTGACAAGAAAATTCCCTGGATGGACTGTTGAAACATGCATTGCTGAGACCAAATCCATTTCTGAGTTAACAGATCTAGGGTGGAACGTGAAGATTTTCACTTTTTTTACAGATGCTTTCGGCCTAGAGAATGCACGTTGAGAACCCTTGGCACTACTCACCAGAATGATAAAAGCCAAAGGACAGTGGCACAACACTTGCAAAATTCTATGTGAAATACCTGCCACCCTAAAATTTATATTCAATATAATAGGTTTTCTAAAATATAGTAGAATAAAGAAATTCTCCAAAGAAATGAAAAGAAATTTGACATCCATATATCTTCACTAAAATACCTTAGGTCAACAGAAACAGACTATTTCCTAATAAAGATAAAGCACCCCGAGGCACCTATTTCCAAAAGGCACAGCCCCAGAAAATTCTATGGAATATACATGTTGTTGTTAGGTGCCATGGACTTGAGTACAACTCATAGTGACCCTCTAAGCAGAGCTGATCTTTGTTCTATCCTGTGCCATCCTTATGATCTGACACACTTGAACATATTGCAACCATTACTATGTCAATCTATCACTATGAGAGTTTTCCTCTCTTTTGCAGTCCCTCCAAGCATGAAGCATCTCTCCAAGAAACAGCCTCAACTAACAATATGCCCAAAGTTTGTGAGACGAAGTTTTGCTATCATTGCCTCAAAAAAGAACTCTGGTTGTACTTTCTCTAAGATTTATCTGTGTATTCTTTTGGCAGTCCAGGGAGGATATTCAGTACTCTTCTCCAACACCACCACTCAAAAGCATCAATCAATTCTTCTCTCATCCTTATTCACTGTACATCTCTCAGATGCATACATCTACATGAGGTCACTGTAAATTGGTATTAACTATACAGCAACTTTTTTTTCTTTTACTAAAACCTGTCACACATGTCTTAAACATGAAATTTTAAAAATAGTTACTTTAAAATTAGGAGCACCTCAATCATGCCTAGTATCACATCTATGTAACACTGTTCTAAAGACGTGACATAGAGTAGAAACAGTGGATAAACAGAAGACTTAGGAAATGGGGAAAAAAGTCTTTATTTGTAGATAATGACTATCCACACTTGATATACATAATTAGATATAAATACAGAAACAAATTAAGATGAAATATCACACCTAAAAATAAATTCCATGAGGTCAACAACTAAAATAGAAAGCTCAAACTATAACACTTTTAAAAATACATCTATCTATTCACCATTTCTTCATTCAGCATGAAGAAATGTAAAGATAGTTCATAAACCTGGGAGAAATCAACCTAGATGGCCAACAAAACTTAGTGTCAATAAGAAAAAGAAGTAAAACCCATTGACTAGCTACTGCACAGAAGAAACAGAAATGATTAATAATTATTTTAACAGATGTTCAAAATAATAAGTAGAGAATGATTAATAAAATCATGAGATGGTATGTTTATTCACCAGACACAAGCAACAAAATGAAAAATTTTAAATACCCAGTTTTAAATTTTAAATTCCCAGTGTTTACAAGCATAAAGAAAAACAGGAGTCTTTTTTACCCACTGCCTGTAGGAGTGCAAATTGATTCAATCCTTGGGGAAAACTGGCATTACAAAGTTTAGCTGAAAATATACATGCCTGTATTTTGGTCATGCCTCTCTAAGCACATACCACAAGGATATTCTTACACATTTACCCTAGGAGACATGCACAAGAATATTGTTAGCAGAACTGTCTATATTAGGACAAACTGTAAACAAAACTGCCACCAAAAAGAGAGTAAATGATGGTACAGCCTTATAGTACCGTACTATACAGTAATGAAATGAACAAACCACAGATATATTCATCAGTATGACTAACTATGCTACACAAAGTTAAATTCCAAAACAGACAGAAACAAATTGTTCTTAAACAATTGTTTAAACACACACACACACACCACACACACACACACACACACACACACACACGGAAACATAAGGGTAAAATGAATACAAATTCAGAATAGTTGTTAATGTTAGAGGGATGTGAGACACTGAATAGGAGGGCATCAGGAAAAGATACACTGAAAGGTCCAGAGAGTAGGCTGGTGTTCATTTAATTTTGCTTTTTATATTATGGTTGATAAAGCTGGTCTAAATTAGAATCATTTGGAGAGTTTTAAAAACTACTAATCTCAGCTTCAATATCAAATCAATTTAATAAAGCCCTGCTAAGGGGAACTCAGGCAGCATTTTTCAAAAGTGCCCCTAACCCTTTACATCTGGTTAAGTTTATGAGGAGCCAAAAAGTGAAACTACTGCTTTATTCCTTACCTACATCATAGATATGCTTTTAAACATATTTCTTAAAATGTTCCTTAAAAAAAAACTAAGACTACGAAGATTGTTTCACTCTATATAGTTTCAGCTAAGACATTTAATAAAATAAATTTATTTGAAAACATGAAATGGGCATGTCTAAGGGTAACTAATGAAACAAAAATGTTATTTTCAATCATGTACTTATACTATTGCCCTAAAAGCTTTTTCTCCCTCCTCAAATGGAATTTGTTTTACCAATGATAAGGACTTTCTGTGTAGAAAACGAAAAGCTATTCTGTTCTCTAAATTAAGTATTTTTTTCTTCCTCCATGAAGTATACTTACCCTGAGCAAATCATCTATCCGACCTTCTTTCTTTTCCAGGTCCTGGTTTTTATTACTTTCTAATGCTGCTAATTTCAGCATTGTGAGATCAGTCTAAATAAAGGAGAATTATTTTAATTATCTTTATTACATAAATCACTGCACTGAAACATAAAACTAGATTTTACTTTAACTTTAAAAAGAAAAATTAATTAAATAAATGTATCAGTTTACATGCATGCATAAAAGGTAGTCCAAAAAGTCTTAGCACATAAGCATTATTGAAGTCAGAAGCAATAACTGCTACAAATATCATAAATTTAAAAAATGGAAATAAACTAAGTGATGTGGTAAGAGCCTCCTCCTCCTCCAATCTCCAGGTGTAACCATCATATATAAAAAAAATGTAAAATATTTTGTACTCAAAATTTCTAAAACTAAGTGATCATACAAGATTATTTCAATCAATTTTCAAATTTTTTTGCTCTTTGTAGAATCTATGTATGTAGCTAAATACAGACCCTGACTTAAGATTTACTTTACTGTCCACTTATAGTCAACACAGCAAACTCATAAAAACATCCCTTTATATTATCTATGCATCGGCTCCGTCTAACATACTTTGGACATGTTGTAAGGAGGGACTGGTCTTTGTAGAGGGGCATCATGCTTGGTAGGGTGGAGGGACAGCGCAGGAGGGGAAGACCCTCTATGAGGTGGACTGATTCAGTGACTGGGTAATTGGGATGGGTGTATCGGAGACGGCGCGATTGGCACAGGACAGAGCAGAGTTTAGGGCTGTTGTATACAGGGTCGCTATGAGTCGCAAGTGACTCAACAGCACATAACAACAACAACAACATGCATCGGAAAGCTGGACAATGACTAGGGATGACAGAAAGAGAATTGATACCTTTGAGCTGTGGCGCTGCAGAAGAGTACTGACTATATCATGGACTGCTAGAACAAAGGAGTTTGTCCTAGAGAGGGTGAGACCAGTTTGCTCCCTGGAGGCAAGGATTCTGAAACTTTGTCTGATATACTCTGGACATGAAGCAAGGTGGGAACCAGTCCTTGGACACGGATATCATGCTTGGGAGGATGGAGGGACAGTGAAAGAAGCAGACCTTCAATGAGATGGACTGATTCAGTGACTGGGGTAATGAGGGTAGGTTTGTTGCAGACAATAAGATCGGCACAGGATAGAGCAGGTTTTAGGACTGTTGTACATAGGGTCACTGTGAGTCGCAGGCGACTTAACAGCCATTAGCAACAACAACGACTATACGGATGTGTGTTAAATTAATAAACAATCAGTAAACAGAATAAATATGTTACAGTTGTTCTGTTTATCAGATATGAACAAACACCTATATTTTTACTGGTGTATGACAGGTAAATTGGATGTTTCTACTTAGCTATCTGTAAAAAGCTGGCTACTGGTTTCTTAGAAGTTGTAGGGAAAAAAGTTAAATTACCATTTACCTGAGTAATTTTTAAAGATAACTGCTTTGGTTGTACAACAGGGTGGTCCCCAAAAGCTAATGCAGTAGGAGAAGGGCTATTCGGTCGAACCTAAGGGGGTGGGAAGATGAAAATGTTTATATTGGCAGAGGGGAAAATGTAGGATTCTACAAGGTCATAATTATTTTATATTTCTTAAGAAATATTTTTGTCTTGAAACAAATGAATTTGAAAAATTTAACCACTATTTAACAAGCATTCACAAATTATATCATACAGAAGGCCCTGTAGGAGACAAAAAAGAGCCACTATCTTCAAGGAATTCAGTCTAATGCCATAAAATAAACCATACTTCTTTCAAATTATTTAAACAAAATACAGCTAAAGATGGGCAGTCTCTTCTTGTGTGACTCAAAGTTCCTGAAAGCCAGCTGGAGGGTCAATTATAAGTTCATTCCAATTCAATGGAACATAAAAACAACATACAAAAATCATTAATTAAAAAGAACTGCATTTGAAATGTTAAAAGTAACCCAAAACATGGTAAGATGATATTTAAAGGGGAGCTCTGGTGGCCTAGTGGGAAGAAGCTGCACTGCAATTCCAAAGGTGCACAGTTCAAATCCACCAGATGCTCTGCTGGGAAAGGAAGGACAATCTCCTCCTCCTGTACCAGTCAGATTCGATTTGATGGTACACACACACACACATAATAATAATAATAATAAAAAAGATGATGCTTAAGTAAAAAATCCTTTAACCTCTGCTGAATGAAATGATCCAAACGTACGTAGTTCGTTGTATCTATCTATCTCTCTCTCTCAATCTTCTTAAGAATTAAGACAGAAATTATGCTATCATTTTACCCGTTGAAAAATTAAACTGGTGATATAGTTAGTAATCAATAAGTGAGTTTGAACTGACATGATTCATTTTAGTCCTAGGGGCTCAACAATATTCTTTTATAAAGCATCACATCTTGGATATAATTAATTCAGGAGATCTTTCATTTATGAAGCTCTCTTGCAGAAATAAAGTACATATAATACATAAAAATATTATGAAAAGGTTTCAACTGATTCGCAGGATGCTTTTTATTAAATATAAATTATATAGAAGGTAATCAATAACAACAAAAACATTTCAACAAGTATAACTTTCTAGATATAGACTGAGCACATAAACTTGAAATGTGAAAACTTACAGACAAAGAAGGAGTGGAATGTGAATGTGAATTTTGAGGAGAACGGATTGCAGGAGGTATGCCTCTTACTGGACTTGAGCCATTACCACCCTGGTACTAAGAAAAATAAAATAAAGAGAAAGTACAGTTATTTCTAAACAGGCTTACACGATTGTTTAAGAAATGGCAGTAAGAATTCATTTAAATATATTTTATTTTAAATTAAATCCAGAAGTTATTTATCTAGGTCTAGAAAAGGCAAAAGCCAAGGTCAGTTATTGTACCTAAGTGTAAATGGAGCATACTAATCACAAGGGAGTAACAAGATTAGGTATTATAAAGACTCTAAATTCTTTTTACATTCTGATTATAATTCTTTTGATCCCAAATTTCAGCACATTTCTTTTATAATTATTGTTTGCTGAATCAATACAACTAATAATGTTAATGATTTTTTTAAAAATGCCTATATGGCAAGCTCTGGTGGCCTAGTGGCAAGAAGCTGTATTCCAATCCCAGAGGCAAGTGGTTCAAATACACCAGATGCTCTGCTGGAGAAGGAAGGACAATCTCCTCCTGTACCAGTCAATTCCGATTTGATGGTACACACGTACAAAATAATAAAAAAAAAATTAAAAAGAAAAAAATGCCTACATGTAGATAAACGTCAATGAACACAAACCTTTCCTAATACATAATCCTTTTTCTTAAGATCTGTTAAATATCCTAATGACTATGGCATGACACAAAAAAGAATAATTCTACCAAGTTCCTTACCTTTTGTAGCACAAAAGCTAATAATTTTTTTTTTTTTTTAGATTTTAATGAAAGTTTATAAAGAACCTGGATTTCCAGTCATTCATTGCTGCACATTTTCCTACCTGCCCTGCCCCCACTTCCCAATTCGCTTTTTTTTTCTTTGGGAAAAAGTTCTGTCATTATTATACAGTCCCCCTCCACCAACCACTTTTTACTATGCAATGCTTATTCTGGACTCTTGTTATGTCAGTAATACCTAATCATATATTCCTTTTATATAGTTCTCTCTCTCCTTTGTGTGTTTCAATGCCATATACATTATATATCCCCTCTTTTCTTAGTTTCTCCCCAACCTCCTTATCAGTCCTGTTCTATAACAATGGCATTATGCATTATTTATCTTTTTGTGACTGAGATATTTCACTCAGCATAATGTCCTCCAGGGTCACCTATTTTGTATAATATTTCATTAGTTCCTTGTTTTTTAATGCAGCATAGTATTCCATTGTGTAAATATACCACAGATTCTCTATCCATTCATTTGGGCACTTGGGTTGTTTCCAACTCTTTGCTATTATGAACAAAGCAGCAATAAAGATGCCACTGTTGTAGAATGAGGCTGATATCAGGGTGGGGTTAAGTCTGAGAAAAAATGGATAAATTATGCATACTGCATGCACTGCAGCTGATGAGGGAGAGAACAGTTTAAAAGTAATGTATTTCAGGGCTTTATCATTATCATAAGTTTGGAATGAGGGTTGCAGAGTGGAGTATACTCGGGGTGGGGGTGGGGGTGGG
>NW_006399751.1:47627105-47693623 GCF_000299155.1 Elephantulus edwardii | reverse complement strand
ACTTTTCTCCCTGCCCACCCTTTACACTGCAATTCGCTCTTCTCTTTGAAAAGTAAAAGAAAAATTCTTTCATTGTTTTACAATCCCTCCTCCCAGGTCCACTCTACTATGCAGCCTTCATTCTGGACTCCTGTCATGATAATAATACCTAATCACATATCCCTTTTAAAGAGTTTACTCGCTCATCTGTTTCAATGCAGTATACATTATTTATCCCATCTTTCTCAGTCTCCCTTCAACCTAGATGTCAGTCCTGTTTTACAACAGTGGCACTATGCAGTATTTGCCCCTGTGTGACTGAGACATTTCACTTAGCATAATGTCCTCCAGTGTCACCCATTTTGAATAACATTGCATGAGTTCCTTGTTTTTCAATGTAGCATAATATTCCATTGTGTGAATATACCACAACTTCTCTATCCATTCGTTTGTTGATGGGCACTTAGGTTGTTTCCAACTCTTTGCTATTGTGACAAAGCAGCAATAAAGATGGGTGTGCATATACTTTCTTGGGTTGCAGTTCTGGTTTCTTTAAAAAGGTATATACTCAGTAGTGGAACTGCTGGATCAAATGGTATTTCTATTTTCAACTTTCTGAGAAAGTGCCAGACTGCCTTCCATAGTGGTTGCACCATTTTCCACTCCCACCAACAGGAAATAAGGGTTCCATTTTCTCCACAACCTTGCCAGCATTTGATGTTTGCTGTTCTGTTAAATTTTGCTATTCTTACTGGGTTGAGATCATAGCTCATAGTTGTTTTCTTCATGTGTGTGTTCACCACCTGAATGTCTTCTTTGGTGAAGTGTCTGTTCATATAATGTGCCCATTTTGCAATTGGGTTGTTTACCTTTATCTTGTTATGGCTAATAATATAAACTCTTACAAAATATGTAACTTAGCTACATGTGGAGAGAAAACATCTATTTCTAAGCTTTCTCATTTTTTCATGTTCTGTACCAAGGATAAGAGATGAAAACAATTTGTTGCTATTAGTTTCCTCTCAGGGCAGAGTTTGTCGTACACTTAGTAATTATTACTTTAATTTTTCCCTTAACTACAGATACATCCAAGTATGGTCAAACAACTTAAGGACTTTTATCTCCAGTACCTACCTACTGTGTGCCTAGGACACAGTAAACATTCAAGGGACATCTGTCTGAAGTGATCCTATTTTAAATAAAGGCTCTTAATGACACTAACATTGAGTCACTAATACTGACTTTACATAAAGAATATTTGGTATCTTGTGACCAATAATTCTAATCTAATTTTATAAACCTAAGAAAGAAAAACAATGAAAATAGGGGCTGTTATTTTTGGCAACTGTGAGTTGACTAAAACTCCTAAAAACCCTATGAACAATAGACCAAAGCCTTGCCCAATCTTACACCATCCTCACAATCTCCATCATGCTGAAGCCCACTGTGGTTGTCCATCTAAATGTGGGTCTTCCTTTTTTTATGTATCCTCTACTTTTATAAGCACAAAGTACAAACAACATCAAACTTCTTTACTTTTCCAAGCACAACCACCACCTCAGGCCTTCCTCTACTCAATTATGATGTCATTCTCAAGTAAATATAAATATTCTTCCATTATGTAAATCATATGTGTTGTTTTAATAGTCATATGAAAGTATTTCTATTTAGAAAGAAGGAAAACTGTCTAGATTGGGTAAGACTTTACACTTACCAATCTTTATTGAGATGTTTAGATTAACATCTTAGCATAATTTGTCATCCACAGGACTCAAATGATACTGTGCTATGATAAAGCCTTTACTGAATGTGGAAAGAATTCTAACTATGAAATGGTAGATTTTTAGCTATACTCTATGCTCTTCCATTTAGAATTGCCCTTTAGATAGGTCCTTTTGCATCTCTTACCTTTAGTTTCTTCATCTGTAAAAGAAGACTATCAACAATATTCACTATACCTATGAGTTTTTAATAATAAAGTATGTAAGAAAATGCTTTAAAAATCGTGATATAATTGTATGACAATGAAAGATTTTTTTTTTCCAAAGAAAAAAGCAAACTGGGTGGGAGGGGCGGCAGGGACGAAAATGTGAAACAATGAATGAATGGAGATCCAAATTCTCTATAAACTTTAATTAAAATTTCAATTAAAAAGATTAATCCCCCCAAAAAACTCCATATGTCCTGCCAACATAAAATGAAATTTTAATATTCTAGAGAAGACATGCTATCACTTAAGACTAAAGTTCGGCTCTAATCAAGCAGCTAATCAAAAGCTAACTTTAAGCTTAAAGTCACTCTTTTTTAAGCCTAAAGCAAATGCCACTGAATTAGGAACTAAAGATATTCCACAATGAACTTACTTCAAAGTAGTCGCTAATTTTGTGGCCACGTCCCCCAATACTTTTCCCTAAAATAGGAAAGTAAAAAAATTTTATCAATTTTAAATTAGTTGTAGCTATCTTATCAGTAAAATAATGTGTTAAACAATTTCTCTAATATATAGAAAGTTTATCTGTTTTGACAGAAAAGCATATTTTAATTGAATATTGATGAGAATAAAAAGAATATAAGATGTTTCAGAGCATCTGATACAAATTTTAAATATCTAGATATCAAGTGATAAAACAAAAACATAAAACTTTAAAAAAATGCTATCCCATTAACTATAGATAAAATATATACGATTAATAGACCTCTTGCTTTAAAATGAAATTATTCATACTGTTTAATGGCTATTATTTCAGAAAAGTGAATCACTGATAAAAAAGATAAGAGCATCGACATAACTGATAAACTCATTCACATCTATAATAATAAAAAAATTGGTAAACAAATTGTGTCAAATAACAACATTATCATTTCATATGAATGTTTTTCTATAAAATGTGCTTCGATTTTCTAAAAGGCATTTCCAAATTTAAAAAATGTTTTCCAGTAAACTAGATTTTAAATATTGTTCTTACATAGTCATGATGTTAAATGCCTATTCAAGAACCAGGCCCTTAAGAAATCACAGTCTTCTTTTCTTATTATTTTATTTTTCCTTTTAACAGCTGGTATACTCTTTTATCAGTTACACAAATATTGAATTAAGAGTTTGCTACAAAGTGTTTTATGGGGAGGACTTGCCCATCCTTCTGTTCTACATACAGAATATGTGTTCTATATACAGAATACATGCTTTAAGTTATACTGAGAAACACCGCATTATAATCAAAAGCTTGTATAATCTAAGCATGGTAACTCGACACTTACTTAAAATCATTCATTCATTTATTTTATTCGATAAATAGTTCTTGAGTGTTTACTGTGCCATTTACACAAAAATGACTGAGATGATCAAACAATTCAAAAGCTGAACGACTTCAAGTTCTTCCCTGGAACTGAGTAGGAAAATTTTTTAAATCCTAGTAAGTTTTGCACAGATATTATCAATGGTTTTGTATAGGTTTTTCTATAAGTCAGAGTATGGTGAATGGTTTTATAACTAAAAAAAAAAAAAATTTCCCTCTGCCTTTTAACAATTTTCCTGCAGATTTTGTTTCTCAGAGAAGAATTGTTTCAGATTGCCTGGTTATGACCTTGACTCTTTGCTATCTGAATTTAAAAATAATTTCAAGAATAGGTTTGAGACATGGAACACTAATGATCAAAGACCAGGTGAATTATGGGAAGACATAAAGGGTATCATCCATGAAGAAAGAAAAAAGTCATTACAAAAACAGAGGAGAGAGAAAAGATCAAAATGAATGTTAGAAGAGACTTTAAATATCACATCTGAATGTCGAGAAGCCAAAGCAAAGGAAAAAGTTGCTGAAATAAAAGAGAGGAAAAGAAGATTTCAAAGGGCAGCATCAACGCATTATGAAGGAAATGTGCAAACAGCTGGAGCTAGAAAACATTTCTCAAGCTGAAAAAATAAAAGACAAATTCAAGCCCTGAGTTATAATACTGAAGGATGTCACGGGGAAAATCCTAAATGATTCTTGAAACCACAAAAGAAAATGGAAAGAAGAAACCTAGTCATTGTACAAAAAAGAACTGGTGTACACAGGACCACTGTGGAAGGTAGTGTGTAATCAAGAACCAATGGTGATGAAAGAAGATCAAGTTGCATTAAAGGCATTAGTAAAAAATAAGGCCCCAGGGATCATGGGATACCAATGGACATATTTCAATTAAGAGACGCAGCCCTAGGCTCACCAAGCTAACCTAGGAAGTTTGAAGGACAGCTATCTGGTCAAATGACTTCCTGTTGTTACTGTTATGTGCCGCCTGCGAGCCATAGTTAACCTATGTACAGCAGCCCTGAAGCCTGCCCTGTACTGAGCCAGTCTCAATAATTCTGACATACCACCCCGCCCCCCCGCTCCAGTTACTGTATCAATTCCATCTCATCCAGGGTCATCTTCTCCTGCACTATCCCTCCATCCTTCCAAGCATGATGTCCTTCTTCAAGGACTGGTCTCTCCTGGCTGCGTGCCCAATGTATGTGAGACAGAGCTTCAAAATCCTAGACTCCAAGGAGAAACTTGGTTTTACTCTCTCCAAGACAGACCTATTGGTTTTCTTGGCAGTCCATGGTCCAAATGACTAGAAGAGATCTATATTTATTTCCATTCCCAAAAAAATGCAATGCACTAAAATGTGACAATTACCTAACAGTATCATTAATATCATATTCAAGTAAAAGTCTTGTTGAAGATTATTAAAAAACAGCTAAAACAGTACACTAATAGAGAAATGTCACAAATTTAGTCTAGACTTAAAAGAAGCCCAAGAATTGGGATATCATTGCAGATGTCAGAAGGCTCTTGGTTGAAAGCAGAAAATGATATCTATTTATGTTTTAGTGACTATACAAAGGCTTTTGACTGCATTAATCATAACAAATTATGGCTGACATTGATAATGGGAATTTCCGAACACTAATTATGCCCACATGAAACCTCTATCTAAACCATGAAGCTGTTGTACAGGTTAAAATTATGAAAGGTGTGTGTCAGGGCTGCATCCTTTCTCCATACATATGAAGCCGTATGCTGAGCAAATCTTGGAGAAGCTTGATTATATAGGAGGAAGAAAAGGGGGAGGGAGGAGATATTTGGAGGAAGACTCATCAACAACCTGCATAACTTAAGTGACACAACCTTGCTTGCTGAAAGTGAGGACTTGAAATGTCTGCTGCAGAGGATCAAAGGCTAATA
Organism: Elephantulus edwardii; assembly: GCF_000299155.1. NCBI lineage: Eukaryota > Metazoa > Chordata > Mammalia > Macroscelidea > Macroscelididae > Elephantulus > Elephantulus edwardii. Next base: position 47,688,434 of record NW_006399751.1, on the reverse strand, counting down.
TGGGTTACAACTCAACATCAAGAAAACAAAAAAACCTCATCACTGACCAAAAGGCATCATCATGATGGATGAAGAAAAGACAGAAACTGTCAATAATTTCATCTTGCTCCATAATCAGCACCCCTGGTTCCAGCAGTTAGGAAACCAAGATCTACTGAATGGAAAAGCCTGCTGTCAGGGACATCTCCAAAGTGGTAGAGAGCAATGATGAAATTTTGCAGAATAAGGTGTACCTGATCCAAACCAAGATCTTTTCAATTACTTGCTATGCAGCTGGGAAGCTGGACAATAAATGAATAACAATGACTGAAGAAGAATCAATGCCTTTGAGTTGTGATGCTGGAGAAGAGTGTTGATGAGTCCATGGACTGTCAAAAGGACAAATAAAAATGTAATGGAAAAAAGTACAACCACTGTGTTTCTTAGAGGCAAGGATGATAAAACTATCTTATATATTCTGGACATGTATGGTGGGACCAGTCCTTGGAAAAGAGCATCATGATTGGAAGAAGGGAAGATGGGCAAAAGGAGGGGAAAACCCTCAACAAGATGGACTGACAGAGAGACCTTAAGACTGGGCTTGATTTTTTAGAGATGATTGAGATGGCAGAGGGCAGGGCAAAGTTCAGATTCACTGTTTGTATAAGGCCGCTGTGAGTTGTGGTGAACTCAACAACATTAAACAGCAACAATAACAACAGAAAGAATTCCCTAATTTTTCTTCCTAACTGGACATATATTTTATTCATCTTGACAGTTTATGCTCTTGAAAGGAAGCTGATTTCTACTGCTCTCAATTCCTTTAACTCCTTATCAGAAACCTCTTTTCCTTTGGGTTTCGTTCTCTTTTCCATATATCCCATATTCCCAAGGGGAATTTAATCCTATCATTTATTCCTGAGAGGTTTCATTTTTTTGTAAGGACAAAAAAACACTTGTGCTATATTCAACTGGTTTTGAAATGAACATATGACCGAATTCTCGCCAAAACGATGACAGGAAAGGTTTGCTCTGAGTTGGAAGGAAATAAGCTTCCTCATTCTTCAGGAAATAAAACACCGAAACTATCTCTCTGTCTAAAGCAAGTATGAGAGAAAAAAAGTGGAAATTAAATCCAACTACAAATGGCAGACATCCTAAAACGCAGAGACACTAGAACAATTCGTATGTAGACAGAATAAAAACAAAGGGGGACAAGTGCATTTTAAAAGTTGTAAGCCCTATTTAGTTGGGTAGCAAAAGATATCAAAAGAATATAAAGGGGGAGAAGTGAGGAGAAAGAGAAGGAAAAAAAATGAGCAACAATGAACAAAAAAAGAATATAAATAAAAAAAGATTATGAAGAGTCTTCAGAGAGTCAGATACCAATCTTAAGCACTCAATAATAAATTTAAATGAAAATTCCCATTTTTTCAACATCCTAAGACTCTTATTCCACACTTGAAAGTTCTAGAAGAGATCTATATTTGTTCCCATTCCAAGAAGGGTGACCCAACATAGTGTGGAAACTACAGAACAATATCATTGATTTCATATGCAAGCAAGATTCTACTAAAGATTATCCAAAAATGACTGGAACAGCACATCAGCAGAGAATTGCCAGAAGTCCAGGCTGGGTTTAGAAGGGGTCGTGATACTAGGGATATTGTAGCTAATGGTAGACGGATCTTACCTGAAAGCAGGGAATACCAGAAGAATGTCTATCTGTGTTTCATTGATTATGCAAAGGTGTTTGACTCTGTGGATCATAACAAACTGTGGCTGACTCTGAGAAGAATGGGAATCCCAGAACACTTGATTGTGCTAATGCGAAACCTATATTTGGACCTACATTGGCAGTATCAGGATGGATGTTGAAGAGATTGAGATTATTAACAACTTTAGTCTGCTTGGCTCCACGGTCAACAGTCTTGGCACCAGTAGCCAGGAAATTAAAAAAAAAGTATTGTGATGGGAAAGTCTGCTGTTAGGGACCTCTCCAGGGTACTGAAGAGCAATGGTGTCACTCTGGAGACTAAGGTGCATCTGATACAGGCTATGGTCTTTGCAATCACTTGTTATGCATCAGAGAGTTGGACAATGACTAGGAAGGCTAGAAGGAGAACTGATGCCTTTGAGCTGTGGTGCTGGAGAAAAGAACTGAGGGTATCATGGACTGCTAAGAAAACAAACCTTCATTCTAGAGAGGGTTAAACCAGGCTGCTCCTTGGAGGCAAGGATTTTGGGGCTTCGTCTGACATACTTTGGACATGTAAAGAGGGACAGGTCCTTGGAGAGGGACATCATGCTTGGGAGGGTGGAGGGACAGCGCAGAAGGGGAAAACCCTCTAATGAGGAGGACTGACTCAGTGAGTAGGGTAATCGGGATAGGTGTGTCAGAGGCAGTGCGACTGGCACAGGATAGAGCAGGGTGTAGGACTGTTGTACATAGGGTTGCAAGCAACTGGACGGCACATAACAACAAGACTTCTATATTTGCATTGTAAGTACTGCAACTAGTATTTTACATTAATTAAAACTCCAAATCCATTCATCATAATGTAGGGCAACCACATCAAGACTAAAAAGAAGCTCAACACACAGAGTTAAAAAATAAAACATACCTAAAGAAAAAAAGGCCCTATAGTGACTTAACTCCCTCCTTCCAAAAACAGTCATTGAAAATAAATTCCTTGACTCCAACACCATATATAATCAGTGAGTTAACCATGGCTAAAAACTGGTTCCAGCATGCGTTACATTATGTATAACATCATTTTTACACATAATTCAACACCCTAATTTATTACACTTAATTTATGAGTGCCCAAGTTAAATGAAAATACTGTCTTGTTCTCTAGAGAGACATAAGATTTTATAATCTAATGAAAATAACTGTATTAGCCCACAACAGAAAAGAAACATATATAAGAAAGAACAAAACAACATTTTAATTAGAGTGCTCTTTAATCATTTATAAAGCCCTTTTAAACACAAAAGTAATAGTCTGGGTACCTGTGTTAAATTGAGATCAAAAGTTTCATTTAAAAAAGAAGAGTTTTCAGTACCAATCATATAGACAGAGAAAATGAAAAGTAAAACATTTTAGACATACTTGTCTGTCTAGGACGGGAAAAAAAGGACAAAAAGCTTGAAAATAGAAACCACAAGTTTCTGTAACATCAAGTGTTACAGAAAGATTTCAATTTGCATTATTATTTCTTATGCAAAATGTAGGGAGCTCTGGTGGCTTAGCAGTAAGGAGTTGTGCTGCCAACCTAAATCCACCACTTGCTCCTTGGGAGAAAGATGGGCAATCAATTCTCCTGTGATTTACTGACTCTGAAATCCTGTGAGAGGGTCAGCTATGAATCAGTTCCAATTCAACGGTACATGGCAACACCATGCAAAATGTATTCCTAAACAGAATATACTTAGTCATTAATGCAGAAATTGAAGAATAGCTAGAAAGTTCACAAAAACATGACATTAACTATTTTACAATTAAAAGAGTAAATGATTAAAATTCAGAATAGCAAATTACAAATCCCTCATTGGGCTCTGAAGCAAAACTGTGTTTCACTTACCCTGACTACTTTCATTCTGGTTTTCTGCTTTTCTCTTTCTTCCTCTGGATGACTCCGATTGTTTCTTCTCTGGTGTCTACAGAAAGCAAGGTAATAGAATTTTAAATGAAAAGTTTTAACACAAAAAAAATTTTAGTCTGCAAAATCTTTCTTCCGACCCCAAAACTGGCTTTGTTCATTAGTGCTGATGAGAGGTATAAACACTGAGTTACTTATTCCATTATATAGATTTCTTTTTTTAAAGCCAAGGATAAAATACCTCTGTGACCCTCAGGCCTGGTTTTAATTGTTTTTGGTCAAGCATTCTTTGGAGTGGTACAGCACAGATCTGTCCATTTGCTTTACAGAGGTAACTTGTGTTTGCTGTGATGCTAAACTCTTTGACACAGATGTGTCAAATGTGATAATGGTTACCCATGGGGAACAGTGTTTGGTGGGCCTCCCTGATTAAAACAATCATGGAAGCAAAAGTGGCATCCAGTTTTGAAATAGCCTGTTCCAGAAACTATGAACTTGGAGAAATGATGAAAATTAAACAAGTGTTCAGGTCTTTGAGTTCAGAGGGTTGCTGTGAGTCGCCTCTGACTCAGTGGCACTTAACAACAAACAACAACATATATCAGTGAAATGCACAATAATGGAATCTGACTTGAGGTGGATAAAAATTGAGAATAATTTAGTCTTTAAAAGATGTCCTTGAGATTCTTAGCAGGATAGGAGAATGGGAAATCATCTTAAGATTTCGATTTAGTTTCCACTAGTCACATGTTTAGCTTTTGAAAAGTAAATCTGGATGAGAAAAGACAACAGAACATAACCATGAAATACACAATCTACACTAAAGATAGGACAAAGATTTTCACCACTGGACCAATTGGCAGCACCAGGATGGATGATGAAGAGACTGAGATTGTTCACAGCTTTAGTTTGCTTGGCTCCACAGTCAACACTCTTGGCACCAGTAGCCAGGAAATTAAAAGGCGCACTGCCATGGGAAAGTCTGCTGTTAGGGACCTCTCCAAAGTACTGAAGAGCACTGGTGTCTCTCTGGAGACTAAGGTGTGTCTGATACAGGCCATGGTCTTTGCAATCACTTGTTATGCGGTTCCCAAACAAGAAAAGAGGCTATACCAAATATTTGATATGAGACGCCTGTGATGAAATAGTATGAATGACAATTCACAATCTAACTTGGGAGCCAGGATTTATGGAAGCAGAAGCATTCTATTGGCTCAGTGGTTAAACTTTCAACTGCTAAAAGAAAAGGCCAAATGACTGAACCTACCATTTACTCCATAAAAGAAAGCTGTGGCAGTGATAATGGCCCAGGAAATCCTAAGGGTGTAGTTCTCTCCTACAGAACTAACTGCCCCAAAAGGCTGTGAGGAATCAGAATCAACTACATGGCAGAGGCTTTACATGTTTGAACATCTTGTTTTTTCCCACCTCATAAACGAATAAGAGAACAAATTCACAGAGTCTGAAGTGAACAGTAATTGTCTCTGATTCTCTTCTGTCCCATCTCCCCAACCTCCACTTGTGAAATTATTGCTAAGTAAATACATCAATTACTAAGTAAATATAAGAAACATATTTATCAAGGTAACTCAGTCAATGTAGAAGTCAAGATTCAAATACAGTTCTGTGTAATTCCAAAATCAAAATACTCTTCTTCTATGTGGCACTGGAAGATCTACTTGCATATATCATCTAAAAATATATCAAAGTTTTACACTCCACTCTTTGTAAATAAAATTTAATAAGGCCAATAAGTTGCCTATTTAGGTATTACAACTAGATACCTTAAAGAAATCCATTTTAACTGGTAATCTATTCAGGAAAGAAACTGATAGATTAGTAATCACTCTATGTTTCACTACATAGTCAAAGTTAAGAAACTCAAACAATAATCAATCTTGTATTCTTTCAGAAAAAAAAATTACCAAGTTAAAATTTTAAGTTAACATTTCTATAAAGATCTCTCAAGTTACAACACAAAAGGAGACACTCAAAGCAAAAACTTATTAATATCCTTTCCATTATAATTTTAAGGGGTGGCGGGGAAAAGCACCAATTAAGGCCAAGAAGAGAGGTATTCTCAGAAATTTAATGTTATACTAATTTTTAAACATGGCAATTTGAATTCTGACTAGCCACTTTATAATAAATAAGAGAAAGTACACTGAATGTTAAAATTTTGAAACCGTTAACATTGCTTATGCAGCCTCTGAAAACCCACTTGGAGGGTAAATTATGAGTTAGTTCTGACTCCATGGCACACATCACCACCATTTCTTGGAAAGAAACATACTTGAAAGGGCAGAGGGCTAGCAAAAGACGGAAGACCCTCAATGAGACTAAATGACACAGTGACTGCTACAAGTTGAACATGATGAGATGGCACAGGATAGGACAGAGCCTAGATCTGTTGTCCACAGGGTCATTATGAATTGTACTCTATGGCACCTAACAACAAAAAGGGGCAGTTCAGGTGTTTTAATTTGTAAGACATGTATATAACTTTGTAAAATTATTCTACTCCTAGGCAAACTTCTTTAAAGTTTTCCCATGGGAAAATGAGATAGTACTTTTAGGGTTAAAGACCATTTTGTTTTTCAAAAAGATAAATGCATCCTCACCATCAGCCAAGAATAATCTAAAAGGAAGATTTAGAAAACAATTCCATTTACAGTAATACCTAAAGGAATAAAATACCTAGGAATAAATTTAACCAGGAGTGAAAGATTTGTGCACTAAAAACTACAAAACATTGTTCAAAGATATAAGTAAAAAAACATTCATTCCATACTTACAGACTGAAAGATTTACTATTAAAATAGTAATACTACCAAAAGCAAGCTGCAGACAGACTTAACACTACTCCTACCAATTTGATCCTCAAATTTATATGGAATTGTAAAGCACCTCAAAGGTCAAGACAGTCTTGAAATAAAAAACAAAACACAAACTCACTGCCATCAAGCCCCAACAGACTCATAAAGCTAAACCCTCCAGTGAGTGTTCAGGAGGCTACAAATACAATGGGAGAAGACTGTCCTCCTTTTTCCTGCAGAATAAACTTTGAACCATCAGAGAAGCACCTTTGGGTACCAACACAACTCCCTACAGACTACTATACCACCAGAACTCTCCAAGATGGTTCGTTCACGCCAATTATAAAATATATTCTAAAATGACAATAATAAAAAAGAGGGGTGTTGACATAAGGAAAGACATTCAGACCAATGGAATAGCATTCAGACTCCAGAAATAACCCATGATTTCCATGGTTAATTTTTTACAAGGGTGCTTAGCACCTTCAGCAGGTCAAGAATATTCTCAATATATGGTACTGGAGCAAGTGTAACTCCAGGGACAAAAGAATAAAGTTGGACAAATAACTCACATCACATATGAAAGTTAACTGAAAATAGATCAATGACCTTAGTGGGAACAAAAACTATACAGCTATTAGGAAAAAAATACAGACAAAAATATATAAAAGAACGAGACCTAGGGACACTGCTGCTTCCTGCCAGGATGGGTTGGGTGAGTTATGGCCTTTTGTTGGCAAACATTGTGGGGGGAGGGGGTTCTCAAGCCCCTCACTCCTTTTGGGTATTAGGTTTAAGTGTTTAACCGCTAACCAAAAGGTCAAGAGAACCCATCAGCTAATTTGAGTGACACAGGTGGGTAGTCTACTTTCATTAAGATTTACAGCTTTAGAAACCTGATTTAGGGTCGCTATGAAGGGGCTCACCCAGCAGTGGGTATACTTTTCTAAATAGCTGTATTACTGACCACACACCCAGCCTTTTCTCCTATGTGACATACTACACATCCTACATAATAAGGAATGATCTAGGCCCTGAGTATTAAATTATCAACCTTTGGAAAAACGTATATTAAATTTCTTTTGTTGTATTTTTCTTTTAAATAAGACACCAAAAATCATTTTAAAAAATTTAAAAGAAGCCAATGTCTGTCAATTCTCTAGAATCACTCACTCATACATTAACTTGAAATGAAAAAAAACTAAAACCAAGGTGTGTGGATGTTGCATGGATCATGAGGAAATTCACCAAATATTTACAAAGATGGTTCATCACGAATAAAATGTTTACAATAATTACAGGATTTTCAAACTGTACTACAAAGATTCTTAGGGGAGACAAACTTATGCCTGAGAAGATACTAAGGAAGAATACTAAAAAAAGGAGATGGAAGGTGTTAAGGCTCTAAACTACCATAGATACATTCTATCCCACCTCCATTTCTATCCCTGCAAACACAGTAGAGTTCAGCAGCTTTAAAAAGGTTTTGGGGGAAAACTGTTTATGACAATGACATTCTTTGAAGTCCAAGACATATTAGCCAGGCTTCCTATATACTTACATTAAGACATAAAATTTAAACATATTAAGTATTTTATAACAAACATTTAAGTATATTCATGCTTCCTTTAACATAGTTCCCCTCCTTTTTTTCCTTATTCCTTCTCAAGTATTACACTATATTATGACCACAATAAGAATTACTGTAACACAGAAGGCAAAATAAAACAATATAACTTTTTTAAAAAGGCAGTTAACTATAAATGGTCAAAGAATTCTGACAAAAGGTGGGACAATGGTTAAAAGAAAATAATGAGACTGGTACTCTATATCAATTTAGTTTCATAAATGCTAGATTTTTAATCACATTCAAAGACTGTATGACTATTCTGGCATTTAAAATGCTCCAAGAGATCAGTGTGAATTTACCCAGTATTTCTAGTAGTCTAAAATATGTTTGAAAAGAAAAAAGAAATTTAACAGACTCAAAAACATTCACGACATAATTAAACTAACATTCCAATTTCACTCAGAATAAAAGTCTGTGATTAAAGTTATTGTTATGTAATCATGTAGTTTCTTAGTTTATCTTAAAATTAGCTTTCTTCCGTGCAAATAAGACTATTATGTTCCGTCGAGTCTCTTGCAACTAATAGTGACCCTATGTACAAGAGCCCTAAACCCTGCTCTATCCTGTACCAACCTCATTGTCTCCGACCCACCTACTCCCACTACCCCAATCACTCAATTGATCCATTTCATCGAGGGTCTTCCTCTCTGCACTGCCCCTCCAAGTCTCCCAGACATGATGTCCCTCTTCAAAGACTGGTCCCTCCTTGCAACATGCCCAAATTATGGCAGACGAAGCTTCAGAATTCTTAACCCAAAGGAGCAGCCCAGCTTCACCCTCTCCAGGAGTCCATGATATATATATTCAACACTCTTCTCTAGCACCACAGCTCAAAGGCATCAATTCTTTCTATTATCCCTAGTCACTGTCCAGCTCTCTAATGGCATGGCACAAACTGTGAATACTATAGCCCGGATCAGATGCCCCTTAGTCTCCAGCCTGATGTCGCTGCTCTTCTGTACTCTAAGAGAGGTCCCTCAAAATTGACTTTACCAATGCAATCTGTCTCTTGATTTCCTTCCTGGCTGCTGGTACCAAGAGTGTTGACTGTGGAGCCAAGCAAACTAAAACTGTTAACTATCTCAATCTCTTCACCATCCATCCATACTGATGCTGCCAATTGGCCCAGTGGTGAGAATCTTTGTTTTCTTGATATTGAGCTTCAATCCATATTGAAGGCTGAAGTCCTTGCTGCAGCAAGCTTCAGGTCCTCCTCAGTTTCAGCAAGCAGGGTTGTGCCATCTGCATAAAGCAGGTTGTTGATAATTCTTCCAACAATCCTGATACCACATTTCTTCTCATACAGGCCAGCATCCTTGGCTGACCTGTTTTGCTTACAGAATGAAAAGGTATGGAGACAGAATACATCCCTGGTAGACCCTCTTCCCAATTTTGAACCATGCAGTGTCTCCTTGCTCTGTTCCGACGACTACCTCTTGGTCCAAGTATGTTGTTGTTTTTATGTGCCATCGAGTCACTTGCAACTCATAGCGACACTATGTACAAGAGCCCTAAACCCTGCTCTGTCCTGTGACAATCACACTGTCTCTGACACTCCCCGTCCGATTACCCCAGTCACTGAATCAATCCACCTCATAGAGGGTCTTCCCCTCCTGCGCTCTCCCTCCACCCTCCCAAGCAAGGACCAGTCTCTCCTTACAACATGTCCAAAGTATGTTAGACGAAGCCTCAGAATTCTTGCATCCAAGGAACCTCCTGGTTTAACGATTTCCAGGATGAATCTGTTTGTTTTCCTAGCAGTCCATGGTACTCTCAATACTCTTCTTCATCACCACAGCTCAAAGGTATCAACTGTCCTTCTATCCTCCTTGGTCACTGTCCAACTCTCTGATACATAACAAGGGACTGCAAAGACCATGGCCTGTATCCGGCACACCTTAGTCTCCAGAGAGACACCAGTGCTCTTCAGTACTTTGGAGAAGTCCCTAAGAGCAGACTTTCCCATGGCAATGGGCCTTTTAATTTCCTGGCTACTGGTGCCAAGAGTGTTGACTGTGAAGCCAAGCAAACTAAAGCTGTGAACAATCTCAATCTCTCCATTATCCAGCCTGATGCTGCCAATTGGCCCAGTGCTGAGAATCTTTGTCTTCTTGACATTGAGCCTCAATCCATATTGAAGGCTGCAGTCCTTGACCCTCAGAAGCAAGCGCTTCAGGTCCTCCTCAGTTTCAGCAAGCAGGGTTGTGTCATCTGCATAACACAGATTGTTGATAGATCTTCCACCAATCCTGACGCCACATTTCTCCTCATAGAGCCCAGCCTCCCAGATAATCTGTTCTGCACACAGGTTGAAAAGGTATGGAGATAAGACACATACAGATTTCAAAAGGCAGCAAGGGATGACAAAGTAAAACATTGCAATGAAATGTGCAAGGAGTTGGAGTCAGAAAATCAAAAGAGCCAAACTCGCTCAGCATTTCTTAAGCTCAAGGAACTGAAGAACAAATTCAGACCTTGTGTTGCTATTATCAAGGATGCTTTCGGCAGAATAATGATCCTGGAAATTAAAAGAAGGTGGAAAGAATATACTGAGTCACTGTATCAAAAGGAATTGGCAGACAAAGAAAAATTTCATGAAACAACATTATGAGCAAGAGCCTATGGTAATGAAAGAAGTAGTTCAGGCTGCTTTGGAAGAAATGGCAAAAAATAAGGCCCCAGGAATAGATGGTATACCAGGTGAGATATTTCAACTAACAGATGCTGCCCTGGATGTGCTCACCAAGTTGTGCCAAGAAACCTGGAAAACAACCACTTGGCCAACTGACAGGAAGAGATCTATATTTGTTCCTATTTCAAAGAAGGGTGACCCAACAGAGTGTGGAAACTATTGAACAATATCATTGATTTCACATGCAAGCAAGATTCTACTGAAGATTATCCAAAAACGACTGGAACAGTACATCAGCAGAGAAATGCCAGAAGTCCAGGCTGGGTTTAGAAGGGGTTGTGTTACTAGGGATATTGTAGCTGATGTTAGATGGATCTTAGCTGAAAGCAGGGAATACCAGAGGAATGTCTATCTCTCGGACCAGGAAGCAGTCATCAGAACAGAGCAAGGGAACCCTGAATGGTTCAAAATTGGGAAGGGCGTACGCCAGGGTCCAGTATAGGTTTTGCATAATCACAATGAAATGTTCTGGGATTCCCATTCTTCTCAGAGTCAGCCACAGCTTGCTGTGATCCACACAGTCAAAAGCCTTTGCATAGTCAATGAAGCACAGATAGACATTCCTCTGGTACTCTCTGCTTTCAGCCAAGATCCATCTAACATTAGCTATAATATTCCTAGTTCCACAACCTCTTCTAAACCCAGCCTGCACATATTGCAGTTCTGTTGACGTGTTAGTCCAGTTGTTTTTGGATCATTTTTAGCAGAATCTTGCTTGTACTCTGATATTAATGATATTGCCCAATAATTTCCACACTCTGTCGGATCACCTTTCATCGGAATGGTAACAAATACCAATCTCTTCCAGTTAAGTGAGACTGAGGTCTCAGATACAAAACAAAGGAGGAACAGCTGTAAGCAGACACTAGTGACTGGACCGGAATGTGAGAAGCAAGAATGTAGGAAAACTGGACGTTGTTAAGAAATGGAACACAGTAAGACTAACTATAAGAAAACAAAAATCTCAACTCTTCACATAATAAGGGAGTTCATATGGATTACAATTTAAAAAATAAATTCACTTCTATAAGCCTCCAACTAGAGATATTTAGTTATCTGCATTATAAGGACTTTGGAGTACAATGTAAAGATCATCAAAGAAAAAACTAGGGCAAACCCAAGAACCCTGATCTGTGACATAAATCAGTAACATAAAATAATATGTTTACTGATCTATAACATAAATAAATCAACTTGCACACAATCAAAAGAAGATAAACTAGATAAATGAGACACCTTCTAAAAGTGAAATCCTTAAGTGCATCAAAAGACTGTTTTGGAGAACCGAAACAGTAAAAAGAGAACCTGAGATTGGGAAAAAATATTTTGCAAGGGCACATGTGATAAAGGATTCACCTCTAAAATTTACAGAAAACGCTTCACAATCCAATCACAAAATGGGCAAAGGAGATGAAATAATATATACTTCACCAAAACAAATATTCAGATGGCCAAAAAACACAAGAATAAATGCTTGCGCTCATTAGATACTGTTGTTAGGTGTCATCAGTGAAGTATGACTCGTAGTAACTCTATAGAACAGGCAACATGAATCCTGCCTTGTCCTGTGCCATCCTCATCATCTTGACACCCTAGACTTCTGAAGTCACTGTGTCAAAAAGACATCATCTCATCCCAGCAAAACCAGCAATGTTAAAGAAACATCAAACAACAAATGCTGGCAAAAATAAGAACCATTTAGGAATCTAATACATGCTGATAGGAATGTAAAATGGTGCAACAGTTACAAAGATGGAAATATAAATGCAATCTGATCCAGCTATACCACTCGTGTGTGTGTGTGTGTGTATCTCCTTGAGAAATAAGAGGTAGAACACAAATCGGAATACTTCTACATCTACATTCATTGAAGCTATATTTATAATAGCAAAGAGTTGGAAACAATCCAAGGAACCATCAACAGATTAATGGCTAAGGACACTGTGTTACATTCACACAATGGAGCATTATGTTTGGTGTGTTAGGTTAAGTTGTCTTTTTCAGTCATTACCTTACCACACTCTGGTCTCCAGCTACCTTCACTGCAGACAAATGGTCTCGTGAATCATCAACAGCTGCGGGACTTGGATAAACTTGGATAAGAGAGAGTGTCTCCCACACTGAGCAGCAAGAATCGAGGGAGACTGGTGACAGTGGTGGAGAGACTGTGGCAAGGTGTAACTTAGAGCAGCCCTGAGATAAAAGTCATATTTGATGGTTTTGCTAATAATACAGTCAACACTCTTGGTACCAGCAGCCAGGAAGGAAATCAAGAGACAGATTACATTGGTAAAGTCAATTTTGAGGGACCTCTCTTAGAGTACAGAAGAGCAGTGACGTCAGGCTGGAGACTAAGAGGCATCTGATCCGGGCTATAGTATTCACAGTTTGTGCCATGCCATCAGAGAGCTGGACAGTGACTAGGGATAATAGAAAGAATTGATGCCTTTGAGCTGTGGTGCTAGAGAAGAGTGTTGAATATATATATCATGGATTCCTGGAGAGGGTGAAGCTGGGCTGCTCCTTTGGGTTAAGAATTCTGAAGCTTCGTCTGCCATAATTTGGGCATGTTGCAAGGACATCCTCATTAGGCAGGCTGGCATGACTGAAAAGTCATATCTCTGCCAAAGAGTCAAAACTTACATAATAAAAACTATTATCTTGAAATGTTCACTTTTATCTTCAACTCTTAAAATATTATCTCTATTACATTGCTGATTTCAATATTTAGTACAAAACTTACATTTACAGAAACTTTTTTTTATGACTATCACTAAAGGCACACATTTCTTTGGTATTTCAAACAGTCTAAAACAACCTATTAGTAATTTTGAGTGTAGTCTATTTTCAGCTGAAATATCACCTTTATTATGTAACAGCATGCATTATCTAAAATGGTAGAGAAGATTTTTGGTAACCACTCAGATTAATTGTGCTGTCTTATAGATAAATCTAATATTTTTAAAAACCCAAAGGATTTTCATCAGTATAACAAAAAAATCTATATCACAAATTAACAGAACATATTACTAACAATCTTCATTTTCATTTTTAAAAAACTACTTCAAATTTGCTGTCTCCACAGTATTTTTTCTTAAGTTTCTATGTGTTGAACTTTCAAAATTTGCATTCAAAATACATTTCAAAGGAATATAATAGTAAGACCAATTTTTTTTTAGTTAGAAATGTCATTTTTTATGGATGAAATATTTTTCCCATCAATTTGTCTATATTCTTTCCATTAATGTAATTTCTGGTTTCTATTGTTTCTTTTATGCATAAAAATTGATATACATTGTGTTTCACACAGTCCTTCATTCACAATTTCAAAAATTCATATACTTTGTATTTTATAAAATTAATGATCATTGATCTATGTCTACCATTACCTCATCTTTTTAGGTCCCCACTGAATCTTTCCTAAGAAGACTCTGAAATGCTGAAATATTGAGTATTAAAATAGTGACAAAAACCAATTTTGTCTGCCATTTTCATTTACCTATTTCCCCCCCAAAAAATCCAGTTAACAGTCATTTATCTAACAAATTTAAGACAAACTGCACACTACTTTGTTTATAGGAATAAAAATGTACATACTACCTTATGCATAAGCAGTTCTGTTGGCCTAGCAGTAAGGAGCTGTGCTGCCAACAGGAAGGCATGTAGTTCAAATCTACCATATGAGTAATCTCCTCTCCTGTTATTAACTGACTCTGAAAACCACTGGAAGGTCAGCTCTGTATCAGATCCAACTTGACAGTATTTAACGACAATAATCTTACATATACTAACTTATGCATATTTTTTAAAAAGGTCATTATAAAGACAAAGGAGAAAGAAAAAACCAAAATGGACATCAGAAGAAACCATGAAAATTGCACTCAAGCATAGAGAAGTCAAAACAAAGGGAAGAGATGCAGAAATATAAGAGCTAAACAGATATTTCAAAAGCAGCTCGGGAAGACAAAGCAAACTACTATAATGAAATGTGTAGAAACCTAATATTAGGAAATAAAAAGGGAAGAATTCAGTATTTCTCAAGCTGAAAGAAATGAAAAAACAAATTCAAAGCCTTGAGTTGCAATACTGAGAGATGCTATGGGCAAAATATTTTTTAAAAATATTTTTATCATTCATATACATTGTGTTTTATACAGTCTTTCATCTACATTATATTTTGCTTACCTACATTAGGATTTTTCTCCCTTTATAGTATATCTTATTAATAACTACTTTTATGAAAGTGTAAAAGCCAGTAACTTCACATCTCATATCCTAATATTCCCCTTTTAGACAGCCAATTTCTGATTTCCCATCCCTATTAAACTAGTACTCTGAGGGAACGATCTTCTGTTCAACTTGCAAACGTTGAGCATCTGCGTCCACAAGCAAAGTTAGAGCAAGTCACCAGGCTGCAGCAATCAACCCGAGCTCACAATATGGATCATCTTATTTTCACCTGGCTGAGTTCTGGTCAACTCATCTCCAGCCATCTGTGGCTAGTTTCCAAGAGGCATCAGCTACAAACTCAGTAGCCCACACTTCTCCCTGAATTCCAGACCTGTGGGTCTCTTCACTTAGTCCTAAGTCCCCCCTTGGGCTAAGTAAAGTCATCAACCCAGGGGTCCTCATGACTCCCTGCTTCTCAAGCCAACTATCTTTCCCTGCTCATCCACACATCTGGAAAGGTTAGGTGGGCAGCAATGAGGAAACATGTTCAAGCTTCAGCCTGTTTCTCCATTGTTGCATTCCTCTCACTTCCTATCCTGTGGATCCAGGTGAATGCTATGGGTGAGCATACTTCAAGTCTTGGAAGTGGGCTGATGGGTACCAACTTTATGGTGACTCAGAAGGCAAACACCTTGTTCCAGTTTTAAAATGACAGTCCCTTTCCTGTTTTCTTTCTTGCTTGCCCTTCTTTTACATGTGAACCTTTTCAATCAGAAGTCAAATGCAACTCTGCAAATCTTCTCCAAGTACTAGGTGGGCCTCAAACTTTGCCCCTGAACAAGGCTATTGACAAAATCTTGAATGATCCAAGAAGCATCAAAAGAAGATGAAAGGAATACAAACAATCACTGCACCAAAAAGAATGAGCCAATACGGAAATATTTCAGAAAGTAGCAAATGATTACAGTCAAGGGTAATGAAGGAAGATCAAGTTACACTGAAGGCACTGGCAAAAAATAAGGCCCCAGAAAATTGATGGGATATCAATTGCATGTTTCAAATGACAAATGCAGCCCTGGATCTACTCACCAATCTATGCCAAGAAATATGAAGGACAGCTGCCCAGCTGACAGACTGGAAGAGATTCATATTTGTTCCCATTCCCAAGAAAGGTAATCAAATAATATCACATGGGGGGAAAAATTCTGAAGATCATTAAAAAACAGCTAGAATCATACACAGAGAACTACCAAACTCTCAGTCTGGATTCAGAAGGGGATGTGGCACTAGGGATAACATTACTGATGTCAGATGGATCCTGGCTGAAAGCAAAGAATACCAGACGAATGTCTTTATTTGCTATATTGACTATGCAAAAGCATTTGACTGGGTGGATCATAAACTATGGCTAACACTTAAAGAATGGGAATCTCAGAACACTTAATTATGCTCATATATAACCTATACATAGGCCAAGAGGCTATGTGCAAACAGAGCAAGGGAACACTGTTGTTGCTGTTGTTGACTGCCTTCAGGTCGAGCATGACTCATAGCTACTCTATGAACAAAAGACCTGATGCCTTTCTATAACAATCATTGTTTTTCCAAGTTAATTGAGTTTCCACAGAAATGTGCTTTAGGAAATGGATGCCACTCCTGCTTCTAAAATTATCTTAAACTGGGAGCTCCACCAAACACCATCTACCTTGGGCAACCATTATGACATTTGCTACCCCAATGGCACACAGTTCAGCATAACAGCAAACCCAGAATACCTCAGTACAGCAAACTGAGAGAGTGATGTACAACTTAGAAGAATGTTCCTCCAAAATGTAACAACACTAGTCTACCTTACCAATGGTTAAGTGCAATCAAGTCAAATACGACACATGGCAACCCTATGAACAAAAGACCTGCATCCTGTTCTATAACTAACATATTTCCTCTATGTTCATAGAGTTTCCAGAGGGATGTGGTTTAGGAAGTGGCTGCCAATACTGCTTCAAAACCTGAATCTGGGAGCTCCTCCAAACACTGTCTATGATGAGTAACCATTATGGTATTTGACACACCTATGACACAGTGTTCAGTATCACAGCAAATCTAAGTTACTTCAGTACAGCAAACAGACAGATGACTGCTATACCACTTAAAGAATGCTCATGCCAAAATTAATTAATTAATTAAAGAAAAACTATATGGTTTAAATTGGGAAGGGCGTACGCCAGGGATGCATCCTATCTCCATACCTTTTCAACCTATATGCAGAAAAATTATCCGGGAGGCTGGGCTCTATGAGGAGAAATGTGGGGTCAAGATTGGTAGACGATTCATCAACAATCTGTGTTATGCGGATGACACAACCCTGCTTGCTGAAACTGAGGAGGACCTGAAGCTCCTGCTGCAGAGTGTCAAGGACTGCAGCCTACAATTTGGATTGAGGCTCAATGTCAAGAAGACAAAGATTCTCACCACTGGACCAATTGGCAGCATCAGGATGGATAGGGAAGAGATTGAGATTGTACACAGCTTTAGCTTGCTTGGCTCCACAGTCAACAGTCTTGGCACCAGCAGCCAGGAAATTAAAAGGCGCATTGCCATGGGAAAGTCTGCTGTTAGGGACCTCTCCAAAGTACTGAAGAGCAATGGTGTCTCTCTGGAGACTAAGGTGTGTCTGATACAGGCCATGGTCTTCGCAATCACTTGTTATGCATCAGAGAGTTGGGCAATGACCAAGGAGGACAGAAGGAGAATTGATGCCTTTGAGCTGTGGTGCTGGAGAAGAGTATTGAGAATACCATGGACTGCTAAACAAACAGATTTGTCCTGGAAAGGGTTAAACCAAGTGGCTCCTTGGAGGCAAGGATTCTGAGGCTCCGTCTAACATACTTTGGACATGCTGTGAGGAGAGACAGGTCCTTGGAGAAGGACATCATGCTTGGGAGGGTGAAGGGACAGCACAGGAGAGGAAAGCCCTCTATGAGGTGGATTGATTCAGTGACTGGGATAATCGGGATGGGAGTGTCAGAGACAGTGCGATTGGCACAGGACAGAGAGGAGTTTAGGGCTGCTGTACAAAGGGTCGCTATGAGTCACAAGCAACTCGACGGCACATAACAATAACAACATATGGTTTAAAATTGGGAAGGGAGTATATCAAAGTCATAGCCTATCTTCATACCTATTTAAAATGTATGTTGGACTAATCTGTAATCTGAGAAAATGGACCCTATGTAGAAGAATGTGGCATCAGGATTGAAGAAGGACTAATAAATAATCTTCAGTATGCAGATAACACAATTTGATTGGTATAAAGTGAGGAGGACTTGAAGTGCTGTTGCAGAAGGTTAAACACTGCAGTCTTCAATGTGGATTGGATCCCAAAATAAAAAAAAACTAAAAATATTCACCACTGGACTGACAGGCTACATCATGATAGATGGAGAAAGACAGAAACTGTCAAGCCTTCATCTTACTTGGATCCATAATCTAGTCAAGGACCTCTCCAAACCACTGAGGAACAATACTGTTAGTCTGAAAACTAAGGTGCACCAGATTCAGGCCATGATCATTTCAGTCACTTGTTATGTATCTGGAAGCTGGGCAATTAATAAGGATGATAGTAGAAGAATTGATGCTTTTAAACTATGGGGTTGGAGAAAAGTACTGAATATCATGACTGCCAAAAGAACAAACAGGTATGTCTTGGAGAAGGTGTAGTCAGAATGCTCCTTGGAGGCAAAGCTTCCTCTTACACTTTGGGCATGTTACTAGGAAAGGTTATTCCTCGAAGAGAGACATTAAGCTTAGAAATGTACAGGGAAGGAAAAGGAGAGGAAGACTCTCAACCAGGTGCATCGACACAGTGACTACAGTAATGAGGTTTAGTGTGTCAGAGGTTATGGGGATGGCACAGGACAGGACAGGGTTCAGATCTGTTGTTCACAGGGTTGCTATGAGTCCTTGACTCAACGGCACCTAACAACAACAACAACAACAATCATTCTAGCTTATTTATAGGGATAAAAAGCAGAGTAGTTGAAAACATTTCAACACCGAAGGAATATTTAAAAAAAAAAAAAAAAAGTGAACTTGGGGGACGAGCTAAAATGTGTGACAATGAATGAATGAAAATTTAACTTTTCTGTAAACTTTTGTTAAAATCACAATTAAAAGAAAAAATTTTATTTAAAAAAGAAACATTAGTTAAAAATAAGACAAAACGAAAAAATCCAGAATATAATCTTTTCAAATTAGAAATGTAACTATGTTAACTTACTCTTTCTAACTATAGGTATATTAATTGTTGCTGTTTTAGAGATGTGAAACTTAAGGTCTTGTAATCTAACTCCATAGATCACATTCTAAAACTTTGCTGTCTTGTTAATGGACGATTCTCAACCAATAGAGGTTTGCTCCTCATATCCGGAGAACTTTCTAGTTACCAGAGAAGTAGTTGAAGTGGAGGATCAGTGAACTGCAGCAAAGAACTCAAGTGTGTCAGATGGTGAGGAGGCACAAGATGGGCCAGGGTTCAGTTAA
The DNA here is from genome assembly GCF_000299155.1 of Elephantulus edwardii. Lineage (NCBI taxonomy): Eukaryota > Metazoa > Chordata > Mammalia > Macroscelidea > Macroscelididae > Elephantulus > Elephantulus edwardii. The sequence goes on along the minus strand of NW_006399751.1, from coordinate 47,669,000 downwards.
GTAGTTCACAGGCTTGATATAAATCATGGCCGTCTCTATGGCATCTATCATCAACAACATACTAGGTTCCATTTTAAAACACTTTCATTATTTCAAAATTTCATGACCCCAACAAACTATCTAGACAGAGTATATCAAACTTTACAAATAAGAAGTCTAGGTCCTTAAACTATGTAAAAACTTTCCAAATGAATCTGCTTTTCTTCTACTTTTATGGAAATGTAGAAGCCGTTTTAGACCAATACTGGTTTCTGAATCACTTTTCCTTTCATAAAATTAAAAAACAACAAAAAAAAAAACCCCAAAAACAAAAATAGATCCAGTTTGATACTAAATTTGTGGATAATACCTATTTTAGAAGTTCAAACTGCTTTGTAAGAATTGGCAAAAACCAAGAATTGATGGCATGCCGATTGACATATTTCAACAAACAGATGCTGCCCTGGATGTGCTCACCAGGAAATCTGTTTGTGCCAAGAAATCTAAACCACCTGGCCAAGTGACTGGAAGAGATCTATATTTGTTCTCATTCCAAAGAAAGGTGATCTGACAGAGTATGGAAATGATCTAACTGTATCATTGATATCACATGCAAGCAAGATTCTGCTGAAGATTATCCAAAAATGACTGGAACAGCACATCAACAGAGAAGTGCCTGAAGGGCAGGCTGGATTTAGAAGAGGCCATGGCACTAGATGGATCTTGGCTGAGAACAGAGTACCAGAGGAATGTCTCTGTGTTTCAATGACTATGCAAAGGCTGTGTGGATCAAAACAAATTATGGCTGACTCTGAGAATGGAAATCCCACAATTGATTGTGCTTATGCGAAACTTATACTTGTATCAGAAGGCAGCTGTCAGAACAGAGCAAGGAAACATGGCATGGTTCAAAATTGGGAAGGTTGTGCGTAAAGGATGTGTCCTAACTCCATATCTTTTCAATCTGTAGAACAGATTATATGGGAGTCTGGGCTCTATGAGAAGAAATGTGACATCAGGATTGGAGGTAGACTCAACAACAACCTGTGTTACGCAGATGACAAAACCCTGCTTGCTGAAACCAAAGAGGACCTGAAGCGCTTGCTGCAGGTCAAGGACAGCAGCCTTCAATATGGATAGAAGCTCAAAATCAAGAAAGAGAAAGAAAGATTGTCACCACTGGGACGGATGGCAGCATCATGACAGATGGTGAAAAGATTAAGATTGTTGACAGCTTCAGTTTGCTAACTCCCCAAATCAACATTCTTGGTACCAGCAGCCAGGAAATTAAAAGATGAACTGCACTGGGAAAATCTGCTGTTAGAGACCTCTCCAAAGTACTGGAGAGCAACAATGTCAGTCTGGAGACTAAGGTGTGCCTGATACAGGCCATGATCTTTGCAATTACTTACTATGAATCAGAGCTGGACAATGACTAGGGATGATAGAAGGAGAGTTGATGTTTTTTGGGCTGGGGTGCTGAATAAGAGTACTGAATATACCATGGACTGCTAGGAGAACAAAAAAGTTTGTCCTAGAGAGGGTGAAGCTAGGCTGCTCCTTAGAGGCAAGGATTCTGAAGCTCTGTTTGACATACTTTGGATATGTTGCAAGGCGGGATCAGTCCTTGGAGAGGGAAGTCATGCTTGGGAGGGTGAAGAGAACAGCACAGGAGAGGAAGACCCTTGATGAAATGGATTGATATAGTCACTGAGGTAAGGGGGATAGGTGTGTCAGAGAAAATAAAGACTGGCAAGGGATAGAACAGAGTTTAGGGCTGTTGTACATAGGGTCGCTATGAGCTGCAGACAACTCGATGGCACATAACACCACTTATATTAAAGCTAGATACTCTCATTTCTAGCTGAATATAAGAGTATGCCCTTTCATGTATACTGCTAGATTTAAATATCACATTCTCTTACTTTTTTATTGATTTTAACCAAAGTTTACAGAAAAGTTGAAATTTTCATTCATTCATTGTTGCACATTTTCCTCCCTATCTCACTCAGTTCACTTAAAAAAAATCATTGTTCTACAAATTTCCCCCCACTTGCTATGCACCGCTTATTCTTGGCTGTTGTCATACAGATAATGCCTAATCATATATTCCTTTTTAAACAGTTCTTTCCTTCATCTGTTCAATGTAGTATTCATTATTTATCTCCTCTCTTTTTAGTTTATCTCCAACTCCCATGGCAGTTGTATTTTGTAACAGTGGTTTTATACAGTATTTGTCCTTTTGTGACTGAGATATTTCACTCAGCATAATGTCCTTCAGGTTCACCCATGTTTTGTTATATTTTATGAGTTCCTTATTTTTCACTGCTGCACATTATTCCACTGTGTGAATATATCATAGTTTTCCTATCCATTCATTTGTTGATGGGCATTTGGGTAGCATCCCTATCTCTGCTATTGTGAATAACACAGCAATAAACATCAGTGTGCATACATCTGTTTGGGTGGCAGCTCTGGTTTCTTTAGAGTATATTCCTAGTAGTGGAATTGCTGGGTCAAGTGGTATTTCTATGTCCAACTTTCTGAGAAAGCATCAGACCACCTTTCATAGTGGTTATATCATTTTACATTCCTACCAGCAGTTTAAGAGTTCCAATTATCTCCACAACTCCACCAGCATTTGTTTGCTGGCTTGTTGAACTCTGTTATTGCTGCAGGGGTGAGATGGTACCTCACAGTTTTTTTATTTGCACTAATAGCTAGGGATTTTAAGCATTTCTTCATGTGTCTGTTTGCCATCTGAATGCCTTCCTTTGTGAAGTACCTATCCATAATCTGTGCCCATTTTATGATTGGTTTGTTTACATTTTTCTTGAGGTTCTTGAGCATTTTATAAATTTTAGATGTAATTCCCTTATCAGATAGGCCATTGCCAAATATTTTTCCCCATCTGTGGTTTTCCGTCTTACACTGTTGGAGAAGGTTTTTGATGTGCATAGGGATTTGATTCTTAGAAGGTCCGTTTGTCTATTTTGGTTGTAGGTTTTTAATTATGCTTGAAAGACTGTTCATGCTGTGGATTAGGGTTTCTAGAGCTCTTTGTAGATTTTCTTTGATGAATTTTGTAGTCTCCGGTTTTATCTCTAGGTTCCTGATCCACCTATAGTTGTTTTTTGTATAAGGTGTGAGATGTGGGTCTTGCTTAAGTTTTCTGCAGGTGGTTTTCCAATTATGCTAAACCCGTTTGTTAAAAGAGAGAGACTGTCCTTTTCCCACTTAACTGATTCCATCTCCTTGCCAAAGATTAGGTGACCAGAGGTGGATGAGCTGATTTCAGGGTTCTCAATCCTATTCTACAGATCTAAGTGTCTGTTGCTGTATCAGTAACATGCTGTGTAGTAGTATCTGAGATCAGGGAATGTGATGCCTCCTACCTTGTTTCTCTTTTTCAGTATTATCTTCCTTATCGGGGTCTCTTCCCATTCCAATTAAAAGTTGGAAATTGACTTTACATCTTGCTAAAGAATGAAATTGGTATCTGTATTGTGACTGCATTGAACTTGTAGACTGCCTTTGGTAGAACTGTCATCTTCATGATATTGAGTTTTCCCATCCATAAGGATGGTATATTTTCCATTTCTCCAAATCTCTTTTTGTTTCTTGTAGTAATATTTTGTAGTTTTCTGTGTATAGGTCTTTTATGTCTCTAACTGGATTTATTCCCAAGTATTTAATCTTGTGGTTAGCTATTGTGAAAGATATTGTTTTTCTTAGCTCCATTTCTGTATTTTCCATGTCACTGTAGAGAAATCCAACTGATTTTTGTATGTTGATCTTACACCCTGCTACTTTGGTTGACCATGTCCAATAGTTTCCTTACTGAATCTTTAGGATTTTCTAAATAAACTATCATGTCATCTGTATACAGAGATAGGAGGTTTGTGGGTTGTGTTTTTTGTTGTTTTTTTTAACCCTCCTCTTTGCCAATTTGGATACCTTTTATTTCCTTATCTTGTCTTACTTCTCTGGCTAATATTTCCAGTACTATATTGAATAGGAGAAGTGATAAGTGGGCATCCTTGCCTAGCTCCTTTTCTCAAGGGGAATGACTTTAATCTCTATTGAGAACAATGTTGGCTCTTGGTTTTGCATATATCCCATAAAAATGTCCTTGGAAACACTTTGGGTAAGCTCTTTTTTGTCCAATATGGTTACTAGTAGTTGGAATAGATTCAACAACAGCACACTATCACCACCCCCATTAGTAAGAACTGACAAACACTATTCTCCACGCATACATGATTTAACCTTAAAGATAATACAGGCAATACCTCTTATACTGTGCTTTGCTTTATTCGGCTTTACAGAGCTGTTTTTTTGTTGCTGTTGTTTTGTTTTTGTGACAGTTAAGGTTTGTGACAATCCCACATACTCACATGGCTCACTCAAATATAATCAAACAAAGACAGCACCACTACAATGTCCTGGAGACAGCAGGTAACCTTAAAGAAGTAAAAACAAACAGCTTAAAATGGAACAAAAAATGACCATAATACAGATATTGTCTCCACTAGAATGATAAAAAGTTTAAGGAAACCCTAGGAAAAATGTAGGAAAACACAGACAAAAATTCAAGAAGAATTAAGATAGATAATGGAAGAATAAATAGCTAAAATAAATTGAAAAGCTGAAGTAATGTTAAGAACAGGAAATGGAGAGTCAGAATACTGACTTAAATACCAGAAATAGATATGTTAGAACAATAAAACAATAAATAATAGAACTGACTAGACAGAATAGAATAAAGTCAAACTGAAGCAATGGAAACAGAACAAAGACTCCGTGAGATGGATGGCAAATCTTTCAATACTAATCTGCTAAGGAGATTCAGAAAGCAAGAATGAAGGAAAATAAAGAAAGTATATGAATTATGTGAGACAGTATCAACAAGAATAATTTAGTGACTTGGAATTCCAGAATAGGAAAAGCCAAATAAAGGCCCAGATGAAACTGTTAAAAGATTTACAGAAGAAAATTTCCAGAATATGAAAAAGGAGCAAATATACATTCAATAAGCTAACACCAAACAGGATAAACACCAAAAAAAAAAAAAAAAAAAAAAAAAAAAAACAACAACCCAAACCCTTCAAGATACATCATAATAAAATTTTCTAAGAATACTGAAAGCAGCTCAGGAAAAGCAAAGAATGACAAAGGAGAACCAGTATGACTAAGCTCTGATTTCTCAACAGAAACTATGGAGGTGAGACGACAACAGGATGACATAAAGAAAATTTGAAGAAAAAAAAATGCCAATGGAGAATTCTACACCCGGAATTAATGGAATCTGTGAAAAATATATGCAACCTATAAGAAATAGTAAAGATAGTTCTTTAGACAGGCAGTCAACAGAAACAGATAGACAGGAACCTATGTTACATCATTATTTAGAAAAGGACCCAGACATAGAAATACAAAGTACAGTAAACAAGACACTAAAAAAGCAAAGCCAAAAAAAAGAGAACCAAAGGTATCAGTCCATAAATGAGGAAAACTACAATGCAAAATGAAGGGAAAAGCAGCACGTAAAAGAACATTTCAATGGAGAAGAAGCCAAGGCAATTCAAATGAGCTGTTTTAAACTTAGGTATAAAATGGTAAATTATACAGTAATTGTAATCCATAGGAAACTGTGCTGCTAATCCAAAGGACATGTTTCTCTGCTAATTCAAATCTATCAGAGGTGCTGCAGGAGAAAGATGGGCAATGCCCTCCCATACGATTTACAACCTCAGAAAATCCACTGGAGGATTATGTTGATTCCCACTCATATTCAACAGAAAAGTTAAGAGTGTTCATCAAATTAAAAGAGGAAAAGCATAAAGATCTGGTAAACATGAAAAAAAAGCAAAAAAAGAAATGCTAAGAAAGCTACAAACAAAATGGACTTTGCACAGAAAAGTAGATGGAATAATCAGAAATACCACAAAAATTAATTGTGTACCAACAGGCAGTCTTCAGAACAGAGCAAGGAAACACTGCATGGTTCAAAATTGGGAAGGGATGTGTCTTGTCTCCATACCTCTTCAATCTGTATGCAGAACAGATATAGGAGGCTGGGCTCTATAAGGAGAAATGTGGCATCAGGATTGGTTGAAGGTTCATCAACAATCTGCATTACGAGATGACCCAACCTTGCTTGCTGAAACTGAGGAGGACCTGAAGCGCTTGCTGCAAAGGGTCAAGGACTGCAGCCTTCAATATGGATTGAGGCTCAATGTCAAGAAAACAAAGATTCTCACCACTGGACCAACTGGCAGCATCAGGATGGATGGTGAAGAGATTGTTCACAGCTTTAGATTGCATGGCTCCACAGTCAACATTCTTGGCACTTGCAGTCAGGAAATTAGAAGATGTATTGTGATGGGAAAGTCTGCTGTTAGGGACCTCTCCAAAGTACTGAAGAGTAATGGTGCCATTCTGGAGACTAAGGTGCGTCTGATACAGGCCATGGTCTTTGTCATCACTTGTTATGCGTCAGAGAGTTGGACAATGACCAAGGAGGATAGAAGGAGAATTGATGCCTTTGAGCTGTGTTGCTGGAGAGGAGTATGGAGGATACCATGGACTGCTAAGAAAACAAACAGATTCATCCAGGAGAAGGTTAAACCAGGAGGCTCCTTGGACGCAAGGATCGTGAGGCTTCATCTGACATACATGTTGTAAAGCGGGACCGGTCCTTGGAGAGGGACATCATGCGTGGGAGGGTGGAGGGACAGCGCAGGAGGGGAAGGCCCTCTATGAGGTGGATTGATTCAGTGACGGGGGTAATTGGGATGGGTGTATCAGAGACAGTGCGACTGGCACAGGACAGAGCAGAGTTTAGGGCTGTTGTGCATAGGGTCGCTATGAGTCACAAGCAACTCTACAGCAAATAAATAACAACAACAACAGCCATCAAGTCAGAACCAACCCAGAGATGACCCTCTAGCACGTTTTCAGAAGCAGTAAATCACACAAAAGGAGACTGCCCATTGTTCTCCTGTGAAACAGTTAGTGGATCTGAACCACATACTTTTGGGATAGCAGCACAATTCATTACCACCAGACCTCCCACAAAAGAGAGAGGGCAATAAACAACAATAAAACTATGCTTGTTTATAATTCTACTGGATATAACTGGATTAAATGCATCAGTTACAAAGAGCAGTGGAATGGACAAGAAAATAGGACTCAATATAATATGTACAAGAGACAGATCTTTGATAGAAGAACAAAGACTGTCTAAAAAAAATCAGAGGGTGAAAAAAGTTATCAAATGGCAATTAAAAAAATTGTCACTATTAGATGCCATCAAGTTGAGTGTAACTCATGTAGACCCTATGAACAACAGATCTGAACTCTGTCCTATCCTGTGCCATCCTAATCATCTCTGACATACTTGAGCTGCAGTCACTGTCTCAATTCATCTGATTAAGGGTCTTTCTCTCTTTTGCTGATCCTCCATCTTGATGTCCTTCTCATCCAAGAAATACCCTCTCCTAGCAACATGCCTAAAGTACGGCAATAATATTAATTTCTGATAAAACAGACTTCAAGGCAATAACCAGTAAGGGCATGGCATAATGATCAAAGGGTCAAGTTAAGAAAAGGTCCTTAAAAAAAAAAAAAGAAAGAAAGAAAAGGTCCTTAACTACATTTAATGATAAAGCTGCAAGATACAGAAATCAAGCTAACAGATTAAGAGAGAGACAACACAATAGTATTAAAGTACGAGACTTTAATACATTATTTTCAATGGAGAGAGAAACTAAAAACTAACTCAACAAAGGTGAAGAACTAAAAAATAAAATTAGTTAACTGGACATCATTCGGGCTATTCTACCCAATAAGAGCACAATTCTTCTTGATCTTCAAAATATATGTTATATCACAAACCAGATCTCAAATTTGAAAACATGAAAAGAATACAACCATCTTCTCAGATCACAATACCATAAAATGTAAAATCAATAACAGGGATAGAAAAAAAAATCAATAGAAACTAAAATAACATCATGCTTGGACACAATATTAACGAGAAGAAATGAAAAAAATTAAAAATTTCTTGAAACAAACAAGAATGAAAACACAATGTATTAAAATCTTTGGAACACACCAAGAACAGTATTTAGAAGTTCTAAATTTCTAGCAGTTAAGTACACACATCAAAAAAGTCAAGAAATAAAAATCACTTTTACCCAACAACTCTATTAGAAAGAGAAAAGTAAAGCCTACAGACTCTAGAAAAAAGGAAATAATAAAGAGCAGAAATAAAATGGGAAACAGTAAAATTGAAGACTAGAACCTTGAAACCTGAGAAGATGCATGTAACATGAATAGCAAATTAAATGGGTGATGTCACAACATAATAAAATCAAATAAGAAAGGATTAACAGAATGCTCTGAATAACTACATTTCAACAAATTTGAAAATCAAGAAGAAATGAATTTTAAGACACTCACTGCCTACCTAAACTCACTTATTCAATCTGTATGCTGAACAAATCATTCGAGAAGTTGGACTTATGAAGAAAAAATTTGCTGCAGAAATCAAGGACTACAGAAGTCAGGACTAATTCATGAGGAATATGCACTACAGCTCAACTTCAAGAAAACAAAAGGCAACATCATTATAGAAGAAGAGAAAGAAATTACCAACTATTTCATCTTAGTCGTACCCACAAACAGCACTCTTTGAATTAGCAGTTAGGGAACTCTCCAAGGTGCTGAAGACCACAATGTCAGTTTAAAGACTAAGGTGCACTTGTTCCAAACCATGGTCTTTTCAGTAACTTGCTATAGATCTGAAAACTGGACAATGAATAAAGATGACAGAAGAATAGATATCTTTGAGTTGCAGTGTTGGAAAAAAGTACTGAATACTCACACAGTCTGCCAAAAGACAAATGTGTCTTGGAGAAGTCTGTCTATTCATCAATGGCGATAGTTCATTTTTGAAAAACAGGTAATATTCATTGTTGTTGTTTTTGTTGTTATGTGCCATCGAGTCACTTGCGACTCATGGTGACCCTATGTACAACAGCCCTAAACTCTGCTCTGTCCTGTGCCAATCACACTATCTCCGACACTCCCATCCCGATTATTCCAGTCACTGAATCAATCCACCTCATAGAGGGCCTTCCCTTCCTGCACTGTCCCTCCACTTCCTGCACTGTCCCTCCACTCTCCCAAGCATGATGTCCTTCTCCAAGGACCGGTCTCTCCTCACAACATGTCCAAAGTATGTTAGACGAAGCCTCAGAATCCTTGCCTCCAAGGAGCTACCCGGTTTAACCCTTTCCAGGACAAATCTGTTTTGTTTTCCTAGCAGTCCATGGTATTCTCAAAATTCTTCTCCAGCACCACAGCTCAAAGGCATCAAGTCTCCTTCTATCCTCCTTGGTCAGTGTCCAACTCTCTGATGCATAACAAGTGATTGCAAAGACCATGGCCTGTATCAAACGCACCTTAGTCTCCAGAGAGATACCAGTGCTCTTCAGTACTTTGGAGAGATTCCTAACAGTAGACTTTCCCAAGGCAATGCGCCTTTTAATTTCCTGGCTACTGACTGGTGCCAAGAGTGTTGACTGTGGAGCCAAGCAAACTAAAGCTGTGTACAATCTCAATCTCTTCACCATCCATCCTGATGTTGCCAATTGGTCCAGTGGTGAGAATCTTTGTCTTCTTGACATTGAGCCTCAATCCATATTGGAGGTTGCAGTCCTTGACCCTCTGGCAGCAGCTGCTTCAGGTCCTCTTCAGTTTCAGCAAGCAGGGTTGTGTCATCTGCATAACGCAGATTGTTGATAAATCGTCCACCAATCTTGACCCCACATTTCTCCTCATAGAGCCCAGCCTCCCAGATAATCTGTTCTGCATATAGGTTGAAAAGGTATGGAGATAAAATGCATCCCTGGCGTACACCCTTCCCAATTTTGAACCATATAGTGTTCCCATGCTCTGTTCTGACGATTGCCTCCTGGTCCAAGTATAGGTTTCGCATTAATTATGGAAAAAAATAGGGGAGCTCTGATGGCCTAGTGGCAAGGAGCTGCAACTACAATCCCAGAGGCGCACGGTTCGAATCCACCAGATGCTCAGCCGGGGAAGGAGGGACAATCTCCTCCTGTACCAGTCAGATCTGATTTGACAGTACACTCACACAAAAATAATAATAAAAAAAAAATCAGTGAAAAAAGACCACCTCTTTAACAAATAATGCTGGAAAACTTTGAAATTTCTGTGGGAAATTGAAACAAGACCTACACTTAACACCAGATATAGAAACTAACTCAAAACAGATCAAGCACATAGGCATGAAACTTAAAATTATAAAATTATAAAAATCACCAGAGGAAAAAATTGGAGCAAACATCTTTACTCGCTGTCACTGAGTGAGAACCAACTCAGACCTGATCATCCAGTGGCTTCTGGAAGCTATAAATCACACAGGAGGAAAAGTGCCTATCTTTTATGTCTACTGAGTGGCTGATGAATTCAAACCAACAGAGAGGTGTCATCTTTGAGTTAGAAGTTCAATTTTCTATGGACAGTATCACTACAGTACCCCTAAGACAAATTCAGGATCCCTAATATAATTCTAATGGCTTCAACAGATGATAAAATTTCACTGAAACACACAATGAACAGAGGATAAACTAACTAACTATAACCTTCGAATAATGAAATCCTTACATTCACCAGAAGATGTCTTCAAAAAAAGCAGAAAGATAACCTATAAGGGGGGGGGGGGGAAGGACTGGTGGTTACAGGTCTGAAAACGGACTAATATCTAAAATTTATAGAAAACTCCTGAATAAGAAAAAACAAACCATTCAATTATGTAATGAGACAAGGACATCAAAAGACACTTCACCAAAGAAAACCAACAAACAAAAGGCCAATATACTCATGAAGATATGCTCAGGATCATTAACTATTTTCCTTCTCATTATAGTAGAATTGGAAACTCCAGTGGGTTTCCAAAGCTATAAATCAAACATAAGAGGAGACTGCCCATCTATTTTGGAGAAACTGGCAAATTAAAATTGCCATGGAGGTAAAGTCTTTGGATGAGCAGCACAAGATTCTATGGACTAAACCATCAGAGCTCCCTCATCAACATCTACTGTTATGTGCCTTTAAGTCAGAACCAACTCATAGCTGACCCTCTAGCAGGTTTTCAGAGGTAGTAGATCACACAGAAGACTGCCTATCTTTCTCCCACAGAGCAGCTGGCAGATTCAAACCTTCTGCCTTAGGATTGGTAGGGCAACTCCTTAACCACTAGGCTATCAGAGAGAGAAACAAATCAACACAAGAAGCATCATCTTACCCTGGTACCAAAAGCAAAGGTCATCAAGACAGCAAAGAGTAAATGCTAGTGAAGATATGGAAACTGGAACCCTCAATGTTGATGAGAATGTAAAATGGTACAACTACAATGGAAAAAAGTTTGATGTTTCTTAGAAAGTTGAGAATAGAAATTATTATTCAACCTAGCAATTCCACTACTAGGAATACATCCCCAAAAAGTAAGAGCTGTGACACAGATATATGTACATTCATGTTCAATGCAGTATTATTTGCAATAGCAAAGAGATGGAAAAACTCAAGTGGCCATCATCGGATGAACGGATAAACTCTGCCACATTCCTACAACACAATATTACACAATATTAAAGAACGATAAAGTATTCATGAAACAGTACACAACGTGGATAAATCTAGAGGAAATTATGTCAAAAAACAACAGTCAGCCACAAACGGACAACTATGGTATATAACCACTAATATAAAAAACTAAGAAAAGTTTTATACATACAATCATTCTTGACCAGTTATCAGGGATGGCAATAGACATTGCTGTTAGGTGCTGTTCAGTCAAGCACAACTCAGAGCAACCCTATGAACAAAAGATAAGAACCCTGTCCTATCTTGCACCATCCTCACGCTTCTTAACACACAAGAGCACATTGCAGCAGTCACTGTGTCAATCCACACAGTTGAGGGTTGTCTTCTCCTTTGCCAACTCTTCACCCTTCCCAACATTATGTCCTTCTCCAAGGAATAGCCCCTCCTAGCAACATGCCCAAAGTATGTGAGGCAAAGCCTCATCATTCTTGCCTCCAAAGAGCACTCTGGGTGCACCCTTTCCAAGACATAATCTGTTCATTCTCTTGGCCATCTATGGAATGTTCTGTGCTCTTCTCCAACAGCACAGCTCAAAGACATCGATTCTTTTTTTGTCATCCTTATTCACTGTTCAGCTCTCGGATGCATACCTAGTAATCGAAAAGACTATAGTCTGAATCAGATGCATCTTAGTCTTCAAACTGACATCACTACTCTTCAATAATTTGGAAAGGTCCATAACTGCAGATTTTCCCAGTGCAATGCATCTCCTTATTTCCTGACTGCTAATATCGAGGGTGTTAATTCTTGATCGAAGCAAGATGAAACTGTTGATAGTTTCAATCTCCTCTTCATCCATCATGATGCTTATCAGTCCAGTGGTAGGAATCTTTGTTTTCCTGACATTGAGATACAACCCATACAAAAGGCTGCGTTACTTGATCTTCTCCAACAAGTGCTTCAAGCTCTCCTCACTTTCAGCAAGCAAGACTGTGTCATCTCCATAGCGCAGGTTATTGATCAGTCTCCCTCCAATCCTGATGCCACACTCCTCATCCCAGAGTCCAGCTTCTCAGATAATTTGCTCAGCATACAAACTGAATAGGTATGGAGAGAGAATACAACCCTGGCACATTCCCTTCCCAATTCCAAACCATGCAGTGCTCCCCAACTTTGTTCACACACAGGTAGAGATGTAGAGAGGAGTGAAAGTTATTAATTAGAGAAAATGAGTAACAATGAAGGTGATACACAATTAAAAGTGATCCAAAATGATAATTAATGCTCTTAATTTAATTGTAACATTAATTGTTGTAAAATGTTATTACAACAATAGACACTGAAGGAGCTCTTCTGAGCTAATGGTAAGGAATTGCTTTCTCAGTCCAATGCAGGCAGTTCAAATCCACCAGCTGTTCAGCAGGAGAAAAATGGACTAATCCTTTTGTGAAATTTACAGACTCTGAAGACTAGTGGAGGATCAACTATCAGTTGGTTCCAACTCATTGGCACATATCAACAATGTTATAAATTATAGTCCAGCAAAGTGTGCATGAATGAGTCAATGAAAACTACTGATCTGTAAACTTTCATTCACGTAAGATATCAAACATTTTGAGAAGCTGAACAGATTTATGCAGCATAAAGTCCAATGAAAGGTAGTTTATGAAAAGAAGAGACACAAAAAATACAGCATTATAACAAAGACATTGAAGGAAATACCTGGTCAGATTATAACAAACATATAGAAAAATTAAAATCCAGTGAAATTTTAAAAAGTAATTCCAATGTACGACCAGTGCATCTTTTCTTTTCAAAGAGGACAATTTCAATTAGTCAATGGTACTCAAGGAAAAAGTTAATTTAAACATAATCAAGAGGACAAATAGGCAACATCACAAAGCAAAGATGAATACTGATTTATAATAAAATGGTTATGTATGAGATAATTTTTTAGGCCAACCTTAGGAGCTATGGCAGTCTAATGATAAAGAGCTGTGCTACCATCCCAAAGGCATGTTGTTCAAATTCACCAACTGCTCTATGGGGCATTCTCTTCCTGTGCAACTGAACTGCCCCTGAAAACCTTCTGGAAGGTCAACTATGGGTTGGTTTTGAATTGACAGTACAAAAAACAAAACAAAACAAAACAAAAAACCCTGTCAACCTAATTACTATATAATTTTAATCATACACATGCTTATGTGAAGCTTTGAAATGTCATTTTCCAAAAAGGAGATTTTATATAGAAGAATCATTGTACAGAACTCTATAAAACAAACAGTTCTAGAAATGGATGCATAGTTTCCTCCTATAGAGGTTTACAGTCTTGGAAATCTGATGGGAGCTACTATCAGTTGGAACCGATTCAAAAACAGTTGTTAAGGACTAACAGTTATTACCCAATGAAAGAGCAATCATATCTTCTTTAATAAAATTACTTTCAATTTTAAATGCTAGTGTTAATTTAGCAGTTATGGTAGTTGAATGGTAAAGAGTTGCAATGACAAACAAAAGACATGTTGTTTAAATTCACTAGCTGCTCTATGGGGGGAAAAAATGGGAAATCTTCTCCTATGTGATTTACTGCCTCTGAAAATCCAATGAAAGGGTCAGTTTTGTGCTGGTTTCAACTAGACAATACATAACAGTAGTAAATTAACACAAATCAATATACCATACCCACACACTGTATATCTGTATAACTTTTCATTGCAATTATAATTTGTAAGAATGGAATGTTTAAACTTTTAGAGGCTACAACTGCCCCAGCTTCTTTGTAACAGTAACATAAAATAATGCTGTGGTTCTTGTGGAAATAAAATATGTTGTAGTATATACTACTCTTAATCCGGGTTATAATATAAAAAGATTAATATTAAAAATGAAAAGAGGATTCCATAGATTCATTTGGCATGAAACTTCTTTACAAATATGAATGCTGTAGTGTATATTAGCACACATGACTGTATAACTATGAATGCATTTTTAAAGATTCTAGAGCCAACAGTCTCATCAAATGAAATGTAAACACTGGTAATTTAAACTCACCCTATAACAGCACTGATGAAAAGACTGACAACCTATTTTCATTTAGATTACAGCCAAGAAAATCCCATGAAACAGTCCTACTCTTTACTACTCACTGCTACCAAGAATCAGAACTGACCCTATAACCACAGGTGTGGTTCTCAAAGGTCTTCAAGTAATGTAAAACAGCCTGTGTATGTCTATTAACCTAAAGGCTGGCAGTTCAGATCAACACAGAAGTAAGGCCTGAAAAACTCCTTCCTTAAAGATTACAACCAATGAAACTTTACGGAGCAGTTCTCTGTAATACACGAGGTTGTCATGAGTTTGAGTCAACTAAATTGTAATGAGTTTAGTTTTGGCATTTCTCTGGCATTAAAGAGGACACAATTTAACAATATTTGTAGTTAATAACAAGTATCTCAATTTCAGTAAGAAATGAAATAATGCAGAGAAACACAGATATATAAAAGGAAAGTTAAGAGGACTGCACAGTCATTAATAATCCCTAAGTTCCAAATGAGCTAGAAGACAATTTATCTTAGCATCGTGTGATACAGCTGGGATGAGAACAGTCATCGACTAGACGTTTGAGGAAAAGTGAGACGAGTCGTCTTTGTGTTGAGACAGGGAAAGGTACTTCAAAGAGATCTGTAAGTAGGTGGGGGTCAATGGGGAGAATTTTAAGAAAGTTCTAAAACTTGGAAAAGAACATTGATAGCCAATAAACTTAACCTCCTTCTCTAATCCGGAAAAGAACTTTAGCAGAAAAGGCCCACAAACCATCTTTGTAATAACCCTTAGATATTCTAAGACTTCATAAAGGCAGAGTTCAGAGCTATTGTACAAAGGGTGGCAATGAGTTGCAGGCGACTGGATGGCACTTAACAACCACCATCTCAGTAAACAGCTCTTCCCATCCTGCACATAATTACTTTCTTTCCTCAAACCCACAGTCTCAAGTTTCCTTCCTCTCACAATAATCTCAGACCATATCCTGGATCTTGTTCATTTTTGTATTCCCTGTGGTTGGGCACAGAAATTACAAAGTAACAGATATGCAGTAAAAGCTTATTGAAAATACACTGATTTTTGGATCTAGTAGATCAGACTTGAAAGTGACACAAAACAAAATCAATAATTTCTATCCATTTTGTTACCAAGACTTTCTAAGCAAGAATAAAAACTTTCAGTCTACATTTATAAATAAATGAAAATTCATATATACTAAAGTACTTAACTGAAAAATTTCAGTTGCTATGGTTTAATAAACTGAATAGTGACTTATTGGAAACTCTTTCATTTTAAAGGGGAACCCTTGTGGCTTAGTGATAAGCTGCACTGCAATACTAAAGGTACATGGTTGGACCCACCAGCTGTTCTGTAGGAAAAGGAGGGCAATCTCCTTTTTTTTCTTTTCTTTTTTTTTTTTTTTACTGCCTCTGAAAAACACACTGAAGGGTCATCATTTTAGACTTGATGACACACAACAATAACAATATTCTGTTTTGATAGTAAGAAGACTCATGAAAACAGTTCTGAGGCCCTAAAAATAATACTGGATAGGAAAATACTGAAAAGTAGTGAAAGAAAATAACTGATGAACTAAAAATCCTCAGAAATCCCAAGAGAAGTCAACAGGTATGTCCAGTTGATAAAACAGTAGGATACACTTTTATTACAAGATGGAGAATTTTAATATATTAAAAATTAATATGTAAGTTGAGTGAAGAGAAAGACAATTATGGAGTTTATATCTCAATATGATTCCTTTTACTCTTATCTGATGTTGCTATTAAGATGGGTAAGATTATGAGGATAGGGCAACTGGTCTATCTCAACAATCTACAAGGGGATTGGCTAGTCTTGCCAAGAAACTGAAGAGTTCTAGCTGCAGAGATAGAAATTCTTTTCCCACCAGAAGAGATAGACTTCTTCCCCAGCCAGAGAATAGAGACATCCCCCAACCTGATAAAATGTAGGACACACTTAGGAAAAGTAGTGGCAGCAACAGCAATGGGTGAACTGTAGAAATGAAGTGAGACACCCACTGAGGTGTGGAGGGGAGCCAATACTGGCAGGACTGTGAGCTTGGGACCACTACTAGGCTGGAGACTGAGGTGCCCGCGTGTACATTTGAGAGCGGTCTTGGCTATAATGTTAATCTGAACTATAAACTTTTGACTCCCCCAATATGGTTCTGTGTGGTCTGTGAACTATCACATCAGATTCTGGACTCAACAAAGCAGTAAGATTGGTGTTGACATAAGCAAAAAGAGGCATGAGTGTGTGTGTGTGTGGGGGGGGGGGGGCATGTCTAACCTCATGGGAATTGGTTTTGTGTTACTGATGTTAGGGCGGGGATAGTTTCCCCCTTTGAAGTTGGTAAAGGTCAGATGAGGCACTCCTCACATGGCCCTTGTTCATTTTACACAAAATAAAATTTAGTGATAATAAACTATAGAAGTAAGTATGAAGAAAAGCTGCAAGAATACAGAATAGCTGCTTTAGGAGTAGATGGTAGGTGGTTCCACCTACCAAACAAACTCCACAACAAATTTTTTTGAAAAATGTATTTTTTAGCATTTTTTGAGATGAAAATTAAAAAAATGTAATGAATTAAAAAATATATAATGACACTAAGACAATGTAATACATCTTACTATTAAATATATTATAAGGTATATTAAGAAATTCAGAAGTACTTCTGTCTCTAGTTGTTTGCTCCCAACAATTTTTACTTAATGAGTATTTTTATTTTGATGCATTAAGAAATTTTATGCCAATAGACTTCATTAATTAAGGTATCTAACTAAAGAGATAAAACCTGGAAACTACACTCCATATGAGCAGCTTCTTAAATGAAAAGATAAAGGAAAAAAAGAAAAAGCTGCCTCTTCAAAATTTAAGGGAAATATATTCTCTAGAGTAATTTCCAAAATACTGTCACCTGACGTAGCCATTAATTTGCAAACACTTCTGATTTAAATAAAGCACTTACCAGCAAAAGCAATATTTCTCAATAGTATCTATCTCTCAAAAATGTTATATAAATAAAACCAAGTACATCCACTGACTACCTGTGTTACATTCCACTGTAAATAGTCAATTTAAAAACAACAGCAAGAACAAAACAATCCAATAACCAACATTTTTAACTAAAAATATAACCTATAGTAATCTTTGCTATTTTCCTATAGGACAGTGAAATTTTCTTATTGGCTGATTTCTTTGAAGACATTCTAAACACTGAATCTATTAACATATATTGGGAATATATAGATATTTACTGGAAGCAAGAGTGGCATCCACTTCCTAAACAATATGCCTCTGGAAACACTATGAACTTTGAGAAACGATAATAATTATAGAAAGGCTTCAGGTCTTTTGTTCATAGGGTCACTATGAGTCATGCTCAACTCGATGGCAATCAACAACAACAACAACATACTTATGAAGAATCTGAAAAAGCTTTACTACTATTACAGGTGTTTCTAATTGTTATACTGTACTACTGAAAACCTATTCAAAATAAATTTGGTGAATATAAAAGATAAAGTACAAAATCAAAATTTGTTCTATTACCTTTCCTAATACAAAATGCCTAATGAAATCACTAAATACTTCCAATTCTGTGAAAATATCAAGAAATGTTCCAAAGCCCAGGAAATGTAAGGTCAAAACATTCTTGATATAATTTTTAAAACTCTGTACTTTGACTAGATCTAAATCTATGGTTTTTAAGAACTTAGTAAATATATTAATTTGGAAAACCACTAAACTCTGATAAACTGGTTCTACAGGGGCTACTAACGCTTACCTCAAGGGAACCAACCTACTGCAGATAAAGTCCCGTCACTTGCACAGTCCTTTCAGCTGCCTGCCAGTTGTCTCTGTGGAAGGGAAAGCCTGATGAGTCAGAGCCCTATGCCACACTCCTTTGGAGTGTCAGGGTGCCTGCATATACCTGCACAAAACTGTCCACCTACAGAATCCTTAGATGCTTTCAAATAACACAGGACTGGAAAAGATGCCACCTTCGGTAGTTGCTCTCTCCACTGAATACACCAAAGCCAAACATCAAAGAGTTACCGAGTGCTTATGGCCTATCACTATCATTTATATATCTACCTAAGATACACTAACTCAAGCAGAACAAAGACTAAATTTTATCAAGGAGAAATAAGATTAACATCAACAGGGAAAACATATAACACATATACACATCTTACAAAAATAAACATCAGAAAGTAATATGTTGAGAAATAAAATATTATATCAACAACAAAAAAGAACTTGCAGTATCAACAAAAGAATACTAAGACCCGAAGAACTTCCAGTATAGACATTTTAAAAAGATGTGATCAAGTATATCACTGTCAAAGTGAACCATACCATGAATTCAAATGCCTATAAAAAAAATCTCATGTATTTCCTCAATGGAGTTAGTAAATGGGCATGTGGCAGAGAGAAGGGTAAAGTTTTCAGATATTTTTAAACATGAAAAGTAAAAGGTAACAGTATGATTCTACAAAGTAAGAAAAAAAACATGTAATACTACCATGTTTCTATACCACAGAAACTACACAGCTTTTCCTTAGCCTCAAACAAGATGGAAAGAAAGCATGATAAGAAATAGAAATCAGAAATAAAGTATTTTTTAAAAGCACCTTTATCTCATGGATTATGAATAGATAATAATGATCCAATCAGAACGTCTACTATGTTCCGTTACCTAACAAAGGAATATTATTTTCTATTACCAATTGTTTTCCATATGTTTCATAAGATAGAACAAAATGTTTCAATAAGACATGTAAAAATCATTAAACTTTAACATAAGAATTAATGAAGATCTAAAACAAACAAACAAAAAAAGAATTAAAAAAACCGATTGATGAAAACTGGCTGTTCTGAATTTTGCTTTAAAGAGTTTTATATATAAAATTACTTACCTCTGACTCCTTGTCACTTAAAGATCCTAAGCTTCCAAAACTGTGATTAGAGCTTTCATTATTTGTTGAGGCCTGTGAAAAAGAATTTAACATATTAGGAGCAATATTTTAACAAATACATTTCAAAGTAAACAATCTATGCACATAATTGAAAATGAGTCTTTTAATCAATTATGCCAAAGTAAACATACGAACTATTAAGTTCTTGTCATTAAAAGTATTTTTAAAAACACATCAGATTAATAGTTTCTGCTGTGTTTCAAGAACTAATTTTTAGCTAATTTTATGAGACATCATACAAAAGAGCAAAGAAGTGGGCCATTTTTAAAAAGATTCCTAAATTACTACCTAATGCATAAAATTAATGTTTCCTTTAAGTGACATTATTAAGTTCCTCAGTTCCCTTCACAGTCTTCTCAGATTCTATCATACTCTATGCATACTCCTGGCCTTTATTCTTGTAAATATAAAGTTCTTGGGGTCTTCTTGTGCTTTGGTTTAGTTTACCCTAAAACTTAAATTTTTGCAGAATTTTTTTGACCAGTAATACATTAATTACATCAATATTTTTCAAGAATGTTTAAACCAAAGGCTGACCATAGATAAAACATGAATTAATTTCATCAACAGGTAGCTCTGTTAATACTCCATGCTTTCCTTTTGTTTGGAAGAACAGCGGCTACACCTACTATTAAAGTTTTGCAAACTGGCCTATGAATTACCCTTAGATAAACTGCCAAGTGGATGATTCTGGGCCATAAATTTAATTAGGCCACATTATAAAATGTTTACTGCATATATACACCTAGTGTTATGGTAGGTACTATACAGGTAATTTTGAACACATGACAGTGCTTGAACGGATTCATTCAAGTATCACTTGGAAGAATGTTATAATCTAATTAAGAGAAGAACATCAAACCCAAAACAAATAACATCCATAGCACTTAAAACATGAAAAATTAGACACTCTGGCATAACAAATGCAGCAGCTAAGTTTCTAAGAATCTTTGGATCCCCACATCAAAATACACAAAATCAGACAGTAAACCAAAACCCCAACATTTATAACAAAACTAGGTAACAACAAATCTCCACAAATTCCATCCTCCATCCCCACAACCTGACTCCTAAAACTCAATGAAGACAAATTACCAACAAATCAAGGTACCATTTCATAAATAGAAAGTTTGTCATTGTTAGCTGCCATTAAGTTGACTAGCAGAAAGAAAACTGTGTGATATTTCTGAGAATGAGAGACTTTGAAAATAGCACAACAGGTATTCACTAAAAACAGAAAGTTAATAAAAGTACAGAAGCTATAAATGGACGCCTCTGTCCTATCCAACAGTGAATACTGAAGGTCAATTGTTTAAAACTATCAGCTACTCCACGAGACAAAGATGCGGCTGTCTGCTGCTAAAAAATTTACAGCCCTGAGAACCCTAAAACTCTGTCCTATCTGGTTTTATGAGTTAGGGACAACTTCATAGCAATGAGTTTTTCAATAGCAAACGTTATTAAAAATAAGTGAATATGATTCAAGACATGGAAAAAACCCCCAAGAAATCATCATAATGATAAATTTAAAATAATGGGAAAATAGAAAAAGAAATCTAAATTCTTTAAGAGAATATCCAATGCACACCCATGTTTATCGCAGCTCTGTTCACAATAGCAAGGAGTTGGAAACAACCCAGGTGCCCATCAACAAACGAATGGCTAGAGAAGCTGTGGTATATTCACACAATGGAATACTATTCTGCATTGAAAAACAAGGAACTTATTCAATATTATTCAAAATGGGTGAGCCTGGAGGACATTATGCTGAGTGAAATATCTCAGTCGCAAAAGGACAAATATTGCATGGTGCCACTGCTGTAAAATGGGACTGATATCAGGGTGGAGGTAAGACTGAGAAAAACTGGATAAATTATGTATACTGCACTGTAACAGATGAGGGACTGAATAATTTAGAAGCGATGTATGATAGGGTATTATGGTTATCACAAGAATCCACAATTAAGGTTGCAGAGTGGAATGTACTTGGGGCAGTGGGAGGGGTGCAGGGGGATTGTGTACCAGGGAGTCTTTCTTTTACTTTTGAAAGAGAGGAGCGAACTGGGGGGCGGGGGGAGAGGGCTGGGCGGGTAGAGAAGTGCAGCAATGAATGAATGGAAATCCAAATTCTCTGTAAATGTTCATTAAAATTATTAAAAAAAAAAAAGAGAATATCCAGATAACTTACACTGGATTGGAACTCAGAAAAGCACTGAACAGGTCTATGTAAACTCTGGAAGCTAGACAGCAAATGAACTGCCTTCAAAATTTTGAGGAAATTACTTCCAACTGAGAATTTTACATTTGTACACACTAACAATAATTGGGAGAATGATAAACAGGATGTTGAAAAACCCACTACCCAAAGGATATTGTGCTACAAAACAAAACACTATGTGCTCCAGTGGTTTCAAATAAAGAAGAAAAATGGAAAATGTCTTCTCATTAAGATTTACAGCCTCAGAAAACCAATGGACAGTCACTGTAAGTTAGAACTGACATGAAGGTAGTGAGGAGAAGTGGGCTTCTGACTACTTTCTCAACTACAGAGAATCAACAATACTGCCTAACTCACCCAAGTCCTCAACAAAGACACATAAAAAAAAAAGCACTTCATATTCAAGAAGAATCCAGGTAGCAATTATCTAGCTCTTTGTACATTTCATTATAAAATTCTGTCATCTTGAGATGCCCATTAACATCTGCTCTTTCACTCTGGCATTTTTCTCTTTTGTTTTAGTTTTCTGTCACTCTAATGAAATTTTCATAGTCTCTTTAAACATCCATTTTGGCTTTTTCCCTTTCTCCTCTCTCTGTTGTTATAATGACTTTTTTGCTTTTTCCCAGATAATATCTTTGATGTGACCCTACAACTCCTCTAGTCTTCAATACCTCATTCCTGTTCTTAAGAAGATATGTGGAGGGTTCTGGCGGCCTAGTGGCAAGGAGTTCCAACTACAATCCCAGAGGCGCACGGTTCGAATCCACCAGATGCTCTGCCAGGGAAGGAGGGACAATCTCCTCCTGTACCAGTCAGATCTGATTTGACAGTACACTCACACAAAAATAATTTTAAAAAAAATTTGTAAATTCAGGTAGGATAGATTCAATGTCATACTTTGGTCCTTGTGGACGTATTTAATTTTACGCAGCTTCAATATGAACTTGCACACAAATAACCAATGGTTTGTTCCACAGTCAACACTTGGCCTAATTTGACTGTTGATACTGAGCTTCTCCAATGATTTTTTTCCCCCCCACAAACGTACTCAATCTTATTCCCATGTAGTCCATCAGGTGAAGTCCATATGTACAGTCACCATCTGTGCTTCTTAAAAGACACATTTATGATGAATAAATCACTGAATGTACAAAATTCAATCATTCTATCTCTAGCCTCATTTGTCACTGAGACCATGCTTTCTGACTACCATTCGTTCCCTATTTTTTCAAAGTTTCACCCCCCCACAAAGATTCAATTTTAATCTTGTACCAACTACTTTACTTTTCAAAGTAGGCTTCTCTTCCGCAGTTCTTCTGAATTAAGGTTTGTACCTCATGTCTGCTGGGTATCAAGGGATGCATTTCTGAGACTACCTTGCATGCTGAGCTGAAAAGCTCTGCGGAGATCTGCCTCCTCATCCTCCAGGTCAATTTCATGGCGACTAAGGGCCAGAGCCCTCTGCAAATCCTCTTCATCTTCATCTACCATTCCTGGCCCATCACTTCCTTCCAACACTCGTTCCAGATCTGTTTTCTGGACTCTCTGATCTTTCAGCTGCGCTAATTCTTCTCCAATAAGTTTTAGTCGCTGCATCTGTTGGACCCTGATCATCTGAAGGAGTTGGTCAGATTCACAATCTGGTATATCAAGATCACCCTTAACAACAAATATAGAGTAACCTTCCTGTTGCAACTGAACAAAGAAAAGGGCAAGATATGTGTCTGATATTAATTCTTGACCGACCACTATTCTCCTAATTTTCTAACTGTAAACCAGTGTTCTTTATAATTGCATATAAAAGATCTTTCATTTATAGTATCAATCCTGAGCCTCTGATACTTTGGACTGTTGAACAGGATAAATTCTAAACCCTAAACTTTCAAGACATTGTTTATCACTTGGATGGAGAAAAACCCACTGTCATCATATTTCCAGAAGGCTGCTGTAAAAATATCCGGTAGTCTTCACACGTAATGCCTCCTTCTGCCATTCTCATCCTCTCCTCTTCATCCAGCTGGTGTGCAATTGAGGATAATTCCAAGGGGCTGAAGTATTCCCCTTGCAGCAGATTGCTCAGGCAGTGTTGAGCACAAAGTGAGCCTTCTTGTTTCTTGTGGAAGATGGACTCCATGTTTATTTGTCTGGAGCCCAATGGCCCCCTACACCGAACCCTGTTTTGAACTTTTGTATTCCAGTCACTAATAATAATTAATGTATCTTGATTACAAGTGTGGGTCAATTTGATGCTATAAAAGTTCACAGAAATCCTCAATTTCTTCCTCTCTGGCTTTAGTTGTTACTTCATATATTAAAAATAGTTGTATTAACAGATTTTCCTTGTATGCATATGGATAGCATCCTATTACTCACACATTATATTTTAAGACAGGATTGTCTTTTTAACTATGAATGCAATACCATACTTCCTTAATTTTTCATCTCCAGTATAATAGATCATATGAGTGTCTGAATCAAAGTAGTCCATGTTAGTTCACCAATACATAGAATGTCTATCTTCATATATGGAATGTCATTCTTGACAAGTTTTACCATATTCATCCTTCACATCTTTCACGTTCCAATTATTAAATGACGCTTGCAATTGTTTCTCCTCATTTTGAGTGACTTTCAATCTGGCTTCTACCTCTAATACTATATAGCTTCCTATATTCCTATATTGTTTATAGGGGTTTCAGAGGCCTGTTATTTCATAAGTAAATGGCCAATTGTGCTGCCTAGTCTGTCTTAATTTGGGAGTTCTGCTGAAATCTGTCCACCATTAGTGACCCTCTGGTATGTGAAACACCCGTGGCATAGCTTCCAGAATTGCAGCAACCCATAAATTACCCTACTACAGCAAAGTGACAGACAAGTGCTAACGTTAAGCGAGAAAGTATATACATTGCTAAGGTATAAAGTAACATGCATTTCTCAAGCTTGAAAGAACTGAAAAACAAATTCAAGCCTCATGTTGTAATACCGAGAAATGTTAAGGGCAAAATCCTAAGTGATCCAGGAAGCGTCAAAAGAAGATGAAAGAATGCAACAATGAATGAATGGAAATCCAAAGTCTCTGTAAATATTCATTAAAATTAATAAAATAAACTGGGAATATACCCCAAAGAGACCATAACTGACATCCAAGCAGCTATATGCACACCCATACTTATTGTGGCTTTATTCACCATAGCAAAGAGCTGGAAACAACATAAGTGCTCATCAACAAATGAATGGATAGAGAAGCTGTGGTATATTCACACAATGGATACTACGCTGCATTGAAAAACAAGGAACTCATGCAATATTATTCAAAATGGGTGACCCTGGAGGACATTATGCTGAGTGAAATATCTCAGTCACACAGGGACAAATACTGCATGGTGCCACTGTTGTAAAACAGGACTGACATCGGGGTTGGGGGGAGACTGAGAAAGATGGGATAAATAATATGTACTGCATTGAAACAGATGTGGGAGACAACTGTTTAAAAGGGATATGTGATTGGGTATTTTTGTCATGACAGGAGTCCAGAGCAAATGCTGTATAGTGGAGTGGATCTGGTGGGAGGGATTGTAAAACAATGAAAGAATTTTTCTTTTACTTTTCCAAGAGGGTAGTATACTAGGAGGGAGGGTTAGGAGGGAAGAAAAGTTTAGCAATGAATGAATGGAAACCCAAAGTCTCTGTAAATTTTCACTGAATAATAAATTAAAAAAAGAAGATGGACAGAATACACAAAGTCACTGTACCAAAAAGAAGTGGAAAAATTTCAAGAAGTACCATATAGGAAGAACAAATGGTAATGTAGGAAGAAGTTCAAACTGCACTGAGGACACTGGCAAAAATAAGGCCTGAAGAATCAATGGAACACCAAGTGATTTGTTTCAACAAATGCAATCCCAGATGTGCTCACCAACCTATACTACGAAATTTGGAGGACAACTGCTTGGCTGACTGAATGAAAAACATGCATATTTTTTCCCATTCTCAAAGACAATTCAACTGAATGGGAAAATTATCAAACAATACCACATGCAAGAAAAGTATTTCTGAAGATCATTCAAAAACAGCTAGAGCAGTAGAGAGAAAGAGAATTGCCAGAAGTTCAAGCTGAGTTTAGAAGAGGCTGTTAGAAGAGACACCAGGGATATCATTGCTGTTGTCAGATAAATCCTGGCTAAAAGCAGAAAACACTACAGAATGTCTACTTATATTTTATTGATTATGAAAAGGCATGTATGTAACTATGTCGATCATACAACAAACTATGGCTAACATTGAGAAGAATGGGAATCTTAGAACACTTACTAAATGCTCATATGAAAGTTTTACTTCGTTCAACAAGTATCCAAATAGAGCAAGAGAACACTGCATGGTCTAAAATCAGGAAAGGTGTACATCATGGTTGTATCCTGTCTCCATATCTACTCAATCTGTAGGCTGAGCAAATAATTAGAGAAGCAAGACTCTGTGAAGAAGAAAGTGGTATCAGGATTGGAGGACAACTCATAGACAATCTTTGTTATTCAGATGATACAACTTGCTGAAAGTTAGGAGGATTTGAAACACTAGCTTCAAAAGGCCAAAAACTACAGCCTTCAATATGGATTGCATCTCAACATCAAATTGACAAAAATTCTGACCACTGGACCAAAAAGCACCACCAGCAAAGATGGAGAAAAGACCGAAATTGTCAGTCATTTCATCTTGCTTGGATCAACAATTAACAACTCTGTAACTATCAGCCAGGAGATGTATTTCACTGGTAAAGTTGGATCTCTCCAAATTATTGAGGAGCAATGTTGGGTTGAAGCCTAAATTTGCCTGATTTAGGCCATGGTCTTTTCAAACACTTGCAATACTTTTGAGAGCTGGACAATCAATCAATAAGGATGACAAAAGAGCAAAGGATGCCTTTAAGCTGTAGTGATGGTGAACAGCACCGAATATTCTGTGGACTGCCAAAAGAACAAACAAATATGTCTTGGAAAAAGTGTAGTTTTAGAGGTAAGGATTGCAAAATCCATCTCACATCTCCTGGGCATGTTACTAGGAGAGAGGTTGGTCCTTGAAAAGGGACATCATGTTTGGAAAGGTGGAGGGTCAGTGAAAGAAAGGAAGACCCTCAACCAGTTGGACTGACAAAGTGACAGCAGATATGGGCCTGAGTGTCTCAGCAAAGATGAGGATATCATAGGACAGAAGAGGGATCAGATCTGTTGTTCAAAGAATTGCTTTGAGTTTTATGTCAATTGATGACATCTAACAACAACAAGAACAATAGTATTAGAGAGTAATTGCCCTAAGTACAAACAAATGCATAAAGGTCATTAGTCTTATTAAAACAAGGCTCTGACTGAACTGGTACAGCCTGCTTCAGTCTAATGCCTAATGAATGTAACATATCCAATTTTTTTTTTTTTTTTGAGAATTAAGTTTTTATTTTTGGTCTCCTTTTTAAAAAAAATTTTTTTAATTATTATTATTAATTTCAATGAACATCTACAGAGATTTTGGAATTCCATTCATTCATTGTTGCACTTTTCTCCCCACCCACTCACCCCCAGTTCGCTCCTCTCCTTGAAAAGCAAAACTCCTTCATTGATACACAATCCCTCCCTACACATTCCCCACTCCCACCCCAAGTATACTCCACTCTGCAAGCCAACATATCCAAATTTTTTAAACGTACACTAACCAAAACGGTAAAAATTCTAAATTGAACCTGCTAAAAACTTAATCTTTCTCCTAAAAAACAAGAGCAATGTCCAAGTTGCACACCAAAAGTACCCCGTGATCAGCTGAGTTGAAAGCAATGGTGCTTACCTCAAACATGGCAGCTTTAAGTAATTTTGAATGTTTCTTTCCATAGCTCCAGTATCATGCAGCAATCTACTGAAAGGATTTATTATGCTTCTTCTGAGTCTCTCATTCTAGAGCTTCTGCTGTAATTTCCCCCAATTCCTATTAGCATTTCAGTGCACCCTAATATGTAAAAATTCAAGTCTGTTCTACTTTGACTTTGTCATCTAATTCAAAGTCCTTAAAATCATATAATAGTTTAACCAGTAAAAAAAATATCACCCTGGAGTATTATGCTCTTTTAAGAACTGACTATATGGCTAGAAGTCATAGATTTCCAGCAGTTAAAGCACATGGCTGCTAAATAAACAAGTCAGCAGGGAGAAAAATGTAGCAGCCTGCTTTCTGGGACAGCCTTGAAAACTCTACAAAGAAGAACCGCAAAACTGTCCAACAGTGTTACTGAATCAAAATCAACTCAATGGCAAGTGGATCTATATTTTATCATTTATGGGATCAAACTGATAATAATGACTCAAAGATTAGATAGAAAAAAATTATTAAATAAATGACAAAAGGACACACTGACAAAGGAGATTAATCAGAACTGGCTTTGACAAGCACTGTGGCAATTGGACAATTAAAACAGACATTCGGGGGGGGAGGAAGAAGAACAAACTGGGGAAGAGGGTAGAGAAAACAGTGCAACAATGAAGGAATGAAAACCCAAAATCCCTGTAAATGTTCATTAAAACGAATAAAATTTAATAATAATAATAAAAAACAAACAAACAAATTATTAAATAGGATCCTTACAGGTCAGCAAGTTTATGTTGATGGAAAAGAATTCGGGGAAAAAAGGTGAGAATGACTTGGTAAGTCACAGGAAACCGTCAATGTTACTAAATTGTACATGCAGAAGTAGATGGTGTTATGTTTTACTGTGTATATTTTCAGTAACAAAAGGATAAACAAATTTTTAAAAAGATAAATAAAAGGACTTCGGGTAAGGATGTCCTCAGGGTAGAGACAATGTATTTGAAATTAGTCAGATTTATATTAACTGACAGAGAAGATGACTATGTATAAAACAAAACCAAAACCATTTCACAACTATTCTCTCTAGAGAGGAGAAAGTTGTTTAAAAGAAAAATAATAATGGAATCCTATATTGTTCAAATGTGAATATTTATATAGACATTACAGAGACTGAAATACTATTCTAACGAAAATTATAATATATTGAAATTAGGAGTGGAGAAGTTTAGCTATTTCTCTAGAAGAGGAGGCTGCATAATTTATAAGAGTTAATTCTAGTAGTTAACTAATTAAACCTTGCTCTGCTTTGGCTATTAATAGAAAAGACTATAAGATACTTGAATGCTGGAATCTTGCTTTGTGTTTTCAAATATAAGACATTAAATACTGTCTTATACATAATGAATATTTTAAAATCTATTTTGAGGGAAGAGAGTATACAGATTCATTCTTAACATGATGCTCTCAGCTTAAAAGAAGTAGTAGTAGTAATATTGATAAACAAAGACTGGCCCTATTTTCAGTTCCACAGAGCTTAGTGAGACTTCCCAGTGACAAAAGTATAAAGATCTATGAAAACCCAAAATCTCTGTAAATGTTCATTAAAACTAGTAAAATTTAATAATAATTTAAAAAAGTATAAAAATCTAATAGAGTAATCCCACAGAGACCACATGCATGGGATTCCCAGGCAAAATTGACTTCACACACCCCCCAGTACCCTCTAAAATATACTGTTGTTGTTGTTGCTGTTATGTGCCGTCGAGTCATTTGTGACTCATACGGCAAGTCTCAAAATTAGCCTTCCAACTGCCTCAGTCTCTCATAAATTGGGTAGTCTGTATTTATCTCCTATAATAAAATTATTTTGCTAAAAGAAAATAAGTAGCTACAACAACAAAATAAGGAAGATGACTAACACAGTGACTGCAACAATGGGATTAAGCAAAGTGGATATTTTAAGCATGGTACATGATTGAGCACGGTTTTGTTCTATTGTATATGGGATTGCTATGAGTCAGAGCTGACTGAATGACATTCATTAACAACATATAGTAGACACAAAACTCAATGTTGAATCTATAGCTATAAATCAAATCCTTTATCCTAAAGAACTTAGAAGTCTAGTGTAGGGGGGAAAAAAACCCCAAAACTTAAAATATAAAAGGATAAATTTTGTCCAGGTATTCACGGATGCCAACTGAAAGACATAATACACCATATTCAGATTTACAACAGAGAGTGGAGAAAGAGAAATGTCTTAAAATTATGCCTGACTTGACTCTTGAAATTATAGTTAGTCCAACATAAAAGGGAGGAAGATAAAAACATCTCAAGCAAAGTAAACTACCTATTCAAAGAACATAATGTGAGGAAGCATGTTCATTAAAAAGAGCCAAAAATAGTTTGTTATGGCTAGAAAAAAGGCATGAATGTGAAGAAAAGATGGAAGGACAAAGGCATGTTTGCCCTTAGAGTGAACCATTTTCAGATTGTAAGTTAAACAAAATGTAATCAGAAGTGCCTCTTAGAAAAATCTATCAAGGTGGGAAAATGTAGCCTGAGCACACATTCTAAAGTCACATTCTCTCCATATGGGGATAATAAAACAACTGCTGTTTAAATTTTTTTTCTTTGACAGGAGTGGGGAAGATGGAGAAGAGTTGAGAGATTAGTAAAGATAACTTAGTACTAGGACACAGAGATAATTCTACTCACTATTAGGAAGCTTCTTAATACTACTGTTAACAAATTTGGAAAAACAATACAAAAAATAGAAAAATGGGAGCTTTGCCCTTCTGGCACAACTTAAGGTGAAGATTGTCAATCCCAGGTCTACTTTAGGACAGGTCTAATCCTCTGACTTGATGTAATCATTTCTGCAAACTGGAAGAAATATACCTGTCCACCTAATATATGCTGCTGTACAAGTCAATACTAGGTATATAGTAAAGAAAAGCATCTTTATTACTACCACTTTTGGTAACAACCAAGTACGTGGAATGAATGGATATTCTAGAAATCCTCATCAACAAAATACAAGCTGGCAAGGAAATATTACAAATTGTTTAAACAGCCTAATTAGCTTGCAAGAGAGAGCAAGTGCGCAAGTCAAACATAAAATATGTGATTCAACTGGTACAGAATTTAAGTTAATAACAGAAAGATCTTTTAAAAACATATAATGCCAATGTTGGTTGTAGTTATTTGCAGATGAGTCAATTCCATTTCATGGAGTAAAGTACTGCTCCATAGGGTTCTGAGGACTTTTACTTTTATAAACAGGTGGTTAGATTTTATTTTCTATAAAATAGGAATTTGTAATCCAAAAAGGAGAAGAATTAGCTCTTAGCATAAAGAACATGATAAAAATTTAAAGAGACACCGAATATGTATCCATCTAGAAGGGCTAGTAGGGAAAATAACTGGTATTTCAGAATATGTTAAAGAAAAATAGTAATAAAAAAACTTAAGACAGTTTTCCTTAGAAAACTGGGATACCAAGATACCAAGGAACATTTTCTAACTAACAGATGTAGCCCTGGAAGTGCACATGAGTCTGTGCCAGGAAACAAAGAAGACATCTACCTGGCCAACTGGAAAAAAGATGCACGTTTATTCTCATTTTCAAGAAAGATAACCCATAAGAATGTGGAAATAACAGTATCATTAATGTCAAATTCAAGCAAAATATTGCTGAAGATCATCCAAAAGCAGCCAGAAAAGTTCATTGGCAGAGAACTGCCAGAAGTTTAAGGTGGGTTTAGGAGAGGCCATGGTATCAAGGACATCACTGGTGATGTCAGATGGACTGTGGCTGAAGGCAGAAAATATCAGAAGACTGTCTATTTGTCAATACTGCATAATGCCACTCTTAACAAAACAGGACTGACATGGGGATTGCGGGAAAACTAAGAAAAGAGGGGATAAAGAATGTACATGGCATTGAAAGAGACGACAGTGAGAAGTGTATAAAAGGAATATACGATTAGGTATTATTGGCATGACAAAGAGTCCAGAATAAGAGCTGCATAGTAAAGTGGTCTTGGGGGTAGTGTGTAACAATGAAAGAACTTTTTTTTCCAAAGAAAAAAGCAAACTGGGGGTGGGGGTACAGGGAGGAAAATGTGCAACAATGAATGAATGGAAATCCAAGTTGTTTATAAACTTTCATTAAAATCTCCATTTAAAAAAAGAAAAGACTATCTATTCGTGTTTTATTGACTATGCAAAACATTTGATTGTGTGTGCTTATATGAACTCGATATTTAGACCAAGGAAATACCGCATAGTTTAAAATCAGCAAAGGTATGTGTCAGGGCTGTATCTTTTCTCCATACTTATCCAATCTGTATGCTGAGCATACCACTCAAGAAGCTGCATGTTATAAAGAAGAATACGGGGGGGGAATCAGAAACTCATCAGCAACCTGCATAATACAGATGACATAACCTTAATTTTTAATTTAAAAGTGAAGAGGACTTAAGGTGATTGATGCGTAAGATCAAACATGGCAGCCTTCAATATGGATTACATTTCGACATCAATAAAACAAAAATTCTCACCACTGGGCCAATGGGCAAGCAACATAAAGAGAGATGGAGAGAGTACTGAAATTGTCAACAATGTCATCTTGCTTGGATGAACAAGCAACATCCTTGGTACCAGCAGTCAGAAGATCAGGAGACATACTGCATTTCAAAAGTCCGCTGTCAGGAACCTCTCCAAAGTCCTGAAGAGCAATGATGTCAGTGTAAAGACTAAGATGTGCCTGATTCAAGCCATCTTTCTAATCACCTGCTGTATATATGAGAGCTGGACCATGAATAAGGATGAAAGGAGAAGAAATGATGCCTTCAAGTTGTGGTGTTAAGAAATAAATGTTGAATATGCAATGGACTGCCGGGGAACTCTGGTGGCCTAGTGGCAAGGAGCTGCAACTACAATCCCAGAGGCGAATGGTTCAAATCCACCAGACGCTCTGCCGGAGAAGGAGGCGCAATATCCTCCTGTACAAGTCAGATCTGATTTGACGGTACACGCACACAAAAATAATAAAATAAAATTTTAAAAAAAGTATGATTTCAGAATTAAATAGAAACATGCAGTAATTTTGGGAGCTCTGGTGGCCTAGTGGCAAGAAGCTGCACTGCAATCCCAGAGGTACACAGTTCAAATCCACCAGATGCTCTGCTGGAAAAGGAGGGACAATCTCCTCCTGTACCAGTCAGATCCAATTTGACAGTACATGCACACAAAATAATAAAATAAAATAAAAAAAAAGCAATGGACTGCCAAAAGCAAACAGGTTTTTTTGTTTTGGAGGGGCAACAAAAGATAGGAAGACCCCCAAGAGATAGACTGACACAGTGACTTCAGCAATGGGGTCATGTGTGTTGGAGATGATGAGGATTGTATAGGACAAGGAAGGGTTTAGGCTGGCTGTTCATAGGGTTACTATGAGTCATACTCAAATTGACAGCACTTCCAAGTTGCACTCTGGATGCACCTTCTCCAAGACATGTCTATTTGGCTGGGTGTTTGTTTGTTTGTTTTTGGCAATCCATGAGATATTCAGAACTTGGCTATGTTATATAAAAAGTTAATTCCTGAAGAAGGACATCATGTTTGGAAAAGTGAAGGATCAATGAAAGAGAGGAAGACCTTCATGAGATGGACTGACACAGTGACTGCAGCAATGGGCTCAAATGTGTCAGAGACAGGATAATATGGCACAAGGTTCAGATTCATTGTTCAGAATCACATTCAACCTGACAGCAACTTAACAACAACTGAGGTGCTGAGGAAATGAAAAGGTATTTATAAGCAAACAAGGACTTAAAACAGGAAAATGTTTCAAGTCAAAATACAATTAAATAAAAATTAATAGGGAGAAGAATACAAAGAGCAAAGTGGCTCTGAGAAGAAGAAAGAAAAACAGGTCCCTAGAAACAGCATTAAAAAAACCAAAATCCTAACAGGAATAAAACAAAGTATAACAAAATAAATGATAGACTATGTCTGTGGCCCAACAGTGGGGTCAAGTATTTCTGTTACCTGTAGGCTACCATCAGAGTCCACTGGATCTAATTTTAATATGAGTTTCTTCATAAACCACTATTAGAAGTAAAGATTGCTATTTGGGGGATTTATTAAAAATAGAATGAACTGTTCTGAGTTGTGGGGTTTTTTTTAACTGCCATGAGATCTTAATAATTTTATTTTTCATATCAACAGCACCTAACAACAATACTAAGAAATACTTATTTCAACATCCTAGGCATTATACCACCATCATTCAACAACATTTTCTAGTTATTTTCAATGGTACTTATAATGCACCCCCTGCCCCCAATACATATACCTTAACCCTCAGAACCTGTGGATATGGCAAAACAAACCTTATATAGGTAAGGCTAAGGTCTTTGAGATAAGGTGGTTGTTTATTTGGTGGGCCCAATCTAATCACATGAGTTCTTCTAAAATCAGAGATCTTTCTAGGCTAGGTCAAAGAGAAATGTGACATTGGAAAAAGGAAAGAAAGATCCTTAGAAGGTAGCCAGAAGTAAAGAAATGCAAGCAACTTCTAAAAACTAGAAAAGACAAGAAAATGTATTAGCCTCCACCATCTCAAAGAGGAACACAGCCCTGCCAATAGGTTGATTTTAGTCCTGTGAAAGATTTGTCTGATTTCTGATACACAGAACTATAAGCAAATACATTATGTTGTTAATCAATTAAGTCTGCAATGATTTGTTATAGTAGCTAAATAAAAATAAAGTTTAATGGCCTAAGTGGATGATGTAACAGTGAAATAAATTTTCTCTTTTCATTTTTTTCCATGTCAGACTCTAAGTACTGCATCATCTCTCAAGAAGGTAAAAATTATTGGAGATGTCATCTGTATGAACTGATTTTATCTTTCATTGAATTCAACGGAGAAACCAGCAATTTTCATTTTCTACCCATAAGAGCCAAGAAAGAAAAGGACAACTATTAGACAAATAAGCACAAAGAGAAAGTAGCATTTAAGGCTGTAAAATAGACAATGGAGAAATCTCAGAGTTTTCAAAGGATATTACTCTACACAAATTTTCTCAAATTCAAGACTCAATTAACTGTACAAGTTTTCTAAAAACTAAAATAAAATAAAAAAGGAGCATGGTATCCCCATTCAGTTAGTTACTCAAACAGAATGAGTTTATGTAGTATTATGCAATAAGAACTTCAGCCATCTCATCATGCTTAAAAAGCACATGATAGTATTTTGTTATCTTTTGCCTGTGTACCAAAATTTACTTGCTATAGAGGTTTACCATCTTTAAATTATAAATAAAATGCCTAATAAGTTGTTTTTATTATACTTTTATTCTTATTACTACGAATTATCAGTAAAATTGTTATAAATATTAAAAAGGTTCATATGACCCCAAAATCGAGCTCTGCTGGCTTAGTGGAAAGGAACTGCACTGCTAACACAAAGTACGCAGTTCAAATCCACCAGCTGCTCTGTAGGATAAAAATGGGCAATCTTCTTACAAGGGTTTACTGCCTCTGAAAACCCACTGGAGGGTGAAATATAGGTCCACTCCAACTTGATGGTACACAACAGTAGCACGACCCAAATGGCCTTTGGGTTATGACCATTTTCTTAGTCCATGAAGAGTAAATAAAAATTTCAGAAATGTAATAACGCAAAAAAATGGTAAGTTTCATTACAAAAAACCTCCTGTACAAGGATAGATAAAAATTAACAAAAGAGACAAAGCAGAAAAAAAGATAAACTACTTGCCAAGCATAAAACTAACAAGGAATTAATATGTAGACGATGTAAGAAATATATGCAAATTACTTCAGAAAACAATCTAACCAAAAAGCTGGTAAGGAATACAAACAATTTGAAAATGAATAATCCTCTAAAAGCCAATAAACATATTAAGAAATATTTAAGATAACTGGTAGTACAAGTAAAACAATGTGATATAATTTGATAACTACTGACCCATCAAAAATTAGTAATATGGACAATGCTAAGTGTGAGATATAGGGATATGGAAACAGTCATGTATTCTGAAACTGCAGATTAGCATAACTGTTCTGTACAACAATTTCACACTATTTTTTCAATTTAAATCTATACAAAGCCTATGATATAGCAAACAAGTTTCTGAAAATACAGAATATCCCTCAAAAAAGTCTACAAAACCCTTCAGGTGACAAAGTTCTGTACTGCAATTTGAGGCCATGGGGAGCTGAAGACAATTTGGTGTTTATCACAAAGAAACCTCATTAGTGGTTGTTTTTATGTTGTTTTCAAATGACTTTGTCTCATAAGCAAACTTATATTTAACAGAAGTTAAATACCTGCACTGGTATGTTTGAGTCTTTTTTTCTAACTATTGTCTCTCTACCAAACATAATGTCCTTTTCTACAGACTAATCTTTCCTGAAGATGTGTCTCAAGAGATGAAGAAAATATCTTCACTTCTAAGAAATACTATTTCCATTACTAAATACTATTTCCATCCTAAATCCATTTCTTCAAAGATGGATTTATTAATTCTTTTGGCAGTTCATGAAACATTCACAATTCTTTATCAACACTGTATTTCAAATGCACTAATTTTGCTTTTATTTATTAATTTTAATGAATGTTTATAGAGACTCTGGATTTCCATTCATTCGTTGTTGCATTTTGCTCCCTGCCCACCCCTCCCCTCTCTGCTTTTATTTCCTTTTAATTTTTATTTTATATGCTTTTTTTTTTACTAGTAAAGCACTTGTCAGTTTGCTATACTGACATAACTTGTGGAATGCTGTAATGCTAAAAGCTGTGCCACCAGTATGTCAAGTGCCAGTATGGTCACCCATGGTGGACAGATTTTAGGAGAACTCCAAGATTAAGACAGCCTAGGAAGCAGGACTAGCCATCACTTCTTAAACAGCAGACCTCTAAAAACACTATGAACAACAGGAACATGAATAATTACACTATTAGAAGCAAAGCTCAGGAGCTATTTCGTACAGAAGGTCATACTTGGAAAGGTAGAGAGCGTCAGCAAAAGCAAAGAAGACCCTCAACCAGATGGACTGAACCCATGACTTCAGCAGAATAAGACAGGAGTGGCATCCACTTCCTAAACAACATGCCTCTGGAAATTCTATGAACTTTGATAAATGTCAATAGTTGTGGAGGGGCTTCAGGCCTTTTGTTCATAACGGTTGCTATGAGTCGTGCTCGACTATTTCCTTTTTTTTCCCTGCTCACTTTAGTTTTTGGAGCATAAGAGCAAGTTTTGGAGTTTTTTTCTGACATTCTTTCTAGACTTTTCCATTTTTCTTGTCTTTTTAAATGGTCTTTCTCACGTGTAGCATCCTTCCACAATTCTTTTGGTATTCTGATGACTGTAACTTGTCTGAAAGTTGTTATACGCCACTGAGTTGGAACAGATTTAGAGCTTACCCTCCCGTGAGTTTTCAATGTAAAAATTCCCCAAAATTGTCCATCTTTCTCCCCTGGAGCAGCTAGTGGATTCAAACTGCATGCCTTTAACTATTCAAAGGCATATGGCTGTCTGTATTACAACAAGTTATAGATCTCATTGAAAAGAACACAAATTCCAGAACACATAATTTGTTCACTGCGTTCATGAGAAACCTGTACAAACAGTGAGCATGGTTTAAAAATCAAGAAAGAAGTGTTACCAGGGTTGTATCCTTTCTCTATACCTATTCAACCTATATGCTGAGCAAATCACATAGAAAATTGGACTTTATAAGAATGTGGCATCAGGATCCAAGGAGGATTCATTAGCAATGTGCATTACATTGATGACACAACCTTGTTTTCTGAAGTGAGGAGGACTTAAAACATTTACTGCAAAAGATCAATGACTACAGCCTTCAATATGGATTATATCTCAACATCAAGAAAACAAAAATCCTCATCATTGATCCAAAAGGCAACATCAGGACAGATGGAGAAAAGACGGAAGTAGTCAACAATTTAATTTTACTTGGATCTACAATCAACATCTATGGTACAAATGTCAAGAAACCAAGAAACATGTTTTGGGGAAATCTGCTGTTGAGAACATCTCCAAAGTGCTAAAGAGCAAGACTGTCCATTTAAAGACAAAGGTGATTCTGACCTAAGCCATGGCCATTTCAACTACTTGCTATGTATTTGAAAACTGGATAAATGATAACTGTAAAAGAACTGATGATGCCTTTGAGTTGTGGTGATGGAAAAGAATATTTCATGGACTGCCAAAAGAGCAAACAAATATGCCTCGGAGAAAGTGCAACTAACGAGCTCCTTGGAGGCCAGGATGATGAAGCTTCATCTCCTATACTTTGGGCCTGCTAGAAAAGACGAAGATCAGTTTAAGAGAGGAAGATTTACAACAAGGTGGTTTCACACAGTGACTGTATTAATGAATTTGAGTGTATCGGAGATGATGAGAATAGCACAAGATAGGGAAAGGTCCAAATCCCATTGTTCATAGAGTTGCTGAGTCATATCAACTCTAGGAGCAAATAACAACACTAACAAAAACATTTCTGAGAGATCTCATGGTAAAGACACACTATTAAGTTTTATGCAGCAGTGAAAAGCAGTGAATTAGACATACAGATAGCAATATGGGTGACAGGGAAGGAAGATACAAAAGACTGTAAAAGACAACGATATAGAAAGGCACAATCTACTAAAATCTTCCTATCTCTGAAACATAGTATGCTGTATTATAAGCACACTACTCCTGAAGATATTGTCTACTGTATTATGGGATTACTCAAGTAAAGATATAATGATTCCTTTCTATGTCCATCTTTTACAGAAACTATTTTAGACCATACAAAAAAAAAAAAAAAAGAGGCAAATATATTTTACAAATTTACTCACTTTCGCTCCAACGCTGCAACTACCAGTGCTCCCAGTGCTGCCAGTTGCAACGCCTGTAAATCTAGCTTCCAATAATTCTTGCCTTCTGGGATCCAGACTATGAAGCTCATCCATTGCACCTATTAAGAGGAGGGAAAGTATATATATATATGTACACATATACAAGTATCTGTGTGTATATTCACATGTTAAATATATGCATAAGCACAAACAAAAATATACACATGTGGGTCAGTTAAGACATAATACAAAGTTTATGAATGAATGCACTAAAAAAGATGAAAGGAAGAGTCTTGTCAGCATCTTAAGATTTAGATGTCACAACAATGACATACTATGACATGATTGGAAGCAGGAGTGGATCTACTTCCTAAACATGCCTCCTGAAACTCTCTGAACTTTGATAAATGTCAATGACTGTAGAGGGGCTTTGGGTCGCTATGAGTCGTGCTAGACTCAAAGCCAATCAATATCACCACCAACATTTACATTTAGCAAAACAACCTATTCCACTAAAACAGTGGATTTCGAATTCTTAAGACCACAACTGACAGTAAAAAAAAATCCACAAACAAACCATTTTCCTTCCAAGAAAGTACAAACTTATGTACAGAGTATTACGGTGTTTTCAGAAATGCTTTACCTTATTTTATGCACTGCACTTTTAGTATTTTCTAGTCTAAATTTTCCTTTTAAAAAAATTTACTGGTTTAAAGTCATTAATGGGCCATATTTCAATTTTGAAAAAGAATATTCTCAGGAGCTCTGGTGGCCTAGTGGCAAAAAGCTGCACTGCAATCCCAGAGGATGCTCTGCTGGAGAAGGAGGGGCAATGTCCTCCTCCTGTACCAGTCACATCTGATTTGACGGCACACACACAAAAAATAATAAATTTTTTAAAAAAATCTCCTGGTCTGGGTTTATACAGAATTTTGGCACTAAGCACATTGTTGCTGCTGTTGTTAGGAGTCATCAAGTACGACTCAATGTACAATAGATCTGAATCGCGTCCTATCATGTGCCATCATCACATTTCCGGATACATTAGGAGCCAGTTGCTGCAGTCACTGTGTCAACCAACCTAGTCGAGGGTCTTTCTCTCTTTCACTGACCATCTACCATTCCAAGCATCATGTCCCTCTCCAAGGAATAACCCCTCCTAGGAACATGCCCATAGTATGTGATGCGAAGCTTTATCATCTTGCCTCCAAAGATCACTCTGGCTGCACTTTCTCCAAGATGTACTGTTTGGTTTTTTTTGGTAGTCCATGGGATGTTCAGTGCTCTTCTCCAAAACCACACCTCAAAAGTATCAATTCTTCTTCTGTCATCCTTATTCACTGTCCAGGTCTCAGATGTACAGCAGGTGACTGGAAAGATCATGCCTTGAATTGGACACACCTTAGTCTACAAACACCGAAGAGCTAACATTACTCTTCAATAATATGGAGAGGTCTCTAATTGCAGACTTTCCCAGTACAATATGTTTCCCGACTTCCTGACTGCTGGTACCGAGGGTGTTAACTGTGGATTCAAGTAAAATGAAGTTGTTGACAGTTTCAATCTTTTCTCCATCTGTCATGATGTTGCCTGTTGTTCCAGTGGTTAAGAATTTTTGTTTTCTTAATGTTGAGATGCAATCCATTTTGAAGGCTGTAATCACTTTATTAGTCAATTAATTTGTTTCAATGTGTATCTTTTCTGG
Source organism: Elephantulus edwardii (assembly GCF_000299155.1). NCBI lineage: Eukaryota > Metazoa > Chordata > Mammalia > Macroscelidea > Macroscelididae > Elephantulus > Elephantulus edwardii. Next base: position 47,628,663 of record NW_006399751.1, on the reverse strand, counting down.
CTATAAACTAAAAGGACTATGGTACTATCATATCTCTGAAGATTTCTTACAGTTGATAATTTTCAGTTTCCACAGGGTAGATGGAACATGTACTTATGTATCAACAGACTGTCAAAATAACATCAATTTTTAAACAATAAATTTAATCCTTGCGGATTAAATTAACAATACTGATTAGCATGTTCATTAATTTTTATTATAATGGCTTAAGCACAAATTCTTAATAAAGGTCAATTAAACTCTTAACCATATCTGTTCATTTCTTCCTGTCAAAACACTAGAATGACATAAATTAATAGATCTCAAAAGGAACACGAAGGATATTACCTAGAATACTGAATTATTTGAAGAATTTTCTCAAATTACATTATTAGGAGAAAAGGTTCAGATCTCGCTTTCAATAATGGATTCTCTAATATAATAATAAAATTACAAAAAAGTCAAAGACGAAATAAGGAAGACCTCACAAAAATGAGCATTTGTCCATCAAAAGATTTTACAAAAGAGAGATAAACAACTAAGAAATTATCTTCACAAATCACATACCTAATCCTACTAGGGTCCAAAATCCATTTTAATAGCTCAGAGACCACACAAAACCATACTCACCATTATTAGGTTTATTATAAAGTTTATTAGGGAAGTCAAAAGGCTTTAATTCAGGTTAGAAGCAGAATACATTCACTCACTTAGGAGAGATTTTGAAATGTGTTCACAGGGACCCAAACCTTTAGCCTTGTGGCTCTAGGCCTGTGATAACACAGGTCTTAGACCTGCCAATTATAACTCTCCCCACAATTCTCCAGCAAGCCCAGGTAAAGGCTCATAATTCAGGTTCCAGGGAGCCCAAAGGTCAGCTCTGTCTCATGTTGCATCTCTGCTGTGGCTGTTGCTGTTTCTGCAGGTCCCTGAGCCGCACAGAAATCTTTAGTCCCAAAAGTCAAGCAATCTGTAGTCTCTGCTTCCTCTTTTCTGATAAGATTCCTAATTTCTGCTGCTGAATTTGCTCAATTTAATGTCAAGACTAGTTGATTCTCTTGTGGCCAGACTAATACACCCCATTTATATATTTCTATCCATCCATATGGCCAAGTCAAAGTCAACAATTGAAGTGGAAATAAAGCAGTAATGAGACAGGCATGTTTCTTGGCCTCAAAGAGTTTCCAATCCAGTGAAGTTTTCCTCTAGAATAAACTATCAATTTTTTGGTGGCACAGGCTTACTCTGAAATGTTAAATTACATTTAAGAAAATAAGTATTCAAGTTGAATTGAGAAAACAAAGGCCAGGCAAATTATAACCAAAAATATCTAGATAAGTACTCTTGTTAATCATAAATTTTCAAGATTCCACAGTAGAAAGAACAAGGGCACAATAAACATCTTGTTACATCAAGGGCACAGTAAATAACTTGTTACATCTTGGAAAGATTTTGTACTTATGATTGCATTTATTTTTTATTTATTTATTTAAATTTAGGTTGTTTATTTTTCATTTCAATGAACATCTACAGAGATTTTGGGATTCCATTCATTCATTGTTGCACCCTTCTCCCCGCA
>NW_006399751.1:47618135-47620276 GCF_000299155.1 Elephantulus edwardii | reverse complement strand
ATCAATAGAATTGAAGGGATGGAACATGAAATAAATAGAAGAACTGTCATCACTGATCTGCCAGAACTAATAGAAGAATGAAAAAGGAAGAAACCAGAAGAATAGTGTGGGAGACCACCAAGAGAAATAACATGTGTATCATCAGAATCCCAGTACAGGAAAAAGCAAGTAAAGGCATCAAAAAAGTTGTAGAAGAACTACTAGAAGAAAAGTTCCCAGGCATAATAAAGGCTGAGAGAATATATACTCAAGAGGCTGAACAAACACCATATAGAATTGACCCAAAAAGAAAAACACCAAGGCATATCACTGTCAAATTTGCCAGAACCAAAGATAAGGAGAGAATTCTGAAAGCAGAGAGGGAGAAATAAGGTAATTTAGAAGAGAGAGCACGTAAGGTTAAATGCCGATTTCTCAGCAGAAATCATGCGAGCAAGAAGACAGTAGAACAACATATATCGAACACTCAAAGAACATAACAGTCAACAAGAATAATGTACCCAACAAAACTGTCCATTAAATATGAAGGAGAGATCAAGATATTCCCAGAAGCAGAACTTGGGAATTTGTAAAAACAAGACACGTGGTACAGGAAACACTGAGAGATGTCCTTACAGAGCTATCACAGAAACCAGGACGGTCCAAAGTAACTAGCAAAAACATCAAAAAGAACTCAACAAAATGAAAGTAAAAGCAATAAAACCTTGCCTCTTAATAATCACAGTGAATGTAAATAGTTTAAATGAACCAATGAAGAGAAAAACAGAAGAACATTGGATAAAAAAAGAAAAAATCCAACAATATGCTATCTGCAAGAGACATATCTGAGAAAAGTGAAGATAAGGAAAGACTAAAAATAAAAACACTAGGGGAAAAATAAACTAAGAAAATGGCAAACAGTAAAAAAGCAGAAGTAGTGATATTAATTTCTGATAAAATAAATTTCAATTAAAAAATCCTCACAAAGAACAAGGATTAATGACTGAAGGGTCAATAGAACAAGAGTACATAACAATAATAAATATCTCTGATTTTTATTATGATTGCAACATACATAAGAATATATAAAACAAACATTAACAAAACTGAAAAAGGAAATAGACACTACCACTATAATAGTTGAAGGCTTCAATACACCACAATCAAAAAAAGATAGAACTACCAGAAAGAAACTCAACAAAGATGCTGAAGAATTAAACTGCACCATAAACCAACTTGATCTCACAGATTTTTATAGGCTAATGCACACACCCCCCCCCCAAAAAAATCATAGTATACCTACTTCTCCAATGTGCCTGGGACGTTCTCAAGAATAGTTAACATTTTAGGTTACAAGGTGAACATCAAAAATTAAGAAAAAAAAATACAAAGCATCTTCTCAGACCACAATGCTATAAAATTAGAAATTAATAACAAGAGGATAAAAGAGAGAAAAAAAAAACCCATACATTTGGAAGCTGAACAACACCTTGCTTGAACATGAATGGGTACAAGAAGAAATAAAAAATGAAATTAAGAAGTTTCTTGAAACAAGTAACAATGAATATACCACTTACCAAAACCTCTGGGAAACAGCCAAAGCAGTAATCACAGGTCAATTTATAGCAATAAGCAAACACAATAAAAGGCAGGAAAATCCAACATCTCCAACAAATTAAAAAAGTACAGCAATAAAACCCAACACCCTATGCCACCCAAAGGTAATAAAGGAGGTCAGAATTGTTTCCACTGTGGAAAGCTGGGCCACTTCAGTAGACAGTGTCACATACGAGAGCCACAGATAGGCAAGGGAGTAGAGGAAATTCCCATTCACTTGCTTTAAGTGTGGATTTGAAGGACACATGGCCAAGGGCGGCCCACATCAGGTCCTCATGGCTGACAGGACTGGCAGACCCCAGCTCTCAGCTGGAAACAAAGGAGGACGCTTCAATGATTTAGACCCTCCTAAAAAAAGCTGTAGGGGAGCATTAACATTACTGGTAAGTATATTCATTTTCTCCTGGACATGTTGTTGTTATGTGCCATCGAGTCGTTTCCGACTCATAGTGACCCTATGCACAACAGCTCTAAACCCTGCTCTATCCTGCGCCAACCGCACCGCCTCTGACACACCCATCCCTATTACCCCAGTCACCGAATCA
>NW_006399751.1:47613950-47617481 GCF_000299155.1 Elephantulus edwardii | reverse complement strand
CCATGATACATCTTTAAGGATATGAACATGTATGGCTAAGCACAATTGATAACAGTGAATCTAAATTCCAAAATCAATCTCCATAATAGTCTATGTGTTTCCTATTGCCAAAGGGCCCTTTAGAGTAGTGAGAGATCTTCACCCTGAAACCTACAGCGTCCTTTTTCAGCAGGAAGTAGCTAAGAGAATACGCCATCCCCTTTTCCTTATGAATCGGGGTGAAGTCTTTCTCAGGGAGGAGAGACAGGGAATGGCAAAGGGCACACTGACAAAGGAGATTAATCAGAACTGGCTTTGACAAGCACTGTGGCAACTGGACAATTAAAACAGACATTCAGTGGGGGAAGAAGAACGAACTGGGGAGGAGGGTAGAGAAAACAGTGCAACAATGAATGAATGAAAACCCAAAATCTCTGTAAATAATAATTAAAAAAAAAAACAAACTGGACACCCTCTAAAAAAACTGTAATTATAAAAATTAGGGCATAAACAAATGAAAAAACAGAAAAACAATTGAATATTACCAAAAACTATATTCAAACAAATATGAAAACCTAGAGGAAATGGACAAATACTTAGAAATTCACCACCTGCTTACACTGACACAAACAAAATTGAACAATGAACAGAGCCATTTCAAAAGAAGAAATTGAAAAAATAAAAAAACTTCCAGCAAAAAAAAAAACAAAACCAACCCAGATAGTTTTACAAGTGAATTTTATCAAACATTCACAGAAAAACTGTCACCAGATCTACATAAACTATTTCAGAAAACAGGAAAAGATGGAATTCTCCTAGACTCAAACATATCCTTGAAATCAAAGCCAGGTAAAGATACTACCAAAATAGAAAACTATAGGCCAATATCTCTCATGAACATAGATTAAAAAAATTCTGAATAAAATCCTGGCCAATAAAATCCAACAATACATACATACATAAACTATGACCAAGCAGGATTCTTAACAGGTATGCAAGGATGGTTCAACACAAGAAAAACAATCAGTGTAATTCATCATTTAAACAAAGCAAAGAGCAAGAACCACAGGATCCTGTCAATTGATGCAGAAAAGGCCTTTGGCAAAATACCACACCCTTTCCTGATTAAAAGGCTCAACAAAATAGAATTTCCTCAACATAGTAAAAAGTATGCAAACTTGAGAGCCATCTTTGAGCTCAATGGAAAGACGTTAAAGAAGTTAAAGGCATTCCCCTTGAGAACAGGAACTAGGAAGGGAGGCCCACTATCACCTCTCCTACCCAATATTGTATTAGAATTCTTAGCGGTAGCAGTAAGACAAGAGAAGGAAATAAGGTATCCAAATTAGCAAAGAGGAGGTATAATTATCTCTATATGCAGATGATTTGATAGTATATTTAGAAAACACTAAGGATTCAGCAAGAAAACTACTGGACATAGTTGACCAATTCAGCAAAGTATCAAGATACAAGATGAATATACAAAAATCAATTGGATTTCTCTACAGTGACAAAGAATATAGAACTGGAGCTAAGAAAAACAATACTCATCACAAAAGCTAATCACAAAATTAAATACTTGGGAGTAAATCTAACTAGAAACCTAAAAGATTTACTTAAAGAAAATTATGAAACATTATCACAAGAAATAAAAAGAGAACTGGAGAAGTGGAAGAATATCCCTTGTTCATGAATAGGAAAACTCAATATTGTAAAAATGGCAGTACTACCAAAGGCAATTTACACAGTCAATGCAGTCCCAATACCAATCCCATTCTTCCATGAGATGGTAAAGGCAATCTCTAGTTTCATCTGGAATGGAAAGAAGTCCCAAATAAGGAAAGCACTCCTTAAAAATAGAAAAAAAGTAGGAGGCCTTTCACTCCCTGATTTCAAATCCTACTACACTGCCATGGTAGTCAAGACAGCATGGTACTGGTATAATGACAGACACACAGATCAATGGAATAGAACTGAGAACCCAGAAATCAGTCCATCTACGTATGGACAACTGATTTTTTTACAAGGAGATTAAATCAGGTAAGTGGGAAAATGACAACCTTTTTAGCAAATGGTGTTGGCAAAATTGGAAAACCATCTGCAGAAAACTCAAGCAAGACCCACACCTAACACCATACACAAAAACCAACTCTAAGCAGATCAAGGACCTAGGACTAATACCAAGGTCTATAAACTTCATTAGAGAAAAGCCTAGAAGAACCCTAGAAGAACTAGCCCAGAACTTGAACAGTCTTCCAAGCATTCTGAAAAGCCTAAACCCAGAAGAGGATAAAATAGATGAACGGGACCTTCCAAGATTAAAATCACTATGCACACCCCAAAACTTCTCCAACAGGGTAAAAAGGAAGCCACAGACTGGGAAAAAATATTTTGTAATGACATGTCTGATAAGAGACTTATATCTAGAATTTATAAAATATTTGAGTACCACAACAAGATAAATGTAAACAACCCAACTGCAAAATGGGCAAAGGAAATAAACAGTCACTTACTTCACCAAAGAAAACATTCAGGTGACCAACAAACACATGAAGCAATGTCCAAAATCCCTAGCTCTGAGAGATGCAAATCAAAACAACTATGAGATATCATCTCACACCAGTAACAATAGCAGAATTTAACAGAACAGCAAACCAAATGCTGGTGAAGTTGTGAAGTAACTGGAACCCTTGGTCACTGTTGGTAGAAGTGTAATATGGTGCAGCCATTATGGAAGGCTGTATGGTGCTTTCTCAAAAAGCTAGAAATAGAAACACCATGTGACCCAGCAATTCCACTACTAGGAATATACCCTAAAGAAACCATAACTGCCACCCAAGCAAATATATGTATACCCATGTTTATTGCTGCTTTGTTCACAATAGCAGAGTTCAAACAACCGAAATGCCCATCAACAAGCGAATGGATAGAGAAGCTGTGGTATATTCACACAATACTATTCTGCATTGAAAAACAAGGAACTCTTGAAATTAACAAAATGGGTGACCAGGACATTAGGCTGAGTAAAATATCTCAGTCACAATGTGCCAAATATTGCATCATGCTACTGTTGTAAAGCAGGACTGACATCGGGGTTCTGGGAAGAAAAGAGGGGATAAATAATGTATACTGCATTGAAAACAGATGAGGGAGAGAACTGTTTGAAAGGAATATATGTTTAGTATTATTTTCATGACAAGAGTCCAGAGTGAGAGCTGCTTGGTGGAGTGGACTGGGGAGGGGAGGACTGTACAATAATGAAAGATTTTTTTTTTCCATTTACAAAGAAAAAAGTGAATGGGGGGAGGGAGGTGTGAGCAGGGAGGAATATGTGCAACAATGAATGAATGGAAATCCAAAGTGTCTATAAACTTTCATTAAATTACAATTAAAAAGGGAGCTCTGGTGGCCTAATGGCAAGAAGCTGCACTGCAATCCCAGAGGCACGCAGTTCAAATCCACCAGATGCTCTGCTGTAAAAGGAGGGACACTCTCCTCCTGTACCAGTCAGATCTGATTTGATGGTACACGCACACAAAATAATAAAATAAA
>NW_006399751.1:47607399-47613850 GCF_000299155.1 Elephantulus edwardii | reverse complement strand
CAAAAAATATCAAAGCCAAACCAAGTGCAATCAAGACGATTTCAACTCAGTGATTATAGGACAGAAAAGAACAGGGTTTCCAAGGCCATAAATTTTTACAGAAGCACTCTATCCTAACTCCTACCCCAATGTGGATGGTAGACTTAAACTATCAACCTTCTGGTGAGCAGATGAGTGCTTTAGCCCCTCTGTCACTGGGGCTCCTTAAATGGTTCATATCAGTTATCAACATTTTCTCCCCACTGCCGGAGAAGGAGGGACAATTTCCTCCTGTACCAGTCAGATCTAATTTGACAGTACACACACAAAAAATAATAAAATTTTTTTTAAAAAAATGAAAAAAAAATTTTTCTTCCCACAAAAAAAGGTTTAGTCACTAATCCCTTTCCAAGGGTAGATAGATGACTCAATTGCTGTTTTGTCATCTCACATCTTTAAATTAAAAACATCCTAAAGTCTGAATATATTTTAATTCATTCCAGATTTCAAGTTTCTCTTTTCATATTACATTTACAATTTTTCTCCTATTAATTCTTCTATTTTATCTAATACGGGAGAGAATCCTTTAACAAAACTGGAACATCATGATAAAGAAATTATTTCAAGAAAAATTTCATTAATATCCTTTTTCATTAGGGGTATTTTTTTTAAATTTATTTCAAAGTACAAAAAAGAAAAGAATGATGGAAACTTCATCTCATGTACTTTGGGCATATTGCTACGAGGGACAATCCTCAGAAAAAGACATTACGCTTAGAAAGGTGGATAGTCGGAGAAAGAGAAGACAACCTTCAAAATAGATCAACTGACACAGTGACTTTAACAGTACGTACAAAGCCTAACAGAGATCGTAAAGATGGTGCAAGACAGGGCAAGATCCAGTTCTGCTGTTTACAGAGTCATCATGAATAGTCATTGATGGCACCCAACAGCAACATGTTGCTTATACTTAATAAGAATCCCTATTTTCCATGATAGAACTTTGTATCATATCTTTATGAATAAAGCTGTTCTTCTTCACAGACTACATCCCATCATTGATCCCAATTTTCTTTCCTATTCTAAAAGAAAATAGTTTGGTGCTTAAATAAACGTGTTAAGTTAGCTAGCATGAAACCAGACCTATTTGATTTCTAACACATTTCCCCCTAAAGTTACTGAAAACATCTACATTTTCTTTAAATGATGTTATATATTATTTCAAGCTTTAATCCAGTTAGAATTTATTTATGCATATCTAGAAATTTTCCCTAAATATCCCATAATGGGAGAGAAAAATTTCTCACTAACCCAACCTTTCCAGACTGATATGAAATACCTCTCTAATCACATAAGCATGAGTTAAGTTTCTGTATTTTATTTTTTCACAAAACAGTTTCTGAGTATCTATTCATCCATCCTGTCAGTCTCCTTACATATGCTTATTCATATATACACACTCCAAATATCTTACCAAAATTGACTGAGAGAGTAAAAGCATAAAGAATTAGGTTCATAAATCTATGCTACCCACTCCATTTTACAAGCATGTAGTAAAGAGCAGAGCCCTGGAGGCATTCTATGTTATATGATGGGTTGCTAAATGAAAGGTCAGCAGTTTTATTCCAACTGCTCTGTGGGGGGAAAAAAATGGGAAGCCATCAGCTCCCACATGGTGTAAGTCTTTGAAACCTGAAGGAGGATCATCATTGTGAGCTGGAAATGAAAATTAGCAGTTATAGATCAATAATAATTATATAAAGTACAATGTATATGAATGTATGAAACAATATAAAGATTATACAATTTGGAAACTGTCCACATAAGACAATATAGTTTACATAAGATTTAAAGCACAGAGTTCTAGTTTATGCTTCTCTGTCATGACATCGGACAACAACAACAAAAAAACACCTCCCTGCTGTAGAGTTGATTCTGCCTCATATTGACCCTACAGGGCACAGTAAGGCCCTGTTGCCAAGGCTGTAATTTTTTCAATTGCATACAGTAATTCCTTTACACTGTTTCATTTATGTATACCATTTTATATAATCTTTATTGTTTATATTATTGTATACATTCATATACATTGTTATATAATTCCTGTTCTATAACTATTATCTAATTTTCAAGTACTCAATGAATCTTTCCTATTCTTTCACACGCACCCTCTCACCTGCCCAGTAATATCTGCTGTCCTAGTCATTTTTACCCTTACCCTTTTAAACATTTATACACATTTTATTCCGTTTTCCTTCCAATTTTGAAATAATGGTCTTTTGTGGTATTTGTCTTTATGAGTTAATGCACTCAGCATAATGCTCTCTAGAGTCCCTAATGTAATATAGTATTTAATAAAATCATTCCTTGGCTCTGCATAGTATTCCATGTGTGAATGTGCCACAATTTCTCAATCCATCTGTTTTGTTCATGGACATTTGGGCAGCTTCCATTTTCTTATGAATGGTGCTGCTATGAACATAGATGTATGTACATATCTCCACTTATGTCTCAGTTCTAGTTCCCAAGGTTATAATTTTTATGGAAGCAGACTGCCAACACCTTCCTCCTAAAGAGCAACTGATAGGTTCAAACCACTAACTTATTGCTTAGCCAATGAGAATTTCACCAATGAGCCAGCAGCAGTCTTCTTAATAATGAATAAAGCCTGACAGCTAATTTTTCTTTTTTTGTTTTAATTTTTAAATCTTTTAAAATTTTTTATTGATATTTTTTTTATTTTATTATTTTGTGGGTATGTGTACCATCAAATCAGATCTGACTGGTACAGGAGGAGATTGTTCCTCCTTCTCCAGCAGAGCATCTGGTGGATTCAAACCGTGCACCTCTGGGATTGCAGTACACCTTTCTTGCCTAATTTTTCTTTTATAAAAAGTAAACAGATTGATAAAATAGCTTAGAGAGATCGGACAGATTCACTAACTTCTTCATGTTCCAGTTTCCTTGTATATAAAAGAGATGGTATTTTCTAAAGTTGCTGTTACAAAGTAAGTTTATATGAAGAGCTTAGAACTAGTTAAAAAATATAAGCATACACACATGTGTATATACACTCTGTGTGTGTGTGTGTGTGTGTGTGTACACACACACCTCAAAACAGAACTGTTCTATAAATCATAAACTCAAACTCATTGCCATGGAGTTGGAACAGATTCTTAGCTGAGCCTCTTCAGTGGGTTTGCTGAGACTGTAAATTGTTCAGGAGAAGATTAGATGATGCTGGTGGATTCAACTCACTAGACATGCCACCTTCAGATAAGAAGTGCATCTCCCAGTGGACTATGCCACCAGAGCTCCCTACCTACATAAGGATTTATTTTTATTTCATGCCCTTTCTCAATTATTAATATATTTGTTGTAACAAAACAGAAATATGAAAGTGAACAATTTCAGTGCTCCCTTCTCTCCCCGAATCAAATTCCTCAGAGGTAACCATGTGCTATCTAATTTAAAAACACAGTTATGATTTATCACTCATAGCATTCCTCCTTGATCTGTCCTCTTAGCCCAATAACGCAAGTCAGGGAAGAGCTACAGAAAATATTTTCTTTTTACAGCTATCTGCAGCTGAAAAAGAAAATTCTGATCATGGAAGGAAGCTGTATGTATTATATACAAATAGTTCAAGTTTAATACCACCTACATATTTAAACACAATCTAAATTAATGTGTGTGTATACAATGTTTTCAACATAAGCATTACTTCATGAACATCAGCTTGATTATTGACACACAAGACTCCTAAAATGGATTTCTGTGAATTCTTACTGCAGCACTGTACTTAAGACCATGTACAATAGTACTAAACTGCTTGCATTCAAATCTCACCTCAGCCATGTCAAGGACCTTATAGCAACGACCTCTGACCTCCTTATTTATTCAATGTTGGTAATAACACAGCCAAGTTGTTAAGTAAATTAAATGAGGTATTATATATAAGCCTTTGACCAGTCCTCGACACATACAATCATTTTTACTAACCTACTACTCAATTAGCAACATAGCTACTTTTCAAAGATCAGTTTGTTAGGGGGAAATCAGCATTATGTTAAAATGAAGATGACTACATTATGACTGCCAAACTACTAACCATCATGGCCCAGCCAAGCTGACAGCCTCAATCATCACAGTCTGCAACTCTTCTTATTTTGCACTTTGGAATTTCTTACTGCCAAATAAAGATCTTTAACACACAATAGTTGCAGTTTGTTTTTTACTAAGGTCATAGCGCAAAATTCAGGATCACAAGATACCCATTAAGTGAAGAATAGGTATATTAGTGATATCCAGAAAAACAAGCAACTTAAACCAGAATTATACACCAAGTAATTAGTATGAAAGAGGAAAAAGCAACATGGTCCACTGTATCTACTTCACAGACAACACATTTTACTGTGTTCATTTATTTTGTATTTACATATCTAAATCCTCAAATAAAGGGAAAATGTTTATCCATATGACTCCTAATAAACCAAGCTCTTCTGCTTAGGAGTCCTAAGTATGCTAAAAGCATAGTGGTGCTGCTGTTGTTCTTATGTACTATGGTGTAAGAACCAACCTATAGCTGATCCTCCTGCAGGTTTTCAGAGACAGTAAACCACAAAGAAGGAGACTGCTCATCTGTCTCCTGCGGAGCAACTGGTAGATTCGAACCACATGCCTTTGAGTTGGCAGCACAGCTTCCTACCAGTAGGCCCCCCAGTACTCCCTAAGACATATTTAATGTAAATGATCCACCTTGGTGAAAACAAAAGACAAGAAACAATCTTTAATCATCATTTACGATGCAAGTTGCTATTAAACTTATGTTCTAGATCCATAAATTAAAATATTAAAATTTTTGGGTAAAAAACTAGGAAAAACATTTGGCAATATCATCTCAGAAAAATGTTTTCATAACAAAATTCTTTCATTGTTATACAATCCCCCCGCCTCCACTGCACTATGCAGCTTTCATTCTGGGGTCTTGTCATGACAATAATACCTAATCATATATTGATCCTAAACAGTTCTCTCCCTTATCTATTTCAATGCAGTATACATTATTTATCCCCTCTTAGTTTTCTCCAACTCCGATGTCAGTACTGCTTTACAACAGTAGCACTATGCAGTATTTGTCACCATTGCAAGAACATATAAACAGTCCAAATGTCCAACTACAAGTGAATAAATTGAGAAACTGTGGGACATTCGCACAATGAAACACTATGCAGCACTCAGGAGTGATGATTGAAAAAATACTACATAACTTGGGAGAGACTCAAGAGCATTATGCTGAGTGAACTCAGTTTCATAAGACCATTACTGTAAAAACAGATGGACAACAAGTAAAATGTGTTTGGGGATGCAAGGAGGGAAGGGGTGGGAGTAGAAGGATGAGGGTGAGTGCGGTCAAATTACAAGGTTGCACAATTTGGTGGTGGGAGGAAGAGGTAAAGGAAATGACAAAGTTCCATTGGGAACCTGAAAAGACGGGGTAATGGTGGGCATAGTCCAACAGTGATTAACTATAAAACACAATGTATGGCAATGATTGTATGAAATATAATGTCATGAAGGAAAAGTGCGTGCATGTGCGTGCATAAATCCAATTTTTCCTCTACCAAGAAACCAGGCCAATGAACAAGTAACACAATTAACATTTTAACATTTTGTTGATAATCTCTATAATCAGTAACCTTAATAGAATCACTAACACACACTTGCTAAATATATCACAAAGCACCTTCAACTAAAGATAAAAAAAATAATTTAAAGTCTTAACTGTATAAAACTACAGACATTCAATAATTTTTAATAGATAAAAACAGGTTATGTGGTTCAATCCAGGGAGCTCTTGGGTATAGTGGCAAGGAACTGCACTATCAACTCAATGGTACATGGTTCAAAAACACCCTTACAAACAGTTCCTCTACTGAAAACTAAGGAAAAATCTCCTGTGTGACTCACTGCCCCTGAAAATCCACTAGAAAGTCAACTATGAGTCTGTTCTGACTCAAAGGTACAGAACAACAATTCAACCCCAGGATGTGGTCACTTAGCAGTTTCTCCTTTGCAAATTATAGCCTTTAAAAACTTGGTGGAGGGTCAGCTACAAGAAGGTTCTGCCTCAAAAGCACCTAACAGCCTAATATTCAATGACCAGACTGGCCCAAACAATAACCAATCCCCTAGTGATTGTACAATCACAAATGATTATAACTGTCAATGGGATGCAAAGAAACCATGGATCACATCATTATCATATATCTTGTATTTGCGTATTAAGCAAATACCTGTCAAACAGAGATGTAGGTAGATGTAGTTACATACTTAATTGGCTGTCAAATCTTCCAGCAAATTTACATAATTGTTTAAAAACTTTAATTTTTTTTAAGTATTTTTTTTTATTTTATTATTTTTGTGTGCGTGTACCGTCAAATCAGATCTGACTGGTACAGGAGGAGATTGC
>NW_006399751.1:47598616-47607299 GCF_000299155.1 Elephantulus edwardii | reverse complement strand
TATTTTTGTGTGCGTGTACCGTCAAATCAGATCTGACTGGTACAGGAGGAGATTGCCCCTCCTTCCCCGGCAGAGCATCTGATGGATTCGAACCGTGCACCTCTGGGATTGTAGTTGCAGCTTCTTGCCACTAGCCACCAGAGCTCCCCTTAAAAACTTTAATTTACAATATCAATTTAGTTACTTGATAAAAGAAAGTATGTTTATTTGTAGAATAGAATGCGGATAAAGAAGCAACTTAGTTTTTCCCCTTTCCCCTTTTGACTATGAACTCAAAAGGGCCAAAAGTTAAAAAAAAAAAAAAAGGGCCAAAAGTTAAAAATATTTGGAAACACAGAAAATTCTACCCATACTTCAACTATTCAAAGACAATATGAAAATTTCTGACTTCCTTTATTCTACTCTTTAGTCTGTAGATGATTTTTTAAAAAATTTTAATTCTAACATTCAAAGATGTTTTTAACATTTACTGTTTCAACTATTTGTGAATCATTCAGCTGAGGGGCTGCTAGTAAGAGAATTTATGTAGGCTATACCCATGCAATATTCAGACTGACTTTTTCTTTATCTGCATGAGCTGTCAAGAAACATGCTGCAATTACTACTAAAAATCGTTTTTAATTTTAAAACATTTTAAAAAATATTCTCCGAAACAGATCCAATTAACAATCATAATGATAAAAATGACAGTGATAGAGAACCCAGAAATTAGCCTATCTACCTATGATCAACTGATTTTTGACAAGGAGATGAAATCAGTTAAGTGGGGAAACGACAGCCTTTTTTAACAAATGGTATTGGCAAAATTGGTAAACTATCTGTAGAAAACTCAAGCAAGAGCCACACCTCACTCCATACACAAAAACCAACTCTAAGTGGATCAAGGACCTAGGACTAAAACCAAGGACTACAAACTTCATTAGAGAAAAGCTTGGAAGAACTCTATAATACCTAATCCACAACACAGTCTTCCAAGCATCCTACAACCAAGAGAGGGTAAAACAGATGAATGGGACCTTCCAAGATTAAAATCAGAATGCACATCCAAAAACTTCTCCAAAAGGGTAAAAGGGGATACCAGAGACTGAGTAAAAATATTTGGTAATGACATGTCTGATAAGGGACTTATATCTAGAATTTATAAAATACTCGAGCACCACAACAAGATAAACAAGCCAAGAGCAAAATGGGTACAGGATATGAAGAGACACTTCACCAAAGATGACATTCAGATGGCAAACACATAAAGAAATGTCAAAAATCCCTAGCCCTAAGAGAGGTGCAAATCAAAACAATTATGAGATATCATCTCACACCAGTAAGAATAGCAAAATTTAACAGAACAGCAAACAACAAATGCTGACAGGGTTGTGGAGAAACTGGAAACCTTAACCACTGTTGGTGGGAGTGTAAAATGGTGCAACCACTATGGAAAGTTGGAAATAGAAATACTATTTGACCAAGCAATTCCACTACTGGGAATATCCCCAAAGAAACCATAACCAAGCATGTATATGCACATTCATGTTTATCGCAGCTTTGTTCATAATTGCAGAGAGTTTGAAACAATCAGAATTTTAGTACATGCAAAGAAAAAGGGTGCTCTCAATAAAACACCTTAGATGCTCGGTTTCTTGAATGGTTTCCTGGGCAAAAACACAGGACTATCTCTCTGCATTTTCACCATTAAACTCACTGCTGTTTCTGTGTGCAAAGAGAGGAGGATTCTTCCAAACTCTGTCTTACATACTACTGTCTCTACTCCATTGCTGTAATGTATGTTGGCCACAACTATAAGCTGAGTTCCCTGAGTTCTTGCTACCATAATTCCAAACAATGGGGAATCCAACAAGTGTAAAGACACATTCAGGCTGCCACACCATTCCAAGATAAGAGGTTCCGGTAACAGCTTCTCACTAGTAAGCAAAGAATATATTCATAGGCTCCAGCAGGAACAAGCAACTGTCCAGCTATTGAAGGGTTTGGAAACCCCAGGTAAATAAACTGCACACATTTCCTTCCCTGCCAAACCATACCTATGCTCAGTTATTCTTTGAGTTATCATCTCCTTCACATATGTGAAGGGCATAACTCCTTCACAGAATATAAACTTCAACAGAAATTGTTTTAGTATGTTTGTCCACTTATACATTAAAACTCATCCAGCAGCGCTTGACTCATAATACTCTTAGCAAATTAGCCTGTTGTATGACTAAAAAAGAAATGAAAATTCTCATTCATTTCCAAATTCTCAAAACAGAAGTCATCTAAACCTCAAACCTAAATTTTAAACTCAGCTCCATATATAGTAATTTCCAACCTCGGTTTCTTCATCTGTAAAATGAGCATAATCATCTAATGTATTGGTGTTACAGTGAATACAATACTATATATAGGCAAGAAGCTGCGGTAGTGCAAAGGTTAGGTGGTTGACTACTAACCAAAAGTTCATTAGCTCAAAACTATCCACGGTTCCATAGAAGTAAAGATTTAGTAATAATCTATTCCCATAACTTGATAGCACACAATAGCAACATGGTTTATGGGTAAACACAAAATAGTGGAAGCAGTTACTCAGTAACTTGGTTGGTTTTATTTTAGAAAATTGAGCAACTACAGTTTTTTTATAGGGAGGTCTGGTGACCTAGTGGTAAGAAACATGCCATTAGGTAGCCAGTTTGAGTCTTCCAGATGAAAATCTACCACAGGAGAAAGATGGGCAATCTCCTGTGCAATTAACTGCCTCGGAAAATCCACTAGAGTCAGCTTTGTCAGTTCCAACACAACAGTACACTACAACAACACAGCTTTTTATGGGGTCTCTGAAGGCTTAGTGGTAAGGAACACACTTGGCAACATAAAGGTGGTGTTTGTTTTAAGGAGTCAACTACAAATTATAGCGATCCTATCCACAATAGCTCTAATCCTTGCTCTATCCTGAGCCAATCTCATTGTCTCTGACACACCTACCTTCATTACCCCAGTTATTGTGTCAATCCATCTCATCCAGAGTCTTCCTCTGCTGCTCTGCCCCTCAACCCTTCCAAGCATGATAGTCTTCTCAAAAGACTGGTCCCTCCCTGGCAACATGCTCAAAGTATGTGAGACGAAGTCTCAAAACCCTTGCCTCCAAGGAGTAGCTTGGTTTCACCTTCTTTGGGGCTGGCTTGTTAGTTGGCAGTCTATGGTAAGTTTAAAACTCTTCTACTACACCATAACTCAAAGGCATTGACTTTTCTGTCATCTTTGGTCACTGTCCAGCTCTCTGATGCACAGCAAGTAATTGCAAACACCATGGACTGGATCAGGCGCCCATTAGTTTCTAAACTGACATTGTTGCTCTCCAGCACTCTGGAGAAGTCCCTGGCAGCAGTTTTTCCCAGTGCAATTCATCTTTTGATTTCCTGACTGCTGGTGCCAAGAGTGTTGATTGTGGAACCAAGCAAGCTGAAATTGTTAACAATCTCAATTTCTTCTTCATTTAACACAATGCTGCTAATCGGATGCTGCAAAAAGGCCCAGTGTTGAGAACTTTTGTTTTCTTGATATCGAGCTTCAATCCATACAGTCCTTGACTCTCTGCAGATGCTTCAAGCCATTCTCTGTTTCACAAGTAAGGCTGTGTCATCTGCATAACACAGATTGTTGATGAGTCTTCCTCCAATCCTGTTGTCATATTCCTCTTCATAAAGTCCAGCCTCTTGAATGCTCTGTTCTGCATACAGACTAACTAAACGGATAATGCAGACTGAACACATCTCTGGCATGCTACTTTTCTGATTTTGAACCGTGGAGGGTTTCCTTGCTCTGTTGTGATTACTGCTTCCTAGTCCAACGATAGGTTTCACATTAACACAACCAGGTGTTCTATATTCCCATTCTTCTCAAGGTAACCACAATTTGTTGTGACCTACCTTGTTAAATGCCTTTGCATAGTCAAACATAGACATTCCTCTGGTACTCTCTGGTTTTGGCCAAGATCTATCTAACATTGGTAATTATGTCCCTAGTGCCACAGCTGCTGTGGTTTAAATCCACCAGCTGCTCTGTAGGAGAAAGGTCAATCTACTTATTTGTGATTTAATGCTTATGAAAAGGCACTGGAGAGTCAGCTCTGGATCCATTCCTACTCCCTGGTATACAACAATAGCTTTTTATAGCTCAAAAGGTAGACCAACATTACAAGAATGAAGACAATGAGCATAAAGGCTGAGCTTTTAGGTAAAATTTTAAACACTGTAACTGAAGAGGTATTTATAGCTTTTGTATTTTTAATTGTAGGTTTCAGAATGGATATGTGGACACCAGTCAGAAGGTTACCTGAAAATATTACTCAATGTAAGATCATAATCTCTTATTGTTTCCCTGCTATTTTGTGGCTACTAACAGTTAAACAAAACTTGGAAAAGCTGAGTAAATCAGTGAAGAGTGGGGTACGTATTAGTGACCAGAAACCACACTATTAACCGATAAGAAGTTACAACTTACTCCATTTCTAATAGAGATATGCTCTACAATTTCCAGGCTGAAAATGAGGCTCTGGAGCACAATTACTTGCCTCTGAATTACAAACACGTTAGGAGTCCATCTGTTTAAAAAAGACACCACAAACAATAATCTTTTTATATCTGTAAGGTCATCTGTGTCTCTCCATTATGTTTTCAGATTTCAAATTTTCCATTAATATTAAAATTTCACCAAAGGAGATGAATAAGAATACTCCAAAATTACTAAGAATGATCTGACCATGAAATTGTGGGGAAAGGCATAGGCTGGCAGGTAGCTAACTCTAAAATACTGAAAGATACTGCCATATTCCAGCTTCTAAAATTAGGAACAAGACAATTATGTCCTCTTTAACCAATCTAGTAAACACTGCAATGGAGGTTATATACCATGGCTTTGATCAGGCACATTTTAAACTGACATCCGTTTTCTTTAGCACATGAGAGAGGTCCGTAACAGCAGATTTGCTCAATGCAATGTTATCTTTTTACTTCCTCACTGCTGTTATTAGGGGTGCTAATTGTGTATCCAAGTAAAATGAAATTGTTGACAACTTCACTCTTTTTTCTATCTACCATGTTGTCGTCTACTGGTCAAGTAGTCAGGATTTTTCTTTTCTTGATGTTGTAATGTAATCCATATTGAAAGCTGTACTCTTTGATCTTCTGCAACTAGTGCTGCCAAGTCTTCTTCACTTTTTGCAAACACAGTTGCTAAGTCTTCCTCCAATCCTAATACCATATTCTTCATGTAGTTCAGCTTCTGGATTGATCTTTTATACATAGGCCAGCTTCTGGAAAGATCTTCTCAGCACTGAATAGGCATCGATAAAAATACAGTCCTGACACACAAGTATGCTGATTTTAAAACAAGCGATGTTCCCTTGTTCTGTTCTTACAATAGCTTCTTGGTCTATATAAAAGATTCACATAAACACAATTAGATGTTCTGGGATTTCAGTTCTTCTCAAAGATAGCCATTATTTGTTATGACGCACAAAGGCAAATAAATACCTTTGAATAGTCAATAAAACAAGTAAACGTCTTCCTGGTATTCTTTGCTTTCAGCCAACATCCATCTGAAATCAGCAATGATTATCTCTTGTGCCATAGTCTATTTTGAAGGCAGCCTGAACTTGCATTGGCAGTTCCCTACTGACGGCCCGATGCAGCTATTTTTAAATAATCTTCAGCAAGATTTTACTTGTGTGCGATATTAAGGATATTTTTCATTAATTTCCACATTCTGTTGGATCTTTTCTTAAAACATAGGAATAAATATGGAACTCTTCCAGTAAGTTGGCCATGTAGCTAGCTGTCTTTGAAGTCTCGCTCTTAGGGTCTTTCAACTGAGAAATGCTGAGCTTGTTATTTCCATTTTAGTTTTCTTCTAACTATAGCTCTTTACACATTTTGTAATAATACTGTGCTTTGTCTTAAGTCGCCCTTTGAAATCTGTTAACTTCTTTTACTTTCGAATCTTGTGTGTGTGTGTGTGTCTTTCTACATTATAGTGTACTTTTTTAGTTTCTTCTGATATTTGGTCTTTTCTTCCTCTCTGTCTCTGTAATGAGCTTTGCTTTCTTCACTGATGATAAATTTGATGTCATCCCACAGCTCCTCAAGAACAGCTGTAGTCATGTGGGGTCACAAATAGTGAAGCGAATTAAATGACAACTTTTCTTTGTGGTATTTTCTTTTACTGTGGAATATAATGTCTCAGGATATCAGTGAAATTTACAGCCATCCACTACCAACCAGTGAAGGCTGTAGCTAGTCTAGTATACAATTAGAAGCACGTAAATATGTACAACAATAAATGCATGGAAATTCAAAGCCTCTAAATTTTTACTGAAATTAATAATAAATTTAAATTAAAAAAAATTAAGTTAGAGTATGGAAGGCAATGGATTTATAACTGCTCATGCTATTAACACTGTATCATGGCATGGTGGAGGAATAGTGAAACTGTATCCACATTTACAATATTCTTCTTAACAAAACCATTTATGGAAAATAGGAACTCACTGGAACATGTATCTCTGGATTGGAAATGATCATACTGTTAATATTTCTAGCCTTAAAATTAAAAGATTATATTGTTCAAAGTTATTAGCTTAAATTTTTCCCTCTTTTAACAACTGGGATCTAGAGGGAAGAGAAAAGAACAGAGAATAGTCAAAATTATTGGGGCAGCCATTGTTGCCAGTTTAGGGCCTGTGTCAGGAAAAGGAAATCTTACTCATAAACAATGCCACCCAAAAGTAATAAAGGAGGTCAGAATTGCTTCCACTGTGGAAAGCTGGGCCACTTCAGTAGACAGTGTCACAGACGAGAGCCACAGATAGGCAAGGGAGTAGAGAAAATTCCCATTCATTTGCTTTAAGTGTGGATTTGAAGGACACATGGCCAAGGGCGGCCCACATCAGGTCCTCATGGCTGACAGGACTGACAAGCCCCAGCTCCCAGCTGGAAACAAAGGAGGATGCTTCAATGATCTAGATCCTCCCAGAAGAGCCGAGGGTGAGCATTAACATTACTGGTAAACATATTCGTTTTCTCCTGGACACAAGAGCCTATTATTTGGTCCTAAAAAGCCTTCTGAGGTCCCAACTCTTCTCACTGTTTCTTAGTTGTTAGAATTGATGGAAAATCTCATAAGCAGTTTCTTACTTCACCTCTGCTTTGCATGTGGACTTCCGAGCTGTAAAACAACCCAGTGGTGGATGGAATTTCCTCCAGGACTTAATAATAAATTACATAGTTCAGCCTCTACATCTTGTGGTTCCTAACCTTTATACTGTAACAGACAAAGTGCTAGTCAATAAGCCTTTTAAGAACTATATTTCATCTCTAACTTGATTTGAGCCACTGTTAGAATCTCTACTTGGAATATTATTGCTTTTAATTTTTGACTCATGTACTTTTAACGTGTTAGTTAAATTTGTATCTTCTAGGCTACAACAGTTCCATGATGCATCTTCAAGGATATGAACATGTATGGCTAAGCACAACTGATAACAGTGCATCTAAATTCCAAAATCAATCTCCACAATAGTCTACGTGTTTGAGTAGTGAGAGAAGATCTTCACCCTGAAATCTACAGCATCCCTTTTCAGCAGGAAGAGAACATGTCGTCCTCTTTCCCTTATGAAGCAGGGTGAAATCTCTCTCAGGGAGGAGTGATAGAGAATGGCAAAGGACACACTGACAAAGGAGATTAATCAGAACTGGCTTTGACAAGCACTGTGGCAATGGGACAATTAAAACAGACTTTCAAGGGGTGGGGGAGAGAGGAATAGTGCAACAATGAATGAATGAAAACCCCAAATCTCTGAAAATGTTCATTAAAATTAATAAAATTTTTTTAAAAAAAGCAGGTAAGTAAAAAAGTTGCTAGAGAGATCAGGAAAAGAATCAGAATACCGCTAACATGTGCATATTCATGGCTACATTCTCTGAGGAGCAACAGGAGGCTGTACACTGACGGAACCTTCTCCAGCCAAGTTACTCAGCAGATAAACAAAGAACAATTGTCAGGAAGTTAGGGACTCCTACAGAATTGTTTTAAGGTATTTTCTAGAAAATCAAGTTTACACCAAAAAAGTGTAAGACACAGAGAGAAAAAGGAATACAAAACTCATTGGCAGGGCGAAGGTGACAGGCAATAAAAACTACTTTTGAGTGGTCCTACAAGTATTCGCTAGACAAAATTCAAAGCTACTGTTATAAATACGTTTTAATAAAAGATATATTTAAAGAGTTTAAAAAGAATTCAAAAATTTATTGCAATGTAATATCAAAGAGAACATCAATAAAAATATAGAAACTATAAAAAAATAAAATGTTCTGGAATTTAAATATATAGTAACAAAAATGAAAATTCACTAGAAGTACGCAACCATAAATCTGATAAACAAAAGACTGAATTCATGAACTTTAAGGTAGATTAACAGAGATTATACAATTTGAACAAAAGATGGAAAAGAAAAAAAAACACAAAACCTCAAAGAAATGTGGGGCATATTTCTCATGTTCAAATGAAAACTCAGGCTGTCAATCTTACAGAAATTGTCTATCTTTCTCTTTTAGAGTAGCTTGTGGGTGATCTTTCAGTTAGTTGCTGTTGAATAGAGTACAACTCATGTTGTTGTTGTTGTTATGAGCCGTCGAGTTGC
>NW_006399751.1:47596432-47597696 GCF_000299155.1 Elephantulus edwardii | reverse complement strand
TGACGACTTAGCACGATTAAATGTTCTGGGATTCCCATTCTTCTCAGAGTCAGCCACAGTTTGTTATGATCCACGCAGTCAAATGCCTTTGCATAATCGATGAAACACAGATAGACATTCTTCTGGTATTCTCTGCTTTCAGCTAAGATCCATCTAACATCAGCAACAATATCCCTAGTATCACAACCCCTTCTAAACCCAGCCT
This sequence comes from Elephantulus edwardii, assembly GCF_000299155.1. Lineage (NCBI taxonomy): Eukaryota > Metazoa > Chordata > Mammalia > Macroscelidea > Macroscelididae > Elephantulus > Elephantulus edwardii. The sequence continues at coordinate 47,597,491 of NW_006399751.1, read as the reverse complement.
GGACTTCTGTACAACTCATAGAGACCCTATAAATGAAAGACCTGAAGCCTTTCTATAACTACTGTCATATAGTTTCCAGAGGTATGTTGTTTAGGAATTGGAAGCCACTCCTAATATATTACACACTATACTACCAGGACTCCTCTGAGTTAAGGTTTTTTAGACACCATTGTGAGAAAGGGGGATAAACAGGTTACAAAATGGGGGAAAGCAAGCTATTGGGGGGAAGGTTGAGGGAGTGGGGTGATTCTTATCTACAATACATAAAAAATAGCAGCACCGTCTATCTCCTAGTCTCTTCTCAACTGGAGCAAAAGGAGGGAGGGGAAAAGCAAAGAAACAATTAGTCCTCAAGATTCACGGTCCACATGAATCAGTCTCTCCTCTTGCCTGAGATGAGAAGTAGAAGGTACCTGGCTATGACTATCAACTTGTCCAACCAAAGGCACAACAGAAGATCCCAATTAGAATGGGAGAAAAATGTATAAAACACCAGACTTAACAGACCAATAATATACTGGAGATGCCTGAGACTACAGCCCTAAAACATTCATTTAATTTGGAACTAAAGTCACTCCTAGAGGTCATACATATTGTAAAGCAGGCAATCAAATGCCTGAAAACACTATGTATATAAATTGAGTAGGAATTTAATTTGTTGTGTAAGCTTTCACCTAAAACACAGCTGTTGTTTTTGTTATGTGCCATCAAGTCCTTTGTGACTCATGGCGACCCTATTTACAAGAGCTCTAAACACTGTTCTATCCTGTGACAACCTCGCCGTCTCAAACACACTTATTCCCACCGCTCCAGTCACAGAATCTATCCATCTCATCGAAGGTCTTCTTCTCCTTCGCCACACCTCCACTCTGCCAAACATGATGTCCCTCTCCAAGGACCAGTCCCTCCTTGCAACATGCCCAAAGTATGTCAGACAAACCTCCAGAATCCTTGACTCCAAGGAGCATTCCGGCTTCACCTTCTCCAGGACAAACCTGTTTGTTCTCCTAGCAGTCCATGGTATATTCACCACTCTTCTCCAGCACCAAAGCTCAAAGG
>NW_006399751.1:47594395-47595721 GCF_000299155.1 Elephantulus edwardii | reverse complement strand
CACAGTCAAAAGCCTTTGCATAGTCAATGAAGCACAGATAGACATTCTTCTGGTATTCTTTGCTTTCTGCCAAGATCCATCTAACATTATCTATAATATCCCTAGTACCACGACCTCTTCTAAATCCAGCCTGTACATCTGGCAGTTATCTGCTGACATATTGTTCCAAACCGTTTTCAGCAGAATCTTGCTTGCATGTGATATTAATGATATTGTTCTATAATTTCCACACAGTAAAATATTTAAAACATAAGTAAAATTCATGAAGAATTTGTTTAAATAATCTTTAAGTAGACAAACAATCCAAAAAAAATAAAGCAAAATATTTTAGCAAGTATTTCATAAGTGATACCTAAATGACAATGTATGTATTTAAAAACTGGTATATATACTTATTATGAAAACAAACAAAAAAAAACCTCAAAAAGATATCATCTCACTAGCACCTGGACAAAATGAAAAACAAAAAAAGGGGGGGAGGGAAGATAAAATGAAAAAGAAAAATGGTGATAATTTCAATTATTGGTGATAATGTGCATTCTCATACTGTTCATGGGAATATAAATAACCACCACTATGGAAAAACTGGCAATTATCTACTAAATGGACAGACACATATACTCTGTAACGTAGTAAATTTACTATTGGGTATTTTTACTCAACAGCTTTTTATGGTGAATGAAGAGACATGTATAATGATGTATAATAATGTTCTTAACATTCCTAACAGCCAAGAAGTGAAAAACCAATCATCTATGAAATGACTATAAATAAACTTGAGTATATGCATATGTTGTTGTTATGTGCCGTCGAGTCACTTGCAACCCACAGTGACCCTATGTACAACAGCCCTAAACTCTGCTTTGTCCTGTGCCAATCGCATTGTCTCTGACAGAGGTCCCTAAGAGCAGACTTTCCCATGGTAAAGCGCCTTTTAATTTCCTGGCAACTGGTGCCAAGAATGGTGACTGTGGAGCCAAGCAAACTAAAGCTGTGAACAATCTCAATCTCTTCCAAAATAATAATATATAGGTATGAAGATGAACTAACAGTTATAGGACTTGACACTGGTAAATCTCACACACATTGAAATAAAACTACCTATGCACAGAATCTTTACTAAGTCCACTGATAAGAAAACGTTAAGAAACAAGCAAAATTAAACTGCAGTTGAGGTCACGTTAGGGAGATGAAAAGGACAATGACAGATGGAGGCAAGAAGAGAGATTCTGAAGGGTTAGCAATGTCACAGGTGGTTGTTGTTGTTATGTGCCGTCGAGTCGCTTGCGACTCATAGCGACCCTATGTACAAAAGACCTAAACTCC
>NW_006399751.1:47575058-47591715 GCF_000299155.1 Elephantulus edwardii | reverse complement strand
GGGATGGGTGTGTCAGAGGCGGTGCGGTTGGCGCAGGATAGAGCAAGGTTTAAGGCTGTTGTGCATAGGGTCGCTATGGGTCGAAAACGACTCGACGGCACATAACAACAACAACAACAACATGGAAATGTTGTTAAAAGAGGCTATTGCTTGAAGAGGGACATCATGCTTAAAAAAGTAGAGCGTTGAAGAGAGGAAGACCCTCAACGAGATGGACTGATTACGTTTGCAGAAATGGGCTTAAGTGCATTAAGGAAAGTGAAGGATGGGACAGGGTTCAGATCTGTTGTTTATAAGTGCGGTATGAGTTCTACTCAACTTGATGGTTCTCAACAACAACAACAACAACACTGTATCACAGTAAAATTCGAGAACTTGTCATGAATTAACTTTCCTAACCACCTGGCCAGCTGCCTGGAAAAGATCTTTATTTGTTACCATTCCAAAGAAAGATGACCCAACAGAGTGCGGAAATTACCGAACAGTATCATTAATATCACATACAAGCAAGATTCTGCTGGAAGATTACCCAAAAACAACTGGAGCAGCACATTAACAGAGAACTGGTTGAAATGCAGGCTGAGTTTAAAAGAGGCTGTGGTACCAGGGATATTATAGCTAAAGTTAGATGTAAGGAACTTGGCTGAAAGCAAGGAGTACCAGAGCAATGTCTATCTGTGTTTCGCTGACTATGCAAAGGCATCTGACTGTGTGGATCACAACAAACTGTGACTGACTCTGAGAAGAATGGGAATCCCAGAACACTTGATTGTGTTTATGCAAAGCCTATAACTGGACCAGGAGGCAGTCGTCAGAACAGAGTAAGGACACACTGCATGGTTCAGAATTGGGAAGGGTGTGCCCTAGCTCCATACCTTTTCAATCTACATGCAGAACAGATTACCAAGGAGGCTAGGCTCTATGAGGAGAAATGTGGCACCAGGATTGGAGGAAAACTCATCAACAAACTGTGTTATGCAGATGACACTATCTCGTTTGCTGAAACTGAGGAGGACCTAAAGTGCTTGCTGCAGGAAGTTAAGGACTGTAGTCTTCAATATGGATTGAAGTTCAACATCAAGAAAACTAAGATTTTCACGACTGAGTCAACTGGGAGCATCATGATAGATGGTGAAGAGATTGAGACTGTTAACAGCTTTAGTTTGCTTGGCTCCATAATCAACACTCTTGGCAGCAGCAGCCAGGAAATTAAAAGATTAATTGCACTGAGAAAGTCTCCTGTCAAAGACCTCTCCAAAGTACTGAAGAGCAATGATGTCAGTCTGGAGACTAAGGTGAGCCTGATACAGGCCATAGTCTTTGTGATTACTTGCTATGCGTCAGAAAGCTGAACAATGGCTAGGGATGATAGAAGAACTGATGCCTTCGAGCTGTGGTGCTGGAGAAGAATCTTGAATATACCATGGACTGCTAGGTAAACAAAGAGGTTCTTCCTAGAGAGGATGAGACCAGGCTTGGAGGCAAGGATTCTGAAGCTTCTTCTGATATACTCTGGACATGCTGCAAGGCAGGACCAGTCCTTGCAGAGGGACATCATGCTTGGGAGGGTAGAGGGAGAGCACAGAAGAAGACCCTCAATGAGATGGACTGATTCAGTAACTGGGATAATAGGCACAAGTATGTCAGAGAAAATAAACTTGGCACAGGATAGACCAGAGTTTACGGCTGCTGTACATAGGGACACTATGGTCGCAGGCAACTTGACAGCATATGAGAAAAACAACAATAACGATGATGACTGAAATTGTCAATGATTGCATCTTACCTGGATCCACAATCAGTACCCCTGGTATCAGCAATAAGGAGATCAGGAGGTATAATGCATTGGTAAAGTCTGTAGTCGGGGACTTCTTCAAATTACTGAGGAAAAATTATATCAGCATGAAGACCAAGGAGCGCCTGATTCAGGCCACACTCTTTTCAATCACTTGCTGTGCATTTGAGAGCTGGACAATGAATAAAGATGGTAGTAGAGCTGATGGCTTTGAGCTGTGGTATGGAAGAAGAGTAGTAATTATAGACTCCATTGACCACCAACAGATACGGCTTGGGAAAATTGCAGACAGAATGCTTCTTGGGAGCAAAGATGAAAGCTTTATCTCACATTCTTTGGGCATATTGTTAGGAGAGGCTAATCCTTCAAAAGGTAGAGAGTAGGCAAAAAGGGTAAGACCCTTAAGATGTTGGACTGACAGTGATTGCAGCAATGAGCTCAAGCATGTCACAAATGATAAGGACAGTATAGGGTAAGACAGGGTTAAGATCTGATCATAGGGTCATTATTAGTATTCGACTCAGCAGCACCTAACAAAATAGAGTCTATGATCAAACTCCTAGAAGGCAGAGAGACTACAGCCTGTACATCATGATCTTCTCAGTGATAGGCTGAGTTCCAGGTCCAAGAAATACTGGTTGAATAAATGAAAGAATACACTATGCCAGTAAGGTTTCTATAAAATCTGAAAGTCTGACAATTGATTCATCTCTAAGAAGTAACACCTATTATTAATGAGATAATATTTTAAAGCTTACCTTTAAAACAACATCCCACAAGGAAAACAATAATGACTGTGTGTATATATAATGATAAAAATACTTGCCTCCTTGCCTTTGCCTATTATACCAAACTCTTAAATTTATACTAGAGTAATTAAAAGGAAGAAAAAATATTACACATAAAAGAAACGTCACAATATTATACAGTTAAAAGAATGAAGACAATCCATCAATTATGATTAGATATTGGTACAAAATCAACTAAATGCGTTACTATTCACTTTAACAGTAATCACAAAAACTGTTCTACAAGTCAAGGGAAATCAGGAAATATATCTTAGGCACCTTTTAATTTTTATTAATTTTAATGAAAGTTTACAGAGACTTAGGGTTTTCAGTCATTCATTGTTGCACTTTTGTCCCTGCCCACTCCTTCCCCCCAATCACTCTTCTTGAAAAGAAAAAGAAAAATTCTTTCATTGTTATGTAATCCCTCCCCCCAAGTTCACTCCACTACCACAGCCTTCACTCTGGACTTCTTTAATGACAAGAATACTCATTCATATATCCCTTTTAAACAGATCACTCCCTCATCTGTTTCAATGCAATATACATCATTCCCCCCTCCTTTTATGTCTTCCCTCAACCCTGATGTCAGTCCTGTTTTACAACAGTGGCCCTATGCAATATTTGTGCTTTTATGACTGAGATATTTCACTCAGCATAATGTCCTCCAGGGTCATCCATTTTGCATACTATTTCATGAGTTCCTTGTTTTTCAGTGCTGCATAGTGTTCCACTGTGTGAATGTATCAGAGCTTCTCTATCCATTCGTTTGTTGATGGGCACTTAGGTTGTTTCTGGCTCTTTGCTACTGTGAACAAAACAGCAATAAACACCAGTGTGCGTGTATCTGCTTGGGTGGCAGTTATGGTTTCTTTAGGGTAAATTCCCAGTAGTGGAATTGCTGGCTCAAATGGTATTTCTATTTCCAACTTTTTGAGAAAACCCCACACAGCCTTTTATAGTGGTTGCACCATTTTACACTCCCATCAACAGTGACTATGGGTTCCAGTTTCTCCACAACCTTGCCAGCATTTGCTGTTTGCTGTTGTTAAATTTTGCTATTCTTACTGGTTTGAGATGGTTATCTCATAGTTGTTTTGATTTGCATCTCTCTTAGACCTAGAGATTTTGAACACTTCTTCATGTGTTTGTCTGCCATCTGAATTTCTTTGGTGAAGTGTCTGTCCATATCCTGTGCCCATTTTTTCAAAGGTTATTTGCCTTTATCTTGTTGTGGTGCTTGAGTATTTTATAAATTCTAGATATAAGTCCCTTGTCAGACATGTCATTACCAAATATTTCTTCCCAGTTTGTGGTTTCCCTTTTTACCCTGTTGGAGAAGTTTTTGGATGTGCATAGGGATTTAAGTGTTAGAAGGTCCCAGTCATCTATTTTTTCCTCTCCAGGTTGTAGACTTAGGTTACTTTTTAATGAATATCTAGTATTTGTTCATCAACACACATAAATGTAACAACAGAAAAGGCACATAAATTCAGGTACAAGTATGTTTACTCATTTCCTTTTCCTCATTACAGAAATAGAAAGCAAAACAATGAATTTATAGTCATGAAGAGTATCTCTTGAAGGTTATCAGTATTAATGTACTGCAAAAAGAGGAGGTCTTTATTCCAACTCAATTCAAGAGCTAAAAAGTATAAATAAAGCAGAGAATTTAGAAATAATAAGATTGACACAGCCAGAGATTTAAATTAAAATGAACACCATTACTTAGAACTGTGCTACTATTCCAAAGGCAGTGGTTCAAATCCACCAGCTGCTCTGAGGGAGAAGGGAGAAGGAAGGGCAATCTCCTCCTGTTCAATTAACTGCCTGTGAAAAGCCCCTGGAGGGTGAGCTAATGTTCCATCCTGAGTCAAGGGCACACAACAACTTAGATGACTGTAGTAATTTTTACTCAATTCAGAATGAAAGAAGAGAAATTTATTAAAATGCACTATCAAGGAAAGAGAGATGATTAACATAAGTAAAGGTTACACAATGTTATACAGCACTGTTGGAAAAGATATAATTAGTCTCAAATCCTTTTTACTAAACGATAAAATGCTTAAAATTTATACTCTAGTAAAATCTTAAAATTGAGACAATGAATATCAAACTAAATCAATAATCTACTGATAGTTTATATAGTTATGATTATTTGCTTTGAAAAGCAGATTACGGCTTTTAACACACACACACACATACACACACACACACATATATATATTTTTTTTTAAATTTTTATTTATTTTCTCCAAACACAAAGATATGAAGTACTTCATTAATCCCATTTAAAAGCTGCCTAAGGTTAAGTAACTTGTACAAACTCATACCACTCAGCATTGATATTACAAGAAAGCAAAACTACAAGGCAATGTCTCCTAAGAATATAGATGTAAAAACCTTTGCAATCCCAGAGGTGCACAGTTCAAATCCACCAGACGCTCTGCTGGAAAAGGAGGAACAATCTCCTCCTGTACCAGTCAGATCTGATTTACAGCACACACACTAATTAAAAAAAATTTAAAAAAATAAAAGAATATAGATGCAAAAACCTTCAACAAAATACTAGCAAATAGAATTCAGCAGTTCATTAATATAGTCAAAAATAATGGTCCCAGAGATGGGAAGAAAAGGAAAGGGAGCAAAAGTAATAAATAGATGAAGAGAAAGGCAATATATAAGAGGTCGACCAGATGAATCAGTTATAATTAATGCCATAAAACAAAATATATATGAAAAGCCAATCAAAATATATATGAAAAGCCAATATGAATTATAAATTTTCACAAAAACAAAAATAAAAGTCATAAGTAGGATTTATGCCAGGCATGTTACGTAGTTCCATGTTAGAAACCCATCAACATAATAAACCATTATCAATCAAGAAAACAAAATACAAGAATTACATGATCATCTGTATAGATGTAGAAAATGTCTGGTAATATTCAGCATCCTTTCTTCATGAAAACTCAAAAGAAGACTGTAACGTAAGAAAAATCCCAAATATGAGATCAAGGCACATATAAAAAACCAACAGCAAATATTATATTGAGACTGAGAGTGTTCCCTTTGAAATCGGCAACAAGGATTCCCACACTCCTCGTTTCTATTCAGTATATTAGGAGCTCTAGCACAGTAAGAAAAGAAAAGTAAATAAACACTATGCAGATAGGAGAAGAAGTACTTACACTTATCTTTATTTTTCCTATGGTATTTTCCTATATATATAGAAAATTCCAAAGTCTACAGGAATTTAGCAAAATTGGAAGATACAAGGTCAACAAACAAAAATCAGATGGATTTCTATGCACCAGAAATGAGAACTTTAAAAGGTTAATTAGGTTACAAAAGTATCTAAGAGAATAAAATATCTAAGAATAACTCAAACCAGGACATGAAGGACTTATAAAATTTAACCCACATTTATAGATAAGTGATTTTTTTACAAAATGCTAAATTTATTCAAAAAAGAAAAAGGTCTCTTGAACAATTGGTGCTAAGAAAATCGGATTTCCACATGCTAAATGACACTGGGTCCAAGTAGCTAAGAGAACACACCGTCCCCTTTTCCTTATCAATCAGGATGAAATCTCTCTCAGGAAAGAGTGATAGGGAATGACAAAGGACACACTGACAAAGGAGATTAACCAAAACTGGTTTTGACAAGCACTGTGGCAACGGGACAATTAAAACAAACTTTCATCAAGGAATATTCAACCTGAATCCTTCTGATCTTATGGAGATTTTTGAAAGTATTTCTTTGAGTTTATTATGTTTCACTTGTTTTGTTTGTGTATAAAGGATACTCATCTAGATGATAACATAATTATGATAAAAACAAAAGGGGGGAAATATGGGAAGTCAATACTAAATATTTGTAATAAACTGAATGCTATTTTAAAAAAAAAAGATATACTATTTGATTCAGCTATCCTACTACTGAGAATATGCCCTAAATAAACCAGAACTGCAACTCAAAAAAAAAGCCCCCAAAAAACACCTCCAAATAAAATCTTGAGCCTTTGCTAATAAAACTTAAAATAATGAAAGTTTTCAGCATCAGAACAATACGAAAGCAACCAAAGTACAACATACTGACAAGTAATAGGTGGAGTGTGCAGATCCAGTACATGGTAATTAGATCGATCTGACATCTCACAGCTGACTTTTCATTAGGGAGATTTCCCATCTTTCCCCCTCAGAGTTACTGGTGGATTTGAACTGCCAGAGAAGCACAGACTTTGGCTTAGTCGATAACTCCTCGTATATACATATACTGTGCATCCAGAATTCCTTAGAACATAATTAAAATTATCCAATAATAGGCAAATTTGGGGCAATAAACAGTGTCAAGAGTTTGAAGAGAAGTATTACATTCTTTTTTGGAAGTGAACTGCAATGTCAGCAAAGGCTAGTCGTGACTCTATATATGAAGAGTCAAACTTTTCCTTGGAGTTTTCTGTATTGTAATCTTTATTGGAGTAGATCTCCAGGTCTTCCTCTTATTAAGTCAGTGAGTGGGTTCATGTCATAATATTTTCAGTTGGCAATCAAGCATTTAAAAAATATTACATCAAAGTACAGAGAGAAACACACACACACACACACACACACACGGGGAGACAGAGAGAGACTAAATGTAAAGGTGTGTGCCTACTCACTGCCTTGAAGTTGAGTTTCCAATGCTGTAAATCTTTTACTTATTGAGATTGTTTTTCTCTCTCCCTATGGTACAGTGGTGGATTTCAGCTACTGACTTTTCATTTTGTAGTCTAATCTAGTATTTATTGCACTATAACACTACAAATATGTATTTCTATCATTGTGTCCTTCTCTGTATGTCTATATATGTATCTATCTATGTAAATAAATGTCAGATCTTTGAGTAAAAAAAAAAGAAAAAGAAAAAAAGAAATGACACTGGGTCCAGGCCTCACACGGTATTTTTAAAAATCTAAATAAATTACATATGTAAATGTGCACAAATAAATGACATATATAGATGTGCAAAATAAATCCACAAAAATTCTTAGGATAAGGGACCTGGCTTTCAACAACAAATTATCTACTGAAATAACAAAAGTGCAAACAATAAAAGACTAAAAAAAAATGGAACTTCTTAATAATTAGTAACTTATGCCCATCAGAAGACTACAAAAACAGTACAATCACTCTGGAAGGCAGTTTGGTGTTTCCTCAAAGAGTGGAACATAGAAATTCTGTATGAGTCACTACTAGCAATATATCCCAAGGAAATTAGAACTGAGACACAGAGATTTGTACAGCAATGTTCACAGTAGCATTATTCATCATCACAACATGTAAACAGTCCAAATGTCCAATCACAACTGAATAAATTGAGAAACTGTGGTACATTCACACAATGGAATACTATGCAACACTCAGGAGCAATGACTTTGAAAAATACTACACAACTTTAGAGAGACTAGAGAGCATTATGCTGAGTGAACTCAGTCTCATAAGGACACATACTGCTTAAGACCATTACTGTAGAAATAGATGGATAACTAGTAACATATGTATGGGGACCCAAGAGGGTAAGGAGTGGGAACAGAGGGTGAGGATAGGTAGGGGAGAAACCACAGTGTTGCACAATTTGGTGGTAGATGGAGGGGGTGAAGGAAATGGGAAGGATTAGGACAGGGGATGGGGAGCATACCTGAAAAGATAAGAGTAACAACAGGCAAAGTTCAATGGTAATTAATTTTATAAAACAGAATGCATAGAAATGATTGTATGAAACACAATATGAAGAATAGTGTGAAACACTATGCATATATAATTTGTAAGAAAACGAATATAAAATTTTTAAAAATTCTTTAAAAAGTGCAAAGATAAGCCATCATTTGGGAGGATCTCTTCAGAAGCCATCTATCCAACAAGAATCTAATAACCAAAATTATACAAAATCTCAACAATTTAATCATGGCTATTCAGAATACAACCTTAATTCACTGTACCAAAATCGAGAAAAAAATGAAGTTGGAAAAAGTATTTAATTTTGTTTGCATTCATAATTAACATCTATGGAAGCAGCCGTCAAGAAATAGAGACCCATTCCATTTGACAAATCTGTTATCAAGGACCTCTTTCTCTTAAGTGGTAAAAAGCAACAATGTTAGTCAGTTTAAAGACTAAATCACTGACTCAAATATTTTTAATTGCTTCATAAGAATGTGAAAGTTGATTGCTTCTCGGCCTTTTGGTTAAGATCAAGTGTGAAGAAAGTGAAAGTTGAACAATGACTTTGGAAGATGGAACAAGAATTGATGCCTTTGAATTGTAGTGTTGGCAAAGAATACTGAATATACACCGCAGAATAACAAAAGAGCAAATTCTTGGAAGAATTGCAGCCAGAGTATTCCTTAGAGGTAAGGCTCTTGTAATTTGAGATGTGGAGATGAAGTGAGGAGGGACTGTTATGAACAGAGACCAGCTCCCGGAAAAGGACAAGCTAGGAAAGGCAGAGGGTCAGAGAAGGAGAGGAAGATTCTCTTGAAAAATGACCACAACAATTTGCTTGCACACAGCAAAGATTGTGAGGATGGTACAGGATTGGGAAGTTTTATCTATTCAAAGTGGTAATGAATCAGAGTTGATAAATCCAAACAATGGTATTTCCATTGGAATTCTAAAATCCTGATGTCTGTTGTTTTTTCCAAGTACATTACTTTTTGTGGAAAGACCAATTTTCAACTTTTTATATACATAGAGAAATAAATATTGCACGTCATCTGTAACTGTGGTACAATAAATTAAACAGTATGGCCCTTACATCCACAGCCTTCTATTTTGTGACTCTAGCTTCTTTTTCTATGCCTAAATTAACTTTGTTCAAGGATGTTATTTTTTGCCCTAGTGGAAAGGGAGCTGCTCTGCCAACCCAAAGATCAATGATTCAAATTTACCAGCTGCCCTCTGAGAAAAAGCAGGCAGTCTACTCCCCATGTGATTGATTTACAGCCTCAGAAAATCCACTGGAGAGTCAACTATGAGATAGTTCCAACTTTAAGGAAATGAGGTGAATTGAAGAAGATCTCATTAGGGTACAATACAAGCCCCACTCCAAAACAAGGTATCACCCAAATAACAATGTAACAACTGTGTCTTACACAATCCCTGTGAGTCAGAATCAATTTTGCACCAATGGGTTTGGTTTTGGTTTTATGGAAAATGAGCAATAGTATATAAAACTAGGTATCACTTACTACACTGACTAAACTGATCTCAAAAAAGTGAGATTTTCTGCCTAAATTACTGATAAAAATTTTTTTAAAAAATCTAACCTTTTAATCTAACTCACACAAGAGATTATATTCCACATAAAAATACTAATCACTACAATAATAAATATTACATGTGTAATTTTATGAACAAGATAATTACAATTCTTCATTTATGTCCTGGTTATATTTTATATATAGTTTTTAATTCAAGAGAGACCAATTCAAACATATTTCCTCTAATTTTAAAAACATTAGAAAAGCTTAAGTGTATCACTTCCGAAATTATATAAACAATTACAAAGTTCAAACTATATAGACTATGTTTAAAATTTCTTTCAAAATTGATAATCACCTCCCCAGGGTGGTACAAAATCCTGTATTCAAATATATTACAATTATACTAAACTGTACCATAAACAGCAGTTGATCCTCTTAAATACCTTCAAACTTGTAGTTCATAAGGAATTTAGAGATATTTCAGTAAGATTGATCGTACACACTCCAGAAGAGAGAGAAAAATTATCACTGGAAAATAATAATAAAATATAAAGCAAAAATTAGTCTCAACAATCACTGAATCATAAACTTTAGTACCCAAGTACAGTTTAAGTTTAGGCATTTTACAAGGACTCAAAGAATGTATTTTGAAGTTGGACCTTATTTAATCCAATAGAACTTAATGTTAACAATCCACAGAACTCATCTGTATCATTCTCCCAAAATGATCCTGAAGTCTGCTTTTAAAACTCTTATAGTGGTAGTCCTTTCCTTTGTTGTGTAAGTTTACCATTATACTATGCTTGCAATTCTTGCAAAAAAAAAGCCATACTGAATTCAATCGGTCTTTCAAATTTTCACCTGCTGGTCTGTTTTTTTTTAAATACCTAACAATGCCTCTTACCCTTCTAGCAGTCTTTTCTTTAAAATACAAATAAGGTGCACAAACTTCCTCCAGGTTCTGTAGAAACTTCCAGGAAGTCCTCAAAGTGAAAATCTATTAACATTAAGCCTTTGTTTTTTTTCCATGATATTTACCTTTACACTTAAAGCACAACACAAATTACAGGCACCTGTCTGTCTTCTTTTTCACCACCAATTGTTCACAGTTAAAAAAACAAAGAATGCCCTTAATAAAATTATTTCTCTTACTAAATCAAAATTCTTAACATTTTATGTGACAAAATACAAAAAGCATACATCACAAACTTTTACACAACATAGAAAAATATGATTACAGAGGAAAAAACACTTTTACAATAACTCAGCCCACAAAGAAACACTAAGTTGACTATGACCAACAGAATGAAATCCTGCCAGATCATGCTGTGCCCACTATTCTTATCACTAGGTCAATCCATCTCTTTGAGAGTCTTCCTCTCCTTCACTGACCCTTTACTTTTCCAATCATGCTGGTCCTTTCCAAGTACTGGCCTCTCCTGATAGTGTGCCCAAAGTGTATGAGACAAAGTCCTATCAGGCATGTTTTTAAGAGGCACTTTAGCTACACTTCTTCCAAGATAGCTTCGTTCTTTGGGCAGTTTATGGTACAAATAGGGTGCTCTAGTAGCCTAGCAGATAAGAGTTGTGCTGCCAACCTAAAGACAGGTGGTGTAAATGCACCAGCTGCTCTAAGGGAGGAAAATGGGCAACCTCTTCTATCATTTACAGCCTCTGAAAACCAATGGAGGATCAGTTATGAGTCAGTTCCAACTTAACGGCACAAAACAATATATGTTCAAGATACATCCCCAACATCACAATTCAAAGGCATCAATTACTCTTCAATTCTCCTGTTCACCACTCAACTTTCACATACATAAGACAACTCAACAACTTGTTGCCATCAAGTTGGAACCAATTAAAAGCAAGCCCTTCAGTATATTTTCCAGGCTGTAAATCACACAGGAGAATGCCTCTTTCTCCTTTAGAGTAGCTGGTGGATTTGAACCTCCATAGAGGTGCCTCTTTTGGATAGCAATGTAACTTTCTACAGGCTACCTGAAAATAAGACTTGGACCAGGGGCACCTTAATCCTTTAAACTGAAATCCTTGTTCTACAGCACTAAAAAGACATCCTTGATAGATTTGTCTAATGCAATACATAATTGATTTCTTGACTGCTGTCATTATAGAACGTTTCAGAACTGTCCTTTTGGATGCTAACTGACACACAAGTAAAATTAAATTCTTAGTAACTTCAATCTTTTCTTCATTTTTCATTACATTGTCCAATGGTCCAGTGATGGATTTTTTTTTCTTGCAAGTACAGTGTAATCCAAATTGAAGGCTGAAGTCTTTGATCTTCATCAGTAAATGCTTCAAGACAAACAAGGTTGGGTCATCCACATGTCACAGGTTGTTGATAGGTTATCCTACAATCCTAGGACATTTTTTCCATGCAGCTGCTCAGACTATTCTATGGTGAGCATACAGATTCAATAGGTATGGTGAAAAGATACAACCTTAACGAACATCTTTTCTGATTTTAAACCATGCAGCAATCCCCTTGTTCTGTTCAAACCACTGCTTCATGATCTATATATACAAGTCCTGCATGAACACAACTATTCTTGAATTTCCATTCTTCAAAATATTATCCATTATTTATTACAAGTCACACCGCTGAATGCCTTTCCACAGTGATTACAAGATACACAAGCATCTTTCTGCTATTCTCTATTTTAAATCAAGTTCCATCTGACACCAGCAATAGTATCCCTTGTTCCATGACCTCTTCTGAACTAGCTTAAATTTCTAGCAGTTACCTATTTATGGCCTTGCCCAATCATTTTTTAATAAACTTCAGCAATATTTTATCTTGTGATATCTGTGAAATTATTCTATCAATTTCTGCATTGTTATATGATTTGGCTTTTGAATGGGCACAAATATGAGTCTCTTCTGGTCAAATACCAAGGTAGCTGTCTTCTAAATTTCTTGGAATAGATGGCCAGGGCTTCATTGCTTGCTGAAACAACTTTAGCATTCTGTCAACTCCTGGAGACTTCTTTTTAGCAATGCTGTCAGTGCAGCCTGAGCATCTTCCTTCAGTACCCCTTGTTCTTGATCAGACTTTAATTCCTGAAATAAAGTACTTCCAGTGCTTACCAATTCTTTTTGGATATAGTGACTTTGAGTATCCATTGTCTTCTTTTGATGCTTCCTGTACCATTCAGTATTTTGCCCACAGAATGTTTTAGAATTGCAACTTGCAACTTAAACTGGTTCTTCAGTTCTTTCAGCTTGAGAATGCCAAGCATGTGCTACTCCTTTGGGGGGGGGGAGTGTTTGTGTATACCATCGAGTCGGATCCAACTGGCACAGGAGGAGATTGCCCCTCCTTCTCCAGTGGAGCATCTCTGGTGGATTTGAACCATGAGCCTTTAGAATTGCAGTGCAGTTTCTTGCCACTAGGCCATCAGAGCTCCCTCCCTCCTCTGGTTTTTGAACTGTAAATCTCTGCACATTATAATACTTTTCTTCCCAAACTACCCTTTTAAAGTCTTCCATTCACTTCTTATTTCATAAGTTCTTCCTTCACTTTTTCACATGCTAAAACAAGTTTCAGAGCCTCCTCTAAGATTGATTTTGGCCTTTTGTTTCTGTCTTTTTAATAACCATTTGGTGTCCTTGAAGTCATCCCACAACTCGACTGGTCTGAGGCATCTAGTGTTTAATCTATCAGTCCTATTCCTGAAATGGGTTCCAAATTCATGTGGGATACATTCAAGGTTGTACGTTAGTTCTTATGGATGTGATTTCATGTTCCTTCAGTTTCAATTTGAATAGCATTTGTTGATTTGTGCTACAATCCCCCCTGGCCTTGTATATGACTGATGATACTGAGCTTCTCCACTGTCTCATTTTGATTGATGTGGTTCCTGTGTATTCCACCACATGAGGTCCATATGTATGCGTGCCATTAAAAAAAAAGAAAAACCACCAAACAACCCAATGATTAAAACTCAAACTCACTGCCATCAAGTCCTCATGGTAGTCCTCCATCCAATTTGAGATTGTAAAGTGCAATAGGAGGCAACTGCCCGCGTTTTCCCAAAGACCTGCAGACTTTTAGTTGTCAGATTCGGGCTATATCACCAGAGCTCTGTAAATTCTTCTCAATTCTATCATATGATGATCTCTAGCCTAATTTCTATCAGCAACACCATATTTTCCAACTATCATGATTTGTTCCCAACTTTCACATTCCAGTAACTAGGTATTATTAATACCTGTTTGTTTGCATGCTGGATTGATTCCAAACTGAAGAGAAAAAAAATGGATTTTTGTTGTTGTTAGGTGCTGTTGAGTCAAATATAACTCACAGCCACATTATGAGCAGCAGATCTGAATTCTGTCCTATCCTGTGCCATCTTCACACTTCGCTAAGAGCCCATCGCAGCAGTCACCATGTCAATCCACCCGGTTGAGGGTCTTCCTCTCCTTCAAGTGACTCTCCACTCTTCCAGGTATCATGTCCCTCTCCAAGGAGTAGACCCTCCTAGCAACATGCCCAAAGTATGTTAAATGAAGCCTCATCATCCTTGCCTCCAAAGAGTACTCTGGCTGCACCCACTCCAAAATGTATTTATTTGTCCTTTGGCAGTCCATGGGATGTTCAGTTCTCTTCTCCAACACCACAGCTCAAATGCATCAATTCTTCTTCTGTTGTCCCTTGGATGCACAGCAAGTGATCAGAAAAACCACGGCCTGAATCAGACGTACTTTAGTCCTCAAAGTGGCATCATTACTCCTCAATAATTTGAAGAGGTCCCTAACTGTGAATTTTTCCACTGCAATATGTCTCCTGATTTCCTAACTGCTGTTATCAAGGATGTTAATTGTAGATCCAAAGAAGATGAAGTTTCAGACAGTTTCAATCTCTTCTCCATCCACCATGATGGCAAAAAAATGGTAGAAATCCTTAATTTCTTCAACTCTGGCTAAAGTGGTTGGTAAGTAACTTTTATTAATAGTCATAGTAATAGGTCTTCTTTCTTTTCTTAATAGTCATAGTAATAGGTCTTCTTTAGCTTTGTATAGTTATTATTCTAATACTGACAGCAATACATTCTAGGAAAGAGCTTGAAACGTGCTTTTTGATGGTGACACCTACAATATTCCTCTTTAATGTGTCATTTCTGCCAAAGTAAACCATGACTGCCTGATTAAAAAATGGCCAATACCAGTCCATTTCAGCTCCCTAATGTGTAAAATATAGGTCTTTATGTATTCCATTTCATCTTTTACAACTTAACAATTTTCCTGGAGTCATACTTTGTACATTCCATTAATGGACAGTTACAGCTGTTTCTCCTTGTTTTGAGTCATAGTATGCAAGTCCCTCTAAAACCTGAATACCAGGAGTGACACAGCTTCTAGCAACACAAAAGCCACCACAGCACAAAACATTGACAACTGGAGCTATTTCCTTTTACAGCCAAGCTTTGAACTGGTTTCATCATAGACAAAACAGAAAAATTAGAAAAAAAAATTTGAACTTGTAAAATATAAATGTACTGAAACAATAGCCAGGATGAAAAAATTGTACAGTGAAGGTTTATAACGTGAAACTCAGTAAGAGGCATAGTGAGCCTTTCTTGGAGCCCAATATAGAAAGACTGGGGTTTTTGTTCTTGGGGGGTTCCCGCCCCCCCCCCCAGGACTATGGAGAGCGACACATATTCAAAGCAGCATGATCACTAATTAAAAATGCTAAGGAAAAGTTTACAGAGAATCAATCTTAGAGAGTTAACAGGGATGATAATGGGAGGAAATGGGAATAAATAAATGGATGTTAGGTGAAGAGAAAGGGAATGTAAAATAAGATTTGATGAAACACTGTAATTCACTGATTACAATTAATGTTATAAAAGAAAATATCTATGAATGATTGTATGAAACCCAGTATGCTCTGGAAGTGCCCATGTAAATTTAAAAAAAAAATGTGAAAGGGACAAGATCAGCTATCATCTTTGTTTCTAACTCTACTAATCTAGAGATTTGGCTAATGTAAAATAAGCAAGCTGCCCTTGTTTTTTTAGAAATTCAGTTCCTATTAGAGCATTCTAGTTATTATGCATGCACCAATATTTTACAAATTCAGATCTGTTTCAATGGCCATCTAGATGTTCAAGGTCTTTACACATATATATATACATACATACATATTTATAGCCTTCCTGGGCCTAAGTTTGTTATTCTGCTGAAATGATTTGCTAGGCCACAATCTTGCACAGGAATTGGTTAGTCATAAGTTTAGTCTACTCTGAAGATATAGAATCCATGGAGGTACTGGTCAACTCCTAAGCACACTAAACTGTGGCTATGGAGTGGCTTGCTCAATTTCACCATCCTGATAGGTTTAAAGGAGCCAATCCCAAAGAGATTAGAGGAGAATCTCATTAACACCAAGAAGAATTTAAAGAAAAGCATAGCCTTTGCATCTGTGGTCCCTGAGCTGGGAACCTCCTAGATCAGTAAAAGGGAGAGCTTTAACACTAAAGACAGAAAGAAATTACAGGAGAGTGTAGCAAGAGTCACAATGAGTCTTTTGCAGATATTTTTCCAATTTTGCCAACACCATTTGTTAAAAAGGCTGTTGTTTCCCCACTTCACTGATTTCATCTCCTTGTCAAAGATCAGTTGACCATAGACAGATGGGTTGATCTCTGTATTCTCAATTCGATTCCATTGATCTATGTGTCTGTCATTGTACCAGTACCATGCTGTCTTTACCACTGCGGCAGTGTAGTAAGATCTGAAATCAGGGAGTGAGATACCTCCTACCGTTCTTCTATTCTTAAGGAGTGCTTTGCTTATTC
>NW_006399751.1:47561077-47573658 GCF_000299155.1 Elephantulus edwardii | reverse complement strand
CCAAAAAGAGAGCTCACTGACTTCAAGTAAAAGATGATGGAATAAGATGTTCCCAGTATATGTGCCTATGACCTCAAGAGCTGTAAAACTTGTTCAAGGAGGGCAGAGGTCCAGCCCAAATCGGCAGAGTCTAGAGTGAAGGTCCTGCCTGCTTTCATTGTTAATAAAGGAATTGAAAGCAAGATCTTGACTGAAAGTCATCCTGATGGATAAAATGTATCCTGTCTCCTAAGTTGTTCCTGTTACTTCCAAGTTGTAGACTCTTAGTTCCCAAATAAGCATCATTACTTGTGAATATGGTCTGTGAGTTCTGTGTGCAAAGAGTTATCAAACTCAGTAAAGAAATAACAGGGCCTTGGGAGGGACAGCTTGTGTCAGAATTGCTAAAAATGTTGGCAGAAGAAGGTAGTCTGGCTTCTATCTTTGGGAATCGGCTCTGAGTTGATACTGATGGTGATTACCCTCTCCCTATGTGAAGTCAGCAGATCTCTGATTCTATATTACATGGTAGTACCTAACAATAACATGTCTGACCTACAAGCTGAAGGAACCATGTTTCCTCATTTTTACTTGAAAAAACATTTGACAAACTATAGTTATTCAGACTTTGATATATAGCAGATATTTTCTCAAAAACAAATGAGGTTAACGTACTACTTCAAGAACCATTAAAGACAGACTATTAACAGAGAAAACTGATTGTTGCTGTGTACTATCAAGAAGGAACAACCCATAGCTGACCCTCCTGTGGGTTTTCAGAGGCAGTTAAACACATGGTGGGAGACTGCCCATCCTTCTCCCACTGAGAATAATATTGACTGCAAATGAGAAAATTGGACTTTTTAGAACATTTTTGGAAATAAAATTTATTTTAATTGTGATTTTATTTAAAATTTACAGAGAAGTTAGATTTTCATTCATTCATTGTTTTCAAGTCATTCACTGCAATTGTTTTCATTCATTCATTGCATGTTTAACCTCTTCTTCCTTTCTCCCTCCCCCAGCTGACTTTTTAATAATTTAAGAACTTGTATTACTGACAACCTAGACGTATCTAATGAATAGTGTGTGTATACATACATATACATATGTATATATGTATGTATACACATACGCACACACAAAAAACCCCCCATATAGCTCATGTGTGTGAACCAGTAGTTTCCAAATTAGCAGTGCATTCATTAGGGCTACTCAAACTGAAAAATACACCAATGGAATTTTTTTTAATAGTGTAGTCAACCCTTTGGCATATTCCATTAAGGACTGCTCTCTCTAATCCTTTTTTTCTAGGGTTGTATCAGGAGTTTTGCTTTATCAGACTCAGCTTTCCTAATCCTCTAGGGAACTGTACATTCTAATGAAGCATAATATAAAAAGTTCTTTGGTAAAGTTTTAGATTGTATATAGAAAGTAACTTTTAAAAACTACCTGATACTTAATGAGTTTTGTGGTATTGTGGTGAAGTGTTTGGCTACTAAGTGTAAGGTTAGCAGTTCAAACCCACTTGATGATCTACAGAATGATGTGATAATCTGCTTCCATAAAGATTGTAATTTGTATTTTTGTAAAGCTTTTGTAAAGACGGCAGTTGTAATTTGCCTTCTAAGGTGGTTATAAATTAGAAATAATTTAGTAGTAAGTGGGTTATTTTTAAATCAAAGAATGGTCACAATTTCTTTAAAACCTTTTGAACTATTTCTTCCTTTTCCAGCTATACATCTACAGACCTATATTCTCTTAACATACTTCAATCAAAACAACATATTAAAACAAACAGAGAGGAGGAGCAAAATTCAACTGAGCTCTAGAAAGCAGAAAATTAAGGTGATCTGCAAAAGTATGAACTTAAATGTATGATTTTATAACATTTCATGAAAATTATTCTGTTAACATATAACAAAAGTATTATTTATAATCAGCCACTGAGGGACTCAATTTTGTAACCAATATGTCATTTTAAAATATATATATGTGCCTCTAGAGCAGTAAACTGAAAGCTGTGGGGAAAGGGAGAAAAGAGCCCCCACCCAAACATCAGCCAATCCTGTATCACCCTGTTTTCACGGGCCTTCCTGTGAATCAGCCAATCCTGTATCACCCTACACCACTATTTTAAATTATCAATAGACCTAGCACATAGAAACAAAATCTCTTGGGAGTCTCCAATAAATTTTAAGAAAGTAAAGGAGAACTGAGACCAAAACAGGCTACATTTAATTTAAAGCACAAGCTATTTCTCATGGAGCTAGCTCTCCAGACTTCTAATGATTAATTAGTGAAGCCTACCTGGCCACTGCAGACTGGCCTCACCTATGATGCCAGGTGGATGTTTACATGGAAGAGTTCTCTCTCTATATTGGGACAGCTTCCAGAAGACAAAGAGGACTAGTATGCCATGTAAATGTCCTTTTGAGTTCCACATCTATGGTGCACAATATAGCTGCTTTCCATTTCTGCTCCAAAAAGCTTTTGGGCCCAGGGTTACTGCTCCCTTATTGTATGCTGCCTGCTTCTATTCCTAAGTAATAAAATGAACATTCATTATACTAATACATGTCCAGATTCTGATTTGAACAATATAATATTTATGAAGGAATAACATCTAGTGATAGGCTCCCTTTTTTCTAATGACCTCCTGGTAATTAAGAAATCTGGGACAAACTATGTCTTGAACTCTCCATTTCCCTAATATCATTATTATTGGAAAACAAAACAGGACAAGAGATAATAGGCTAAAGAATATTTTAGAGCTACACTGCTGTACATTTACAAAAGAACAATACTTATAAATGAAAAGCTCTGAAACAAAGAAGAAAAGTTGTCTATACTACAATATAGAAATTATTAAATGCTATCTTATTTAATGTTACATTCTATCTGTAATAAAATTATATGACTATGATAATATGAATAGGATGGGAAGGAGAAGCCAAAATGTGGAGCATTAAAAATAGTGAGATCATAATTTTTATTTCAAATATGTGAAAATGTCAAAATAAGTTCCAGACTCATAGGGCACACCTTTGAAAAAGAATCAATTTTCAAAGTTAAGTTTGCATAAAGGAATTTATCATATATTTATCTATGTACATGTCAACGACACATAACAACAACAACATGTCTTTGTAGCTTTTGAGGTTTATATTTTTCTGTTTTAAACTGAATTACTCAATTTTCCAAGAAACAAAGTTTGTTCTCTCCTTGATATAGGTATGTAAATCCCATTAGGCTCTCAATTATATCAATTTGTATTAACAGCATGTATAGCTTGAAAAAATACTTTAAAAATTTTTAATGTTTTTTAAATACAGGAATTCTACCTTAGAAAATGTCGTCTTCTTGAAATCTCTGTTAACATTAGTGATATGTGAGAATACAGCTCAAATTTCAAGATAAAAATATCCGGAGAGAGGGTTATGGGTCCCTAGGTGGTACAAATGCTTAACATACTCGGCTGCTGACCAAAAAGTTAGTGGTTCATATCCACTCAGGTGAGCTACTTTTATAAATAAGAAAGGGGGCAGTTGTGGATGGAAATCCAGCCATTGAAAACGCCCTAGAACAGGACTACGGAGCAAAACCCTATCCCGTCTCACACGTGGTCATTATAAGTTTAAATGTACTTGAAGGTAACAGGCTCTAGCAAGGTCTGAGTCCACAAGGGATACCTCAGAAGAAAGGTGTGGCAATCAACTTCATGAAAATGAGCTACTGAACCCGACAGAACACAGTTCTACACTGAGATGCATGAGGTTTCCATAAATTGGAACTGTGACAATAAACAATACAGTTTGTAATATCCATGCTGACAGACCAGACAGCAATCCCACTGAGGCCACATACTGGAACTTGATGCAAAATGAAAATTTTCCCAAAACCACATTCACACATTACATGAATAACAGTCACTAGATTACATAAAAATCGACAGTAATCTAAACTGATATAAAATTCTGATTATTCAAAAGTTTAGCTAAATTATTCTAATCTCAGAATATTCAAATATTAGGAAAAGTACAGAATAGTACAGATAATAAGTTTCTAACTTATCGAGTTGTAGTAACTTAAACTCACAATCTAAATTTTGTGACCCCTAAATTACTAACATTGATCACATATGTCAACAGACAAATAACGCAGACATAATCAACAATAAACCCTCAACATGTAACACAGGGACTAGTTTACAGTAATGACTTAATATTTGATGAAGTGACTGAATGAATGGCAAAACACCTTAATAGGAAGAAAAAAAATTTAAGAAACAGAAAATAAAATGGTTCCCAACTCACACCACTCCCAGTGAACATCTTAATAAAACCACAGATAAAGTAAACGCATGTTAAAAGCAACAATTACTATTATTTACAAAATACATTTTAAAAATATTCACTTACAAACTGTCACGTGCATAAAAGAAAGAAACCACCACTCAATTAGACTGGGTCAATAAATAAAACTTTTAATAATAATCAGAAGTCAGTTTTGAGGATAAAATGAAAGGGGAAAATGTCTGTCGATACATTGAGCATGTTTAATGGATGCCATAAATCAACCTTCCCATGAATTTTCTAGAGCAAATTCATGCCAATCTTTGTGCCTATTGTCACTTTCACACATGCTCACAGGAACAAAATGACAAAGAATGCTATGCCTGAACCACTGGATTCAGGACACAAAACACTTAACAATTGTCAAGGCTAACAATAGTAAATATTGGCAGATATTTTCAAAATAAATTAAACCCATCGATTCCTACAAAAATTTAAGCTTCTGTTTTCTTTAAAGGATTCACCAGACTGTGTGACTTCCAGACTGTTTCGTTTTTTTTTAATGTGGCTACAGCCTTCCTGTGTGAAACAACTGGGACTGAACCCCGTTTACCAAGTGCTGGTGAAAACCGCTACACCTTTTTTTCAGACAAAAGCGCACTAAACGCTATTCCACGTTTTTTACACTTCCCCCAGAATTGCGTGTTCTCTCAAATTTCATTTTATGTCGTATACTTAAAGTTAAATACAGCAAGTTGAAATTTTAGTCAAAAGCACTCTGGTGTCTTACTGTGTAACTGCTACATCTGGTGGTAGCACACTTGCATGCAAGCAGCCAGAAAACTTAGAAAACAATTGTAACCGATCTGGTGCGTGTTTGCAGCCACCTTTACGCCGCTATTTCCCACAAAATCCACGACCCTGTCGCTGAAGAACGGTAGCCTACTTGCAGTTAGAGGGAGAACGCACAAACACGCAGGAGGTGATGGCGAAGGAGAGAAAGTTGCAACCATCTGGAGGGGTGGTTTAATAGCCTGCCCACGAGTCAGTCTGTCGTTTCAATTGCTCTACGGCAGAGGATCAAAGTCTGCCTAGATAATAATTTCTGCGGCTTCTCCCCAAAGGGAAGAGACCCTGCAAACGAGCTGCAACCAGTCCCCGGCAGCGAAGCTTACGGAGTGGGGACCGCCTCTGTGGGAGGAGTGCGAGAGGAAGGGGAGGGGGCTCGAGGATGAATGCTCCAACGGGAGGGAAAACCCACCAGAGACAGGAGGCCAGGAGGTTAAGAGTAAGGAGTGTACTAGAAAATGGGCCAAAAAGGGGCTTGTGTCCGGAGCGAGGCTGGCCACCTCGCATGGCCGGCTCGGAGGAACCCCACTCGGCTCCGTACGCCTCGCCCCGTCCCCACTAGCCCGCACCCCCGCGCCTTCTCCTCCGCCACCCGTGAACCACCACCCACAGCCAGCGCACCACCCTCCCCGGAGCCCCGCGGCCTCCTCGCCACCATCCCCCACCCCGGGGGCGCGGGGAGGAGACCCCGGGGGCGCGGGGGCCGTGGTGCGGGAAGGGACCCGGCCAGCCGCCGCCGCGGCGCTTACCTTCCCTGGGCCTCCCGGATGGCGGCGTGTGATTCAGCAGGGACCTGGCCGCCGCCGCCGAGCCCGGGGTTGGAGACGTGGAGAGCTGGGACCAAGATGGCGGCCCCTCCAAACTTCCACTGCTACTTTGGACACTCATCAAGCTACTTTCTGGGAACCCGACTCTGCCCCTGAGACGGCAGCGGCGGCAACGGCACCAGCACCCGCCTCCGTCATGGCGGGGGCCGCGCTGAGGGCGAGGGAGAGTGTGAGGGCAGGGAAGGGAGAGTCAAGGGGATGGGGGAGGAAACAGAGAAGGGGGGAGGTGGAGAGGGAAGAGGTGAGGGGAGGAGAGGGGACAAGGAGGAGGAGGAGGGAATGGGGGAGAGAAGGAGCGGGCGGGCGTGCAGGGAAAGAGGAGGAGGGAAGGAGCGCGGCGGTAGGGGCGTCGAGGGGGCGCCCGCCGGGGCCGGGGTCGGAGCGCGGGTGGAGCGCGGGCAGCGCCGGCTGAAGAGACTTCCGCGGGCGGAACCTGCCGGCACCTCTGCAGTGCGTCGGCCCCCGGCGTCGCCCGGGTGGCGGCGGCAGCGGACGGTGGGTGGCGGCTGAGGCGGCGGCGGTGGGGTAACCTCTGCATCAGTTACAGGCGGCGGCGGCGTCACGCGCCGCCTGTGCAAACACTATCGCGAGGCTCCTGCGCCTCCGGTAGCGGCGGCGGCGGCAGCAGCCCGAGCAGGCATGGGGGAGGGACCTGCCAGGGGCTGGGGGCGGGGGTGAGAGGAGGGAGTGAATGCGCGAGGGAGGAGACGCGGCAGATGGGGCGCCCCCGGCGCGCCCGCGGATCGCAGCGCGGGAGCCCTGGGCCGCGGACTCGCGTGCGCGGGCCGCCCTCCCCGCGTCGGCCGGAGGGAGGCGCACCCCGCACGCGCCCCCTCCACACCGCTCCGGCTCCCGCGCTGCTGCCACCTGACTCTTCCCCTCTCCCGCGGAAGCGCGCCTGGCTCCGGACCCACACCCAGCCTGGGGAGAAATGCTTCTGCTCTCCTCGGCCGCCTCTTTTCTGTAGTTCAATGTGATCGTTTCTCAAAATGGAACTGAAAAGTTGAAAGTTGCTTCTTAACCCTCTCTACTGTGGTGGGGGAAAAAACACCCAAAACACAACCGTACTTGCACCTCCCAATCTGCAGAAGGAGAGTAATTACCCAGTAAAATGAGGAAATAAATTGGAGAGGGAAGTGTTCGGAGATAAACTTTCTGAATGTTTAAGAAAATAAAAAACGTTAGTAAAGGAATTGAAAATTACTACCAGTATTGTAGATTATACGTCTAGTGTAACAGTTGTTTTAAAACAGTAAGGGAAAATCTAAATAGAAATTTAATACTGAATTCACGTATTTAGGAACATTATCCAGTGTTCACCTGTAGAAATAGGATATGATTTCTAGAAAGGTACCGTTTATCTCTAGTGTCCCTGCCCACTTCTGACTAGAAAATCTCGAATTACAACATTTATAAAAATTTATAGACATAGCGTAGCTTTCCACACACCCACACATGCACTAGGGATTGGGCATCCTGTCCATAAAAGAGTAGTTTAGGGAAAGTACAGCAAGGTTATTGCTCTCTTTAAAAAGCCAAAATGAATAGAACACTAAAAAGATTATGATATAGAGCAATTGTACAGGCATGAGGAAATGGCATGATTACCAGGGGACAAAAATGTCATGTCTATTTTTTATTTTTATGACTTTGCATTTCTCATAGTAATGTTTTGTTCTGATAAACTACCACACTAGAATGGAACCTTGGTTGGTTGGTATCTCCAGAAATAATTTTAATGTTATGCTTCAGATTCTTCCTTGAGTTTTTAATTATATTCTGCATTTCAAATTTCAGAGGTTTTTTGTTCTTCTTAAGATAGCAGTGAATCGGTTGGTACGTGGCCACCCTGTGTACAACAGAAGGAAGCACTGTGATTCTCATAACTGAACCAGTCTCCTAATTGCTATTGTGCTTGAAGCCCATTGCTGCAGCCACTGTGTCAATTATCTAATTGAGGGTGTTCATCCTTTTTGCTGATGTCCTTTATCAACAATGATGTCCTCCAAGGACTAATCCCTTTTCATAACATGTCCTAAGTATTTTGGCTGTACTTCCGAGACAGATTTCTTCATTCTATTACTTCGTGGTACAGTCAATATTCTTTGCCAACTCCATAATTCAGAGACATCAATATCATGATAAATGAAGAAAATACTGAAACTGCCAAAGGTTTCATTTTACAGGGATCTGCAATCAATGTTCATGAAAGCAATGGTCGAGAAATCACCTTGTTTTGCATTGAGCAAATCTGTTACAAAAACCTTAAATATTGTTAAATGTCATTGAGTAGAGTACAACTCTTAGCGACCCCAGGAACAACAGTTCTGAACCCTGTCCTATCCAACACCATCCTTATCTAGCCCAACATGTTTGAACCCTTTGCCACAGACACAGTATCAATCTATGTCACTGAAGGGCTTCCTCTTCACTGACTCTCCACCTTTCCAAGTATGCTGTCCTTTTCCAAGGAATATAGCCTTTCCTAACAACATGTTCAAAGTATGTGAGACAAGCTTTACTTACTGTCCTTGCCTCCAAGGAGTGCTCTGGTTGTACTTTTCTCCAAAGCATATCTTTTGTTCTTCTGGCAGTCATGGGATATTCAGCAATCTTCTCCAATGCCGCAACTTAAATGTATCAATTCTCCTGTCATCCTTATTCATTATCGAGCTCTCAGATGCATAGCAGCTGATTGGAAAAACCATAATTTGAATCAGGTGGACTTTAGTCTTTACACTTACATCATTGTTTTTCAGGGCTTTAGAAAGATTCCTAACAGCAGACTTTCCCAAGGCTATATGTCTCCTTTCTCCTCACTGCTGGTTCCAAGGGTGTTGATTGTGGATCCAAGCAAGATGGAATTTTTGACAATTTCAATCCTCTTCCCATCTATGTGGATGCTGCCTGTTGGCACAGTGATGAGGGTTTCTCTTTCTTTTTTTAAGAATAATAAGCTTTATTGTGTTGATACAGCCTCAGTATTCAGAGACAAAATAGTGCAATGCTTGAAAACGTAGAGCATGTTTTAAAAGTTTACAGGGGGGTGGGTTTTTTTCTTAATGTTGAGATGTAATCCATATTGAAGGCTGCAGCCTTTGACCTTCTGCTGCAAGTACTTCAGGTCCTCTGCACTTTCCACATGCAAGGTTGAGTCTTCTGCTTAATGCAGGTTGTTGATGAGTCTTCTTCCAATCCTGATGCCATACTCTTTCATAAAATACAGCTTCTTTAATGCTTTGCTCAGCATATGGATTGAATAGTTAAGCAGAAAGGATACAACCCTGATGCACATCTTTCCCAATGCAGTGTTCCCTTGCTCTGTTCTGACAGTATGTTCTTGGTCTAGATATGTTGTTGTTGTTATGTGCCGTCTAGTCGTTTGCGACTCATAGCAACCCTATGTACAATAGCCCTAAACCCTACTCTATCCTGTGCCAATCGCATTGCCTCTGACACACCCATCCCGATTACCCCAGTCACTGAATCAATCCACCTCATAGAGGGTCTTCCCCTCCTGCGCTGTCCCTCCACCCTCCCAAGCATCACATCCCTCTCCAAGGACCTGTCCCTCCTTACAACATGTCCAAAGTATGTCAGACGAAGCCCCAGAATCCTTGCCTCCAAGGAGGAGCCTGGTTTAACTCTCTCCAGGATGAATCTGTTTGTTTTCTTGGCAAGCCAGGGTACATTCAATACTCTTCTCCAGCACCACAGCTCAAAGGCATCAATTCTCCTTCTATCCTCCCTAGTCATTGTCCAACTCTCTGATGCATAACAAGCGATTGCAAAGACCATGGCCTGTATCAGGCGCACCTTAGTTTCCAGAGAGACACCGTTGCTCTTGAGTGCTTTAGAGAGGTCCCTAACAGCAGACTTTCCCATGGCAATACGTTTTTTTTATTTCCTGGATGCTGGTGCCAAGAGTGTTGACCATGGAGCCGAGCAAACTGAAACTGTGAATAATCTCAATCTCTCCGCCATCCATCCTGATGCCACCAATTGGTCCAGTGGTGAGAATCCTTGTCTTCTGGACATTGAGCCTCAGTCCATACTGAGGGCTGCAGTCTTTGACCCTCTGCAGTAAGAGCATGAGGTCCTCCTCAGTTTCAGCAAGCAGGGTTGTGTCATCTGCAAAAGACAGCATGGAATGATAAAGCAGAATACTACAATGAAATGTGCGAGGAGCTAGAGTTGGAAAATCAAAAGAGCCAAACTCGTTCAGCATTTCTTAAGCTCAAGGAACTGAAGAACAAATTTAAACCTAGAGTTGCTATAATCAAGGATGCTTTAGGCAGAATATTAAATGATCCAGGAAGTATTAAAAGAAGATGGAAGGAATATACTGAGTCATTGTATCGAAAGGAATTGACAGGTACAGAAGAATTTAATAACATTTGAGCAAGAGCCTATGGTGATGAAGGAAGACGTTCAAGCTGCTTTGAAGGAAATAGCAAAAAATAAGGCCCCAGGAATAGATGGCATACCAATTGAAGTATTTCAGATAACAGATGTCGCCCTGGATGTGCTCACCAAGTTGTGCCAAGAAACCTGGAAAACAACCACTTGGCCAGCTGACTGGAAGAGTGACCCAACAGAATGTGGAAAGAAGGGTGACCCAACAGAGTGTGGAAACTACAGAACAATATCATTGATTTCACATGCAAGCAAGATTCTACTGAAGATTATCCAAAAACAACTGGAATTCTGGCAGAGAATTGCCAGAAGTCCAGGCTGGGTTTAGAAGGGGTCGTGGTACTAGGGATATTGTAGCTGATGTTAGATGGATCTTAGCTGAAAACAGGGAATACCAGAAGAATGTTTATCTGTATTTCATTGATTATGCAAAGGCGTTTGACTGTGTGGTCTAGATATACATTTCAAATAAGCATAATTAAGTGTTCTGGAATTTTCATTCTTCTCAAAGCTCACCATAGTTTGTTAGGATATGTAAAGTAAAATTCTTTTGCATAGTCAATAAAACACAAATAGACATTCTTCTGATATTATTCTCTGCTTTTAGCCAAGATCCATCTGACATCAATGATGTTCCTGCTGCCATGGCCTCTTCTAAACCCAGCTTGAACTTCTGGCAGTTCTTTGTCCATTGACTCTTCTAGCCATTTTTGGATTATTTTCAACAAGATTTTGCTTCCATGTGATATTGTTCTATAATTTCCACATTCTGTTGATTATTTGTTCCTTATTTGGAATGGGGACAAATATGAATATTTTCCAGTCAGTTGGCCAGGTTACTGTCTTCCAAATTTCCTGGCACAGACTCTTGAGCATGTCCAGAATTGTATTTGTTAATGGGAGCATATCAATTGAAATCCCATCAATTCCTGGGGGCTTATTTTTTGCCAATGCCTTCAGTACAGTTTAAATTTCTTTCATCACCAATGATTTTTTTATCATATACTACTTCCTGAAATATTTCTGTGTTGACCAGTTCTTTTTTGTACAGTGACTCAGTGTATTTCCTCCATCTTCTTTTGATGCTTCCTGGAGCATTTGAGATTTTTCCTATAGTTTCTTTCAGAATTGCAACTTGAGGCTTTATTGCAGTATAATTGACATGAAATAAATGTTACATATTTAAGGTATACAGTTTGGTAAGTTTTGACATGTGTATATGTTTGAAGCCATTAGCATATCCATCGCCTTCAAAGTTACCTGTACTCCTTTGAGGTTCCTCTTCATGTATCTACCTGGGTAACTGTTGTTACTATAAATTGGTTTGCATCTCCTAAAAAATTCAGTTAAGTTGAACCAGTAGAGTATTTGGTCTTTTATCCTAGCCTCTTTTACTTGGCATAATTACTTCAAGAGTCATCCACATTGTTGTATTTATCAGTAGTTCTTCCTTTTTTATTGCTGAGTAGTTTTCTATTGTTTGGATGTACCACAGTTTTTTTTCTTTTATACAGTCACCTGTTAATATTTATCTTATTGCCATTTTGTAGCTATTACAAATAATGATGTTGTTGTTAATTGTTGTTGATTGTTATTGAGCACATCTTATAGCAACACTGTGAGCAAAAAGCCTAAATCCCCTCTACAACTCTTAATAATTATCAAAGTTCATAGAGTTTCTAGAGGAATATTATTTAGGAAGTGGATGCCACTAATACTACTATTCATATACAAGTCTTGGTCTTTTTCTTGAATCCATACATACTCGGAGTTTTACCATTAGGCTTTCATGTTATAACATTTGTGCTTACTATAAAAGGAAATAAAATTTCCATTAAAATGTGAAGCAATAAAACTAACCTGAAGATTTGGGGGGGGGAAGCAAATATATGTTATTATTTTATTTTCAGAGAAATAAGCTTAGCATTTTGCTTAGGATATGACAGGAAGACTGTTATGAGGCGTGGATTTCCTGCCCCCCCCAGCATGTCACAATCCTTGATTTAAATACATCATCTATTTAAAAGTGGCTAGAATCATGGAATCTCTAAAACTCCGACCAAGTACAACACCATATTCAAAACTCAACTCTTCTCCAGAATATACACAGATAAACCAAAGATATTTGATGATGGGTTGTTTTTCTTCTAGCCCATGTTTAATTTATGCTGACTCTTCTGATTATAAGCAGATCACAGCATATATACCTTTTTTT
>NW_006399751.1:47558989-47560466 GCF_000299155.1 Elephantulus edwardii | reverse complement strand
GTTGTAGAGGGACTTCAGTCCTTTTGTTCATAGGGTCGCTATGAGTTGTGCTTGACTCAAAGGCAATCAACAACAATATAAACAAAAGCCCTGATAGCACAGTGTCTAACCAAACTTTTGTGCTCATTCCATATTGTCAGCCACTCCAGGAAAGAAAGATGATGAGGCAATCCAACTCCATTGAAACAATAGCCTTAAAATCTATGGGGTAGTTTTACTCAATTCTTACAAGTCACTATGAAACAGTTGACAGCAGTAGGCTTGATATATATTCAAACAATTGAATACAGTCAATAATAAAAAATGCTCACAAATATAATTATGGTTAAAAAGAAATTACAGAAGAATGAATTCAGTTTTATTCCATTTATAAAAATTCAAAACCAAATAATATATTAGTCAGGAATGTGTGTGTATTTTTATAGATATATGTAGATATATATATGTTGTTAAGTACTGTCAAGTCAGTATCAACTCATAGGTGACTCTCTAATGGGTTTTCAAAGGAAGTATTCCACAAGAGAGGACCTTGTCTGTCTTTCTCCCACAGAGCAGCTACTGGATTCAAACTGCATGCCCTTGGGTTGACAGCACAACTTCTTATCATTAAGAAGGTGTTAACTTTTACCACCATTGTCTCTCTCTCTCTCTCTATCTATCTATCTATAATGCAATGAATTAACATCAAGTCAGAATCAACCCATAACTGAGCCATATCTGCCTTTGGGTTGTCAGCACTATAGATAAAAATAGCAAAACTAGAAAGAAAAGGAATTAAAAGTAAAAATGCTTTGTCAGAGGGAAAAATAAAACAGGCAACAAACTCATTGCCCTTAAGTTTAATTGCAACTCATGTTGATTCTTCAAAAAGAGGGATGCAATTAAGAGGAACTTTAGTGAAGTTGAAAGCATTGCTAATTGTACCATTTGTTGAGTGGTTGGCACAAAGATGTTTCTTTTTTCTTTAAGCTACACATACATGATAATGAACTCTTACAAGGATGAAATACTGCATTCAGAATGGTAAGGAAATGAGGGGGTGGACTTGATGATACTTGATGGTACATGATACCAATACAACAGTCCCTTTTCTCAGAGTTAACTGAGAATACCAACACTACCTCCTGTGTGTGGACTCACCCACAGATTTTTCTTTCTTTCTTTCTCTGTCCAGATACATGGTCACAGGATCTCAGTACTCGTTTTATCATCTCACCATGCACTTCAGTGTTTTTTTAATAGTTAGGTAGAATACATGGCTCCTTTACCCTGGATTATGAAGAATTCTCATTTCATTGACTTTTATCTGTGCTGCACAATTCATAAAGTCAGTACTTGAAGTTTTTATTTTGAAATTTGTATAGTTTCAAGGTTTTGTGCATAATAAGCTAAGTTACACTTGGCTCTGCTCTTTCTAGTGATGAGAAATAGTCTCTTTCAGATTTGTCAACTCATTTTAAATGTTGTTGTTGTTGTT
>NW_006399751.1:47552544-47558889 GCF_000299155.1 Elephantulus edwardii | reverse complement strand
GCTTCCCTTTTTACCCTACTGGAGAAGTTTTTGGATGTGCATAGGGATTTGAGTCTTAGAAGATCCCATTCATCTATGTTATCTTCTCCTGGTTGTAGGTAAATATACTCTCTTAACATAAATCTTTATGGCATCAAAAGTGCAACTCCAGACCAGACTGAGCAGCATGAGTTGGGGAGATTTGGATGTGGGGGAATGGCACTACCAGGACTCTAGACATACACTGAAGTGAGCAGGACTAGCGACCACCCCTAAACCCTGGTGTCCTCTGGCCATGAGCAACCCACCTATTGACCCTGGTCTCCACATGTGCTTGGGACTTCAGGGCCCTGCTTCCCATACACACCCACCAGGATACCCAAACAGCTACCCCAGGCTGCCCAGACCCCAGCAGGCTTATCTGAGGAATGGCTAGCAAACAAGAGGGGATTTCACACTAATAAGTCCCAGGAGAAAGCAGAGACCAGGGCAGGGGATGAGAAATACAGAGTACCACTTGGTGACACCTGGCTTTGGAACATATGCTGCCTCAGATCCGCTCACACCACAGGTTTACACTATAAAGATATTTTTGTCAGTGCTGTCTAGTAAGGTTAATTAAAGGGTCAATGTTTGCTATCTGTAGTTAAAAGTAAACTACACTTAACTCATAGTGATCCTATAAGAAGGCAGCATAGAACTGCTCCATAAGGCTTCAAGGCTGTAAATGATTTTTTTTAATACTAGTTTTTTACAAAATTCAAATACATTGTTTCTCACACAAATTCCTTCCCATTTCCCTAACTCTCCCCACCGATCAAATTGTGTGACCCCAGGATTAATTCCCCCCACCCCATCCTTATGCTCATTCTACAATAATGTGGGGGGGGGGTTGCCATGAGGTGGGTTTTATTTTCATTAATCATACAAATAATTTTCTAGAATAGCCCAGGGCAAACTGGAGACTTTGGTGGTCCCTTCAGAGACCCGCAGGCCGGTGGCAGGGCGCGGCGTGCCCGGGTTCACAGTGCAGCTCGTCGCTCGTGCCCATCCTGCAGGTGGCTCTTCCTCCACATCACGACTAGGGTGTCGCACATGACGAGGGCGGAGACCACTGCAGGATCCCAGGACATCTCACTTCGCTTCTCTTGCTCGATGGTCTCTTTGGTCGGCAGGGTATTCTCCTGCGTCTCGGTCTTCTTCAGCTTGGCCTTATCGAAGCTGGCGATTTCCCCCATGTCAGGCTTGTCTGCCATTTTCGTGAAACAATCCGCGGGTCCCCGTCCAGCTGATGCCCTGGCGGCGCTCCCACTCCTGTTGCTGCAGCGAGAGACCTACAATAATGGTTTTATACAGTATTTGTCCTTATGGGTCTGAATTAACTCAGCATGATGCTCTCCAGTCCCTCCCAAGTTAGGTAATAATTTACAAAATTGTTACTCCTGCGTGCTGAGTTTTATTTCATTGTATGAATGTACCATAGCTTCTCAATCCATTTGTGCGTTGGACATCAGGGCAGTTTCCATGTTCTTGTGATGGTGACTAATGCTGTTATGAACGGTGGTGTGTAAGTGTCCGTTTGTTTCTCAGTTCTCATTTTCTTCTCATTTTCTCAGGGTATGTTTCAAGCAGTGGAATAGCTGGGTAATGTGGAATATCTATGTTCAACTTTTTGAGGAAGCGCCAAACTGCTTTCAGAGTGGTTGTACCATTTACAATCCCCCCAACAATGTTGTAAATTATTTTTAAGTAGTTTATTATGGTTTTAGTAAATTGGTTTTCCATTCTTATATGTTTTGCTTTATGGCATTATAATACCCACATTGTACCGGCAGTCTTCCTTCGCACATCAATGATTCTGGTTTCCTTTCTTCCTGCCTTCTGAACTTTGTCCCTGGGCTACCACTGCCCTTTGATCTTGTTTAGTTAATTGTTCTAAAGCTTGAGTACTATTGTTCAAGTTATAGCCCTCTGTATTGTTTGGCTAAAAATAGCCATAGAGTTGCTTTAAATTCCAGGCTCCAAGGGTAATTTAATATATTAGTCCTAGAAGTTCCACCAGTTTCGATCAGGCCAAAAGCCTGGTCATTTTTATAATTTTGAGTTTTGTTCCTCATTTTACTCTGTGCAGGATGACCCCTTGTAGTCAGTAGTGATAGCCAGTTATCAGTTCTGTTTTCAGGGTTATGGAAATTGAGGTTCACATAGTTCGTTAGTCCTTTGGACAAATTGCTTTAGTACACCTTGGCTTTCCTTTCCTCTTTGTTCTGGATAGAGACCAATAATTGCAGCTTAGCTGGATACCTACCAGCTTTTAAGATCCCAGTTACTAGTAGGATATAGAACATTGTCTTTGTATACTTTTTTATGCCAGTTGACCTGGATGCCCCTGAGATTATGGTCCTGGGGCCCAGGACCAAAAAATATAGAATATATAACAAACTTGCATGTCATCCTTACACAATGGCCATGCTAATCTTCCCTGTATTCTTCTAATTTTCATATACATGCTACCTAAGCAAGCACAAAGCTGCAAATCTTTGTGGAAGCAAATGAGCACATCATTCTACAGAGAATGGGTTTGAACCACAACCTTTTTTTTTTTTTTTTTAGCAGCCAGTCACTTTAACCACTCTGCCATCAGGGCTCCTTTTTTTTTTTTTTTAATTTCAGGGCTCCTTTTAAGTTAAACCAAACCAAATGCACCGCCTTCTAGTAGACCTTGACCATCAGGTTTCCTGATGTTGTAATCTTAATGGGAGAAGATCTTTTTCCCCTCAGAGCAGCTGGTGGGTTGAAACTGCCAACCTTTTGGTCAACAGTTCAACAGTTACTATACTAAAGCAGTCCCTGAAGCCATAGCTAATTAAACCATGGTATAGACTGAAAATGGAATGCCATGCCACCATTTAAAATCATGTATTCAAAGAATACTCAAAAAGATGATGGATTTTCCATGTTATAACCAAAAAACCAAACTCATTGCCACAGAGTCAGTTCTGAGTGATAGAGACCCTATGTAACAAAGTAGAACTGCCCTGTATTGTTTCCAAGGCTGTAAAGAAATCTTTAGGGGAGTGGAATGCCTCACCTTCCTCCTCCTGAGATGCTAGTGGAGTCAAACTCTCAATCTTTCCATTGGCAGCTCAATACTTAATTAACTCTGACACCAGAAATAGATATAATCTGATTTGTCTATTAAGTGTGTATTTAAAATTACTAAGAACAACCATTTCCAGAGTAGTTATGGCAGCTAATATACAAAAACCCATCACAGCTGCTGCCACTAGAGGTTGTGGACAAGTGCATCAGATTAAGAATTCACATTGTGATGAGGAATAATAAGAAAATTGTTGGGATGCTTCTAGATTTTGATGACTTTTGAAATAACACCAGAAGGAAGGATTACTAAATTAGATCAGATTTTGTTAAAAGGAAATAATATAACAGTGCTGGTTCCTGGAGGAGAAGAACCTGAAGTATGTGTGGATTTTCTTGATTTATGTTACCGTCTGTTTTCATAATAACAACAAAATGGATTTTTTTTTAAAAAAAATCTCAAAACTTTATTCTTAAGATCCCTGTTTCTTGTTAAAGGGAAATGCTTTGAAGATGCATTGGAAATGTCAATTTTTGTAAGTTAATCATGGTTGTCTTGGGGGGGAAAGTAAACAGTGTTTATTTAAGACTCTAATAAAGGTATTTTTGATTTTTAAAAAAATTGCTATGATTCACCTCTCTGCAAAATCAACAGTGATGTAGTTCTTCAATTATTTAGTTACTAAAATAAAGGCTGGTGGCTGGGACCCACCAATCACCATGGAGGGTGGCTGTGAGTCAAAACGAACTCACTGGAGGTGGGTTGGATTTGGTTTTTGGTAACATTGAGTTGTTAGCTTACATAATTGTTGTCAGTTTTATTTGTTCCAAAATTTCAACAATTAAACATGTCTTTCTTTTTGTATTCAGAAAAGCTCAGTAAATACTTTTAAAGTCATTTAAGCATGCAAGTGGCCTCTGGACACAATTGTACAAATACACCATTGTATAAATAGTTATGTCAACTAAGATTCCTTAAGTGACACAAATAATCAAGCACCAGACTACAAGCAGGAAGGTTGGTGATTTGAATCCACTCTTAGGTGTCTTGGAAAATAGATCTGGTGATCTACTGTTGAAAACCCACAGCCGTGAAAACCCTGCAGTGCAGATCTACTCTGCCTGAGGCCATAAGTCAGAACAAATGACAGCAACTAGGCACAAAAACATTTCAAATAGATGAAAACATTTACATGGTAGAGGCCTGCACATTAGCTAGTATGCAGACTTTTTTTAAAAAAGAAAAATAACAGACAGTTGGAATTCCTACTGCTACTTTGATGGGAAAAGACACAGGGAAGTCAAAAGAGTCCAGATTCAGACAGAAGAGGATGCTTGTAAATCCATGGGGGAAGACATCTCAAGAGATTGGGTGGGGTGAACAGTTGGAAGGGGATCTTGGGCACACTTTTTTAGAGAAATATTCTCAGATGAAAAATCAACATGAGAACAGAGGAGTGAACTGAACTAGTGGAAGGAGAAAGAAGCAAGTCTTTCTAGAAAGCAAAAGGCAGCACTTGTTAGAGTATTTTGGTAGATTGAGCTCTTCATGAAGACAAGGACTCTACCTTCTAGTACAGTGCATTCTCTAAGCAATTAATCAATGAGTGGTGGGGTACAGGTGAGAAATTAATGCAGGAGAGGGGTCCAGAGTCCCATAGTTAAAAAGAGAGCTCTGAGCCCTGATTTGTAAGGTGAGTATATTTTACAACTACATTTGCTAGACTTTTGTCAATCTATATGCCATTGTAACATAATCTAGATATAATATTTCATTCTTCCCAACATTTCACACCGTTTAAATTTGATGAAGTAATATTTTAAGCTGCCTAAGTTCCTTTTCCCCAAACCTAAAAGAAATAAGTCCATAGTCTGCATAAGTGTCCTCCTGATTATTCCCGTTCAGGGGATAACTGGAGGTCTTATCCAACCTTGAGGGCAGATTTGGTACAGCTCTTTCCAACTCCACGTTCAGTAATGTCACATTGGTTGCTTGAAATTGCCCAAGGGAAGAGTACTTACTGCTCTACAAATTAAACAAATCTGTTATATGTGAGTTGCAACATCAAACAACAACAATACAAAAGCCACAAACCAGGGCTTCCTCTTCCCTCCAGAAGTAGTTATTAGGCATTCACCAGTACTGATTTTATAATGCATGTATCACTGCCTGTCTGTGTTGCTTTCTGTCTTATTCCTCCCTAGGCTAAAATCCTATGAAGGGCAAGGACTGTGTGTGTGAACTTTACAGTTGTAATTCCCAACATCTAACCCCTGCCTGACATACAGTTGGTGCTGAAAACACATTTGTTGAGTTGGTCATCTACACAGCTGGTTAGCAAATTTATTCAGAGCTAAGGTGATAAACACCTGGGTTGGCCAGTCTTGCAGAAGAAAACAAGATCAAGTGCCCCACAACCTCTTCACACTCGTTCTTTTCAGAGTTCATGGATTGGCAAAGTTCATTGATCATTTTAGGATTGACAGAGGAAATTATGTTTTTCCATGGAGCATACTTATAATAAATATTATTTGTTGTTTACCTGAAATTTAAATTTAGTTGAGTGTCCTGTGTCTTATTTGCTAACTCTAATAATCCTAGAAATTTTGTGTTAAGCAGGAAATAATTAATCAGATGTTACTCAATAAAGTTGAATGAACTATAACTTGGTAATTCCATTTCAAAGAATATGTACTGTAGAAATTCCTGCTCATGTGCAAATAATAACAACGTCCATAACGCTGTTGTTTGCAGTACACTAAGCCATTTAAACAATCAAATGTCAAACAGGGAAAGCAATAAATAAACTGTTGTTGTTATGTGCCATCGAGTCATTTGTGATTCATAGCGACCCTATGTACAATAGCCCTAAACCCTGCTCTATCCTGTGCCAATCGCATTGCCTCTGACACACCCATCCCGATTACCCCAATCACTGAATCAGTCCAACTCATAGAGGGTCTTCCCCTCCTACGCTGTCCCTCTACCCTACCAAGCATGATGTCCCTCTCCAAGGACCTGTCTCTCCTTACAACATGCCCAAAGTATGTCAGACGAAGCCCCAGAATCCTTGCCTCCAAGGAGGAGCCTGGTTTAACCCTCTCCAGGATGAATCTGTTTTCTTGGCAAGCCAGGGTACATTCAATACTCTTCTCCAGCACCACAGCTCAAAGGTGTCAATTCTCCTTCTATCCTCCCTAGTCATTGTCCAACTCTCTGATGCATAACAAGTGATTGCAAAAACCATGGCCTGTATCAGGCGCACC
>NW_006399751.1:47527490-47546688 GCF_000299155.1 Elephantulus edwardii | reverse complement strand
TGGATTTATCTTTAACTGCTCCACAAATTGCTGTCTGTCAGATACTCCTCTAAATCTGAACATTCAGATTAAGACACACTAGGAAGAAGGATTGGCCACCCACTTCTGAAATAGCAGGCCTCTGAAAACCCTATGCACAACCATTTTAAATAGCCTTGGTCAAAATAAAGAAAATTTAAAAAACCCTAGTTCATACACTAAAAAACAAAGTCAAACCCCAAACTGGAATTTCTAGATTCTCCAAAATTGTAACCAATTTCAGAACAGTGTCCCCCCACCCAAAGTATACTAGAAGTCATCCTCCAATGATATGATTATGAAATGATTAAGTAAACAAAGTACAACAACCAAGTAGTACCCATATACCAGTCTTTTAAAAATCAACAATATGTGTTCTCTTTGGCAGCACATATACTAAAAATCAGCAGTATATCTATGAGCAAGGTAGGCACTTTAGGAAAGTAATGAAGATTTTAAAAAATTGTATCAATTTTGTTTTCCAGGAGTCTTTGAAAGGGTACTCTTCAGGATTTTTTCCTAAGAAGCAGCAGCAGTTACCAGAGTTCCGTTTATTTCCTCATGATGTTCTCTTAGCTAAAACCGTCTTCAAGTTTGAAGCATTAAGCAAGTACTGGTAAGACAAAGCCATCAGAAACGTGTGCCTGATTACCATGACAAATATGGTAATGCTGTCTTAGCTATTGGAGCTACTTTCTGTGCTGCTATGTGGGCTTACACAGCAACACAAATTGGGATAGAATGGAACTTGTCCCCTGTTGGCAGAGTCACCCCAAAGGAATGGAGAGATCAATAATCAAATCAGCTAGTGGTATATTATTGAATTGTTTCAAAATCAACTTATAATTGATGTCGAGGAAAAGCACTATGTACTTATTAAAATAAGACATTATTGAAAAAATAAAGTACATTTGAAACCCTTAAAAATTGTATCAAATATTTCATGCATGTTCAGTTTTAGTAGTTCAGGTGACAAATACATTTTTCACCTTAAAGGGACACACAAATGTTACCTTTGGCTTTGTTTCTGCAATACAGACTTCTTTTGTAGACAGATAATTCTTTCCATTAAAAATAACCAAAATAACATGCATCATTGATTTTTTTACAAAAAACTTCCCCATTCTACAGTTTAAAGCTTTTCAAAATTAGTATGTTTCCAGCAAGGTAAAAATGCCAAACCTCTTTAAATTAGATACACACACAAATAAGTTATTATATGCTATTGAGTCAAACAACTACAACTCATAGTAACTCTATGGCCAACAGAGATGAGCTTTGCCCCATCTATGATGATGGTGTCATCATCATACTCTCTACATATTTTAACTCATTGTTAAGGTCATTGTGTAAATCCATCTTGTTGAGGTTCTTACTCTTTTTCACTGGCCCTCCACCAAGCATAATGTCTTCTTCCAAGGACTGGCCCCTCCTAACAATATCCTCAAAGAATGTGAGAGGAAGTTTCACCATCTTTGCCTCCAAGGACCACTCTGGCTGCACTTTCAAAGATGTGTTTGTTTGTTCTTTTGGCAGTCCATGGAATATTCAGTAGTTTTCTGCAACACCACAGTTCAAAGGCATCAATTCTTCTGTCATCTTTATTCATTATCCAACTTTCAGATGCACAGAAGCAATTGATAATAGCATGACTTGGATTATGTTCACCTTTGTCTTTAAACTGACGTCCTTGATCTTTAGCAGTTTGAAGATATCTTTGACAGAAGATTTTCCAAATACAATGTCTTTTGATTCCTTGACTACTGCTACCATAGAGGTTGATTGTGAATCCAACTAAAATGAAATAATTGACAACTTCAATCTTTTTTCTGTCTATCATGATGGTGCTTATATGACCAATGGTGAGGATTTTTGTTTCTTTGATACTATGAGGTAACTCACATTGAAGGCTGTAGTCTTTGATCTTCTCCAGCATGTGCTTCAAGTTCACTTTCTGAAAGGGAAAAATAGATAGGCATATTAATATAGTTTAATTTTTACACCCAAAGTAGAAATACAGGATATTAAACACATACATATTAGAATTTTGGAAGAAAAGAGAATTGAGTCTTCCTAAGGGAGCAAAAATTTCAGCTGGGCATGAACTATAACAAAGTTTTCGGAATTGTTATTGATCCCTTAAGATTCAATATTTCTCAATTTATTGCTTAGAATGTGACTGTATTCTATAGACCAACTTCAGACTATTCTATATTATTTTTGTTATATCTTTAGTTTCTTATAGCCTTGGGCCTCTTAGTGTTTGGGGGATGGTGGTGTTTTTGCTTTTTTTTCCCTTTTTCTCTTGTTTAGAAGATGTAACTAATTTTTAGTTTCCTCAAGAACTATACCTTTGAATTTACTAATGGTTTTTCATTGGTCTATGAACAAAAGGTGGGATGGGGCAGTTAGAGAGTCTAATAGCAAAAAATAATTTTTATTGGTGCATCATTACTCAAAACAAAAAGAAGAAATCTTATGACTTAAAATAAAGCAAAATGGATTTTTTAAATTTTACAAGTAATTAACAAAAATAATATCAGGAACTTTCTCCCATGGATTTAATTTAATAATCATAAGACCTTAAATTGTTGTTGTTATATGCTGTTGAGTTGCCTGCAACCCATAGTGAATAAATATATATACCAAATGTGATAATGGTTACCCATGATGGACAGTGTTTGGTGGAGCTTCCTGATTAAAACAATCTTGGAGGCAGAAGTGGCATCCACTTCCAAAATGGCTTGCCTCCTGAAACTTTATGAACAGTGCTCAGGTTTTTCATTCATAGGGTCGCTATGGGTCGTCTATGACTCGACAACACTTAACAACATACACACACACACACATACGCACATATACATATATTGTATATATGTGTATAAATATATGTGTGTGTGTGTGTGATATAGATATATATATCTATATCACACACACACACACACACACACACACACACACACACACACACCAGTTCTGAACCCTCCCTATCCTGAGCCGGTCTCACTAGTTCCTACACACCAACCTCCATTACAACAGTCACTGTATCAATCTGTCTCATCTGGTGTCTTCCTCTCCTGCGCTGTCCCTCCACTCTTCAAAGCATGATGTCTTCTCCAAGCACCAGTCACCTTGGCCACGTGCCCAACGTATGTGAGACAGAGCTTCAAAATCCTAACCTCCAAGGAGAGACTTGGTTTTACTCTCTCCAAGGCAGACCTATTCATTTTCTTGGCAGTCCATGGTAGTATGTACAAGACTCTTATCCAGGACCACAATTTGAAGGCATCTATTCTTCTGTCATCCTTAGTCATTGTCTAGCT
The DNA here is from genome assembly GCF_000299155.1 of Elephantulus edwardii. Classification (NCBI taxonomy): domain Eukaryota; kingdom Metazoa; phylum Chordata; class Mammalia; order Macroscelidea; family Macroscelididae; genus Elephantulus; species Elephantulus edwardii. The sequence goes on along the minus strand of NW_006399751.1, from coordinate 47,543,347 downwards.
CTCTGATGCATAGCAAGTAAGTGCAAAGACCATGGCCAAAATTAGGCACACCTTAGTCTCTAGACCGACATTGTTGCTTTTTTAAAAAATTTTATTAATTTTCATGAACATTTACAGTGATTTTGGATTTCCATTCACTCATTGTTGCATTTTTCTCCCTGCTCACCCTCTCCCCAAGTTGGCTCTTCTCTTTGAAAAGTTTAAGAAACATTCCTTCATTGGTATACAAGCCCTCCCCACCCCCCAGTATACACTACCATGCAACTTTCATTCTGGACTCTTGTCATAACCATAATATCCAATCATATATCGCTTTTAAACTGATATAGTTGCTTTTAAACACTCTGTAGAAGTCCCTGACAGCATATTTTCCCAGTGCAATTCGTCTTTTGATTTCTTGACTGCAATAATAAAACCATATAATTTTTGGAAATAGAATTTGGGAAGGGTTGGTAGAAATGGAGGTGTCTTAAGCAGACTTGAATAAATATATATAAGTTAATAGAAGCACCAATAATGTGAAATCATTCCTGATATAATGAACAATAGTAACAATATAGTAACCATCTTCAAGTTTAATTTATTGTAACAAGATTATTTTGGTAAGAAATTCATAATATAGATCAGGAATCCTGTTCCTATTTCACCCTCTAATTTTATTCTGGGAATCTATTTGAAGAAAATAGTCTTAAGTTAGGGTGAAAATTACCTCAATAAACAATAATAGGAATGTTGTTGTTGTTAAGTGCCATCAAGTTGCTTGCGACTTATAGCGACCCTGTATTAAAAAGTTCTGAAACCTGCTCTATCCTGTTAACCTCGTTGTCTCTGACACACCCACCCCCATTAACCCAAGAGTCAATGAGTCAGTCTTTCTGATCCAGGGTTTTCCTCTCTCCTGCTGTCCTTCCATCCTTCCAAGCACAATGTCTTTCTCCAGGGACTGGTCCCTCCTTGCAACATGGTCAAAGTATGTGAGACGAAGCTTTAAAATCCTTGCCTTCAAGGAGCAGCCAGTTTCACCCTCTCTAGGACAAACCTGTTTGTTCTCCTGGCAGTCCATGGTATATTCAATACTCTTCTCCAGTACCGCAACTCTAAGTCGTCAATTCTCCTTCTATCATCCCTAGCCATCGTCCAGCTCTCTGATGCATAGTAAGTAATTGCGAATACCATGGGCTGGATCAGGCGCAGCTTCGTCTTCAGAATGACATTGTTGCTCATCAGCACTCTAGAGAGGTCCCTGACAGCAGTTTTCCCAATGCAATTCATCTTTTGATTTCCTGGCTGCTAGTACCAAGAGTGTTCTTTGTACAGCAAAGCAAACTGAAGCTATTAATAATCTCAATCTCTTGACCATCTATCATGATGCTGCCAATCAGCCCCATGGTGAGAATCTTTGTTTTCTTGATGTTGAGCTTCAATCCATATTGAAGGTTGCAGTCCTTGACCTTCTGCAGAAAATGCCTCAGATCCTTTTCATTTCAGCAAGCAAAGTTGTGCCATCTGCTTAACAGATTGTTGATGAGTCTTCCTCCAATCCTGATGTCACATTCCTCCTCATAGAGCCCAGCCTTCTGGATGACCTGTTCCCCATATAATTTGAAAAGGTGTGGAGATTTGATGCATCCATGGTGTACCCCTTAAATTATGGTTCATGTACTTTTTGAAATATAATGAGTTCACTAGAAACTTGTGAAAACTATAATAACTGAAAGCAACTGCTTTACATAGAAGAGCATTTGAGTAACTAAAACAACATATAAAAATTACATCTACAATATAGTCTCAATCATACAAAATATGTATTTTAAAAAGTGAAAGGAAATATACCAAAATATTAAAAGTGGTTGTCTTGATATAGTAAAAATATGTATAATAAAATGGCAGGTTTGTTATTGCCAGTCTTTGTACTTTTCAATATTTTCCCAATGACTTTCAGGACTATCAATCACATTATGATGAGGTGGGGAAAGCTGAATTTTGTCAAATGACTGTATTTAGTACCCCAGACTAGATTAATGAAGACCAACAAAGGGAAAGGTTAACAGGGACTGGAACAAAACATGTTTCATGTATGAAGGTCAAAAGTTATTATTTAGCATTTTTTTCATAAATAAATACATGTTAAGGAGTATTTGTGGTAAGTGTTTAGAAGTCAGTCCACTAGGCAGAAACAGAGGAATGTCCACCTTCAAAAATCGTAGTGGGAGATGAAAGCAAACAAAACCAAACCTGCAAAGCAAACAGCAAAATGGAAAGGAACACCGTGCACACATGAAAGCAGAGACATAAAAACATGACTGTGAGACCAGACATGATCACTGTAAACACTTAAAGTCTCTATTAACAGGAAAAAAAGCCATTCAGTTTGTGCTGAAAAATTAAGATCCAATAACTTAGCACTTTAAAAAAATACACTTAAATAAAATAGCATGCAAAGATCAAATAATAGGGGGAAACGTAGTAGGCACATGCAATAAATTATTGTGTTTGTTGTTATGTGTCATAGCGACCCTATGTACAACAGCCCTAAACCCTGCTCTATCCTGTGCCAATCTCATTGTCTCCGACACACCTACCCCCATTACCCCAGTTACTGTATCAATCCACTTTATAGAGGATCTTACTCTCCTGCGCTGTCCCTCCACCCTCCGAAGCATGATGTCCTTCTCCAAGGACTGGTCCCTTCTTGCAACATGTCCAAAGTATGTCAGACGAGCGTCAGAATCTTTGCCTCCAAGGAGCAGCCTGGTTTAATACTGAGATTCTAAAGGTAAAGGGGATCAATCGCACGCCCCTGCAGGCTGGGGCTCCCAGTTAAAATAGTTTGAGATTGTTGGAGGAGAAGAATTCTGAACCTGGCTGACCTTGTCGCTTTACTGCAGGTAAAGGGGACCAATCGCAGGCCTTCGTGGGCTGGGGCTCCCACTTAAAATAGTTTTGGGCCTTCAGTCCTGCAGCCCTCAAGCCATGAAAACAAAAATCATGCACCAATCCTAGAGGGCACATCGCTCGCTCCCTCCTGGGAAATCATCCTCTTGCTGCAAATGAAAGAGAGTTATTAAGCCACAAGAAGTCAATCCTGGAGTAGAAATTCAAGACAAAGGACGTTTTCTCAGATAGGAAGCCGTTCTTGATACTTGTACCTGATAGTTGTACTTAGAGACTCTTAAATTCAAGAGATACTAACCACATCATAAGAGATTGACAACAGCATGAGGTGTTCAGAATCACAGAAACCTCGACAGCTTCAGACTTAAGCCATCATATCAAGCGCTGGTTAAGGGGAGAGGTGTTGAATGGTGTAGGTGAAAGTAGAAAGGGAGTGAAAGGGGTGGGTAGCAACATTGAATCTATCAGTCATTACTCTAATTGGGTAATGTCTTTCATCTGCTCTTTTCTGTAAAATGCTTGTCTGTCTGCCAGATACTATTATTTGAAAAAAACTTAGGACAGCCTAGGAAGATGGTTTGGCCATCCACTTCCAAAATAACAGGACTTCAAAAACCCTATGTACAATTGAGCACACTTAGACTAGCAGACCTGGCATTTGAGCCTGAGATCTCAGATATGAAAACACAAAGAAGAAGGAACAGCTGTAAGCAGACACTAGTGATTGGAACGTGGAATGTGAGAAACCTGAATGTTGGAAAATTGGACGTTGTTAAGAAAAATGGAATGCATAAATACTGACATATTAGGTATTGGTGAAGTGAGATGGCTAGGCATGGGACATTTTGAATCAGATGATCATATGATCTATTATTCTGGAGATGAAAGGGTGAGAAAAAATGGGGTTGCTTTCATAATTAAAAATGTCATTTCTAGATCCTTCATGAAATGCAATGTGGTGAGTGGCAGGATAATATCCATATGCATCCAAGGAAGTCCAGTGAATACCACTATCATTCAAATATATGCACCAACAACTAGAGCCAAAGAGGAGGAAACAGAAGATTTCTACCAACTTTTGCAGTCAGAAATTGATCGAATATGCAATCAAGATGCATTGATAATGAGTGACTGGAATGCGAAACTTGGGAACAGAGAAGAAGGATCAGTAGTTGGAAAATATGGACTTGGTGACAGAAATGAGGCTGGAGATAGAATGATAGAATTCTGTACTTTCAATGATTTCTTCATTGGAAATACCTTTTATAAGAAACATAAACACAGACTATACACATGGATTTCACCAGATGGTATGTATAGGAATCAAATCGATTACATCTGTGGAAAGAATCACTGGAGAAGCTCAATATCAGCTGTGAAAAACAGGCCAGGTGCTGATTGTGGAACAGATAACCAATTACTCATATGCAAGCTGAAGTTGAAGAAAATAAAATCAAATCCAAAGGAACCAAAATCTGACCTTAAATCTATCTCACTCAAATTTCAAAACCATCTCAGGAACAGATTTGAGGCCTTGAACATCAATGAGCAAGACCAAATGAGCTGTGGGAGGATATCAAGAATATCATCCATGAAGAATGGAAAAGGCTGAAGAAGAAGAAAAGACCAATATGGATGTCAGATGAGACTGTGAATATTGCATTAGAGCACCAAGAAGCTAAGGGAAGAAATCAAGAAATTAAAGTGCTAAACAGAAAATTTCAAAAGGCCACTCAGGATGGCAAAGCAAGATACTATAAAGATGGAAAGAGCTGGAGTAAAAAAATCAAAAGGGCCAAACTCATTCAGCATTTCTTAAGCCGAAGGAGTTGAAAAACAAATTCAAGCCACGAGTGGCAATACTTAAGGATGCTTTAGGCAGAATGTTAAATGATCCAAGAATCATTATAGAAGATGGAAGGAGTATACAGAGTCACAGTACCAGAAGGAATTGGCTGACACCGAAGAATTTAATGAAGTTCAAGTCCCTCTGGAAGAATTAGCAAAAACAAGGCTTCAGGAGTTGATGGCATACCAACTGACATGTTTCAACAAACAGACGCTGCACTGGATGTGCTAAGTTGTGCCAAGAAATCTGGAGGACAGCCTACTGATGAACTGACTAAAAGATCAATATTTGTTCCCATTCCAAGGAAAGGTGACCTGACAGAGTGCATAAATTATTGAACAATATCATTGCTATCAAATGCAAGCAAGATTCTGCTGAAAATTATCCAAAAACTACTGAAGCCACAAGTCAATAGAGAACTGCCAGATGTTCAGGCTGGGTTTAGAAGAGGCCGTGGTACTAGGGATATTATAGTTAATATTAGATGGATCTTGGTAGAAAGCAGAGAGTACCAGAGGAATGTCTATCTGTACTTCATTGACTATGGAAAGGCTTTTGACTATGTGGATCACAACAAATTGTGGCTGACTCTGAGAAGAATATGAATCTCAAGACATGTGATTGTGCGTATACAAAACCTATACTTGAACCAAGAGGCAGTCTTCAAAACAGAGGAAGGAGACACTGAATGGTTCAAAATCAGGAAGGGTGTCATCCAGGGATGTAGTCTGTCTCCATATCTTTTCAATCTGTATGCAGAATAGGACTTGGAGGGAGGGATTGTATAACAATGAGAGAAGTTTTATTTTTCAAAGAGAAGAGCAAAGGGGGGGAGGGGTAGGCATGGAGAAAAGTGCAACAATGAATGAATGGAAATGCAATGTCTCTGTAAATTTTCATTAAAATTAATAGTAATAATAATAAAAAGGGGAAAAAAAGAATAGATCATCCAGGAAGCTAGGTTGTACAAGGAGGAATGTGGCATCAGGATTGGAGGAAGATTCATCAACAACCTGTTTTATGTAGAGGACCTGAAGCGTTTGCTGCAGAAGGTCAAGGACTGCAGCCTTCAATATGGATTGAAGCTTAACATCAAGAAAACAAAGATTCTCACCACTGGGCCTATCGGCAGCATCAGTATGGATAGTGAAGAGATTGAGATTGTTAACAGTTTTAGTTTGCTTGGCTCCACAATCAACACTCAGCAGCCAGGAAATCAAGAGACAAATTGCATTGGGAAAGTCAGCTGTCTGGGACCTCTCCAGAGAACTTAAGAACAACGATGTCAGGCTGGAGACTAAGGTGTGCCTGATATAGGCCATAGTCCTTGCAATTGCATGCTATGCATCAGAGAGCTGGACTGTGACTAGGGATGATAGAAAGAGAATTGAGCCTCTTTCAGCTCCATGTGGAATCCCCAAGAAGGGTTGTGGTACTGGAGAAGAGTGTAGAATATACGATGGACTGCTAGGAGAACAAACAGGTTTATTCTGGAGAGGGTGAAACCAAGCATGTTGCAAGGAGGGACTGGTGCTTGGAGAGGGACATTATGTTTGGGAAGGTGGAGGGACAGCACAGGAGAGGAAGACCCTTGATGCGATGAAGCGATTCAGTGATTGAGGTAATGGGAGTGGGTGTGTCAGAGACAATAAGGTTGAAACAGGATAGAACAGGGTTTAGGGCTCCTATACATAGGGGTCGCTATGAGTTGCAAGTGACTCGACAGCACATAACAACAACAACAAAGGTAAATATGACAAAATAATTCATTTATTTTGATTTAATATAAACTTGAGATTGACAGAAATGGATAGCCGCCATAAAGTGGATTCCCACTCAACTATATGTACAAGATGAAATGTTGACCACCCCTGTAATCCTCTTGACAATGGGTGGCATGTTGAGTCCATATTTGAGGCTACTGTTGCACTTTATTTTACTAAAGGTTTCCCATTTTCCTCATCACAAGTGGCATTAGATATAAAAAAGGAAAATTTTTTAATGGAAAATACAATTAGTCATTATAAAAATGCAATAGAGTACTTCTCTTATATTTTATTCTCCATTCCAAGTACTTGGGAAGATGCTACTTTCTAGGCTCTTTGAAGTTAGAGAGGGTGCCATCAGACAGATTCAATTTATAGCAACCTTATGGACAATAGATCAAAACCTTGCCAGATGCACCATCTCTGCTACACTCAAACCCATTGTTGCAGTCACTGTGTCAATCCATGTCATTGAGGGTTTTCCTCTCTTTCGCTGACCTTTCCTAGCTTGATGTATGTCTCTAAGAACTGTTCCTTCCTGAAATATGCTCAAAGTATATGAGACAAAGTTTTACCACTCTTGCTTCTGAGAAGCACCCTGGTTGTCCTTCCTCTAAGACAAATTTGTTTGCTCTTTTGGCAGTCTTTTGTGGTATGTTAAGTATTTTTCACTAACCCCACAGTTAAAAGGCAAAGATTCTTCTTCAGTCTTCCTTCCACATTGTGCCATGTTACTAGGTTATAACAAATGGAATATGAATAAAAGGATCACTTGTCCGAACCAGTTCAAGAATTTAAGAGCCAGTATGCCATTGTCACACTTTGCTCTCTGTTAGCAGTGACTATTGAGATCATATGTTCACTTAATGTCTCAAGATGGAAACAGCCTAGATCTTCTAGGTATCACAAAAAGAGAAGCTGCCCTAGAGATGACACACAGGCATTTTTGTTTTAAGTCTCTGATATTTAGGGCATTATTTTTTGTTACAGCATAGTCTCTCCTGCTTAATATGTTGTTGTTGTTGTTTTGTTAAGTGCTGGCAAGTTGTAGGCAACTCATAATGACCCTATGAACGAAAGACCTGAACACTTGTATAACTTTCATCCTTTCTCCAGATTCACAGGGTTTCTGGAGGCAAACTATTTTGGAAGTCGATGCCCCTCCTGCATCCAAGCTTGTTTTAATTGGGGAGCTCCACTAAACACTGTCTACCATGGGTAATCATTATAATAGAGGAAAAATTAACTGTCCAACTATTGAAGACATCAACATTTTTAAATAAGGTACCATTTCATATCAGTTAAATTGGATGGAAATCTAAAATATAAATACCCAGTGCCATGGGAAAAGAATAATCTTTTGACTAAATGAAACTCAGGAAAATTTGTGTCCACAATGAGTAAAAATGTGTCTTAACTTCTACCTCACAAAAAAACGTAAAAAAGATATTCCAGATGGATTACAGACCTAAAAATTATAATGAAAAATAAAGTTCTTAAAAAGAAACAGAAAACATCTTTAAAAAAATTGAAGTAGGCAAAGGTTTATAAAAAATGTAAGGGAAAATATTAACAATGAAAGATAAATTGGATACTAAAAATAAGAAATCTTAGTTCATCAAAAGATACACTTTTGAGACTTACTCCTCTAGCAAGAACAGTTCTTGAGGGACCTTACTTTCACTCTGCTGCAAAACACCAAGGCCTGTGTGGCATGGCTGGCCGAAGAGCGTCTTCCAGCCAGTGCTTCCTCAGCATCTGCTAAAGACTGCAGCCAAGCCCAGGTTTACTCATACCCTGGCAGGGGACAGAACCACTGCCTGCCAGGTTGAGGAGCTGCAATTTTAGACCACAATCCCACCCAGAGCACTAGACCACTGCCCCTGCCACTGAAGGCACCACTGTCCAGTTGCCTGGAGACCACCCAGATGTCGCCCCTGCTCTCCAGTACCAGGGGCATCAATATCACAGGTACTTTGGGTGAAACACTGCTGTCTAGCTACATCATGTGTGGTTTCTTAAGCTCAAGCAGAAGAGGCCAGGTGGAAGCACAATTTCAAGAGGGCAACAGTGATCCTGGTTGACTGTTCTTCCCAAAAGGGGAACAGCAATATACAGGTCTTTCACAAAACATTGTCATGCCCTGGGTCATCATATAGTTACAACAGCCTAGTATCTACTAAGAAAAGATTCACATAATGTCAAGAAAGTAGCAGTCTGCCTCAGTCATCATGAAAAAACAAAATAAAACTTCTTCTAAAAAGGCAGACCCAATGAATACCCCAGATACAAAGAACCAGAAGAAAAATGTTGATATGGAGGTATTTGAACAGCTACAGAAGAAGATGCACATATGGAAGAAACAATATGAGAATATATACAGAGACAGAAAAAAACCATATTGATGAGGAACAACTTGAACAGCTACAGAAGAAAATGCAAAAGATGGAAGAAAGAATGGATAGTATAAAGAGGTACAAGAATTTAAAAAATCATCACAAGACAGAGAGGGTACAGCCAACACAGTACTAGAAATAACAGAAAAGCATGAAAATGCAATACAGAATATTAAGACCAAAATGGAAGAAGTGTCCAACACATTGGTGGGACAAAAAAGTAGAACTGAAGATATTGAACAGAGAAATGGAACAAAGAGTCAGCGATCTGGAAGACAAGAATCTCACTGGAAACATACTGGAAGAAAAATTAGAGATGAAATGTTAAGAAAATGAATAAAACACTAGAATCATGTGGGATGACATCAAAAGGAACAACATACATATGACTGGAATCCCAGAACATGGGAATGACAAGGAAATCACTGAGAAAATTGTGGGAGACGTACTAGAAGAAAACTTCCCTGGAATTTTGAAGAGTGATAAAAATCTACATTCAAGAAGTGCAGTGAACACCAAATAGACTAGACCCCAAAAGAAAAACATCAAGACATCAAATTCTCCAAGTTAAGAAATAAGGATAGAATACTAAAAACAGTATAAGAAAAAGAGTCACCTACAAAAGGGAAACAAATAGATTAAATTCTGATTTCTAATCAGAAACCATGCACTCTAGAAGATAATGGGATGGCATATACAGAAAGTTAAAAGAAAACAGTTGCCAGCCAAGGAGCCTATACCTAGCAAAGCTCTCCATCAAATATGAAGGGGAAATTAGATCGTTTGCAGAAAAGAAGGAACTTAAAAAAATTTGTAACAACAAAACCAAAACTACAAGAAATGTTAAGTGAAGTCCTTTACATGGAGATACCAAAGGAAAGTACTTGGACTATAGTAATCAGAAATTACAGAAAAAGAAACAGCAAAATGGCAAAAGGAAAACTTGACCCAACAATAATCACACTTAATGTGAATGGACTAAATGCACCAATCAAGAGAAAAAGAGTAGCAGAATGGATAAAAAACAAAGACCATCAATATGTTGCCTAAAAGAGACATGTCTATAACATGGAGAAAAAGACAGACTAAAAATCAAAGTTTGGGGGAAAAAAATATACTAAGCAAATGCGAACCACAAAAAAGCAGGAGTGGCAATACTAATCTCTGATAAAATAGACTTCATAATGAAAATTACTGTAAATTATAATGAAAGGCTTTAAATATTGATCACAGGTACAATAGATAAAATATACATAACTTTGATCAATATTTAAGCACCAAATGATAGACAATGAAAATACATAAAACAGTTAACAGAATTGAAAGGAATAGGGAGCACCACAATAGTGGTAGGAGACTTCAGCACAACACTGTATCACCAAAGGATAGATCAACTCAAAAGAAATTTATCAAAGATGCAGAATATTTAAACTATACAATCAGCCAACTAGAACTTGTGGATATATTTAGGGCACCGTGCACAATTAAAACTCAACTAAATTTCTTCTCAAGTGCAGCTGGTACATTCTCCAGAATCGAACATATATTAATTAGCACAAAACCCAAGCCTCAACAAATTAAAAAAAACACAGGTAATACAAAGAATCTTCTCAGATCACAATGCCATAAAACTAGAAATTAACCACAGGTGGGTAAAGCTTACAAAACCACCCATGTGAAAACTGAATAGCTTTGCTAGAATATGATTTGGTTTTAAAAGAAAATGTACAGAATCCTATAGGGCTTGCACAAGAAAAAGACTAGTAACAAAATTACAGAGTGGGCAAAAGACATGGAAAGAATTTTCACAAAGAAAAATATTCAGATGGCCAACAGATACATGAAGAAATGTTAAAAATCACTGGCAATAAGAGATATGCAAATCAAAACCACAATGAGATACCATCTCACTCCAGTAGCAGTGGCAAAGTTTAACAGGACAACAAGTAATAAATGTTGGAGAGGATAGGGCAAGAACTCTTACTTACTGTTGTTACTGGGATTGTAAAATGGTACAACCACCCTGAAAGGCAATTTGGTGTTTCCTCAGAAAGTTGAACATAGACATTCCATATGACTCAGCTATTCCACTGCTTGAAATATACCCCGAGAAAATAAAAACTGAGGCACAAATGGGAACTTGTACACCAATGTCAATAGTACTATTAATTGCCATTGCCTGAGTATCCAACCACAATAGAATGGATTGAGAAATTACAGTACATTTACACATAACACCCAGGTTTTGTAAATCAATACCTAACTTGGGAGGAACTGGAGAACATTATGCTAAGTGAACTAGCTCAGTCCCATAAGGACAAATAGTGTATAATAATACCATTATTGTAGAATGCGTATGAGGAGGGTGGGAGCAGAGTGGTCAGAATGAGGGTGGGGTAGGGGAATTAATCATAAGGTCTTACAGTTTGATGGGTGGAGGGAGGGATGGGTAAAGAAAATGGGAAAGATATGGTGTGAAAAATATTGTATATGAACTTTGAAAGTAAACTAGTTTAAATAACACTTTATTAAAAAGAAAAGATAAAATAAAATCTTGTTTTCCATAAAGTTGAAAAGGAAAAAATATACACTTTAAGAGAGTCAAGGCAAAAATAGAGTATGAAAGATGCATAATACTTGTAGATGATAAAAGACCGTATTCAGAAAATACACTCAGAGAGAGAGAACATATACACCATGATCTATCCTGCTTAATATAGTTGCTGGTAAGTGTCATTTAGTTAACTACAACTCATACTGACTTTTGGAACAATGGATCTGAACCTTGTCTTGTCTTGTGCTATCCTGACCATTTCTGAAAATTCAAGCCCACTACTGGGTCAATCCATCTCACTGAGGATCTTCTCCTTTGTTGATCCTCTACCTTTCTTTTTTTTTTTTATATAGAACAGAGAGCATGAAAAGCAGGGGGCCAACAGTTCCCATGACTGAAGGCCCGAAGCCATGCTTCTCTGAGTATTTATTTAGAATCATAAGGAAGGTAAACAAAGTAAAATCATAAGGAAGTACAAAACAAAAACAAAGGATAATGGTGAAGTCTTTTACAGATAAGGCCAAGTTTCTCTTTATGCTAATCTCAGGAGGGAGGGATTCAGTTGATACAAACTAAGAACAATGTTGACTCTTAGGGAACACCTTAGTGCCACAAGGTGACCTTCAGCTTGTATTAAGCCTCCCTCACATCCTGATATAGCATTTGGTCTACTATTAGTAAATTTGATATTTGGCTTCCCTCATTTCCCCCTCTTTTGTTTAAATCGTAATTTTGAGATCATTAAGATGAGCATAATTTCTTTTCTTCAGGATTCATTTTTCCTTGTCTCTTAATCCTTTATATATAATCAGACAAATATAACCGAGAAAGCAAAATAAGTTCACAAAAATACTTCCAGTAAAGCAGCATTCCCTGAGGACCAGCTTCCATTGTCATGTTGCCATAGTCCCCATCAAAACCAGTTCTGATTAGCCTCCTTTGTCAGTGTGTCCTTTGCCATTCCCTGTTACTCCTCCCTGAGAGAGATTTCACCCTGATTCATAAGGAAAATGGGGCAGTGGACTCTCTTAGCTACTTCCTGCTGAAAAGGGACGCTGTAGGTTTCAGGGTGAAGATCTTCTCTCACTACTCTACCTTTCTAGTGTTGCCTCCACATAGCATGCTGGCTGTACCTTTTCCAAGACATATATGTTGGTCCTTTTGGCAGTCCATGGGAAATTCAGCACTCTACTCCAATACCACAAATCAAAGACATTGATTCTTCTTCTGTCATCCTTCTTCATTGTCCATCGTCCAGCATCATAGTGAGTAATTGAAAAGACTATGGCCTGGATCGGGTGCACCTTAGTTTTCAAATTGCCATCATTGCTTCTCAGCACTGTGGAGAGGTCATTGACAGTAGGCTTTCCCTGTGTAATATGTCTTTTGATTTCTTGGCTGCTAGTGCCAAGAGTGTTGATAGTGGATCCAAGAAAGAAGAAATAATTGACAATTTTGATCTCTTCTCCATCCATCAGAATGTTGTCTATTGACCTTTGTAAACCATATTGAAGGCTGTATACTTTGATACTCTGCAGCAAACATTTCAAATCCTCTCACTTTCAGCAAGTAAGACTGTGTCATCTGTGTAACACAGGTTGTCTTCTTCCAATCCTACTGCCACATTCTTCTTCATAAAGTCCAGCTTCTCTAATTTGTTCAGCATATTTATAAAATAGATATGGAGAAAGGATACAGTCCTGACACACACCTTTGTCTATTTCAAATCAAGGGGTGTTCCCTGGCTCTGTTCAGACATCAGCTTCTTGGTCTAGGTAGAAATTTTTTATAACCATAATTATGTGTTCTGAAATTCCCATTCTTCCCACTATTAACCATAGTTTTTTATTATCCACATAGTCAAATTCATTTGCATAGTCATTAAAACAGAAATATATGTTCTTCTGATATTCTCTGCTTTCAGCCAAGATCCATCTGAAATAAGCAATGATATTCTTTGTGTAGCACCTTCTTCTAAATCCAGTCTGAATTTCAGTAGTTCTCTGATGATGTACAATTCTAGCCATTTTAAAATAATCTTCAGTAAAATTTTATTTGCATGTGACATTAATGATATTGTTTGGTAATTTCCATGTTCTGTTGGATTACCTTTTTGGAAAATAGGAACAAATATGGATCTCTTCCTGTTAGTCAGCCAAGAAGCGTCCTTCACATTTCATAGCTTAGCTTGGTGAGCAGGTGTAGGGCTGCATCTGTTATTTGAAACATGTCAATTGGTATTCCATCTATTCTAGGGACCTTCTTTTTTGTCAATGCTTTCAGTAAAGTTTAAACTTCTTCCTTCATTGCTGTTCATTCTTGATCATACACTACTTCCTGAAATGGTTGTGTCACCAATTCTGTTTTGGTACACTCACTCAGTATATTCCTTCTGTCTTTTGATGATGCTTTTTAGATTACTCAAGATTCTGCCCATGCCATTCTATTCTAGTTAATATAGTAATGTGTGTGTGTGTGTGATGATGCTAGCCCAAAACTGGCACCTCTCTGGAAATTGTAATCTAACAGCAACTCCTTGGGAGAAATAAGGAAAATCTCTTTCTGGGGATTTATAATCTCAGAAAACCTGCTGGAGGGTCAGCTACAATTTGTTTATTCACTTGTGGATGTGGCCACACAAAACACACACACACACACACACACACACACACACATCTGTGATATGATTATATATTTGATGGGCAATCTTCTGCTGTGTTATTAACTGATTCTGAAAATCTGCGGGGGGTCAGCTATGGGTTGGTTCCGACTTTACGGCGCAACAACAACAATATTATTATAGGGAGCTCTAGTGGCCTAGTGGTAAGAAGCTGCACTGCAACCCTAAAGGAGGCACTTGGTTCGAATCCACAAGCTGCTTCTCGGGGTAAAGATGGGCAACTCCTCCTGTGTGATTAACTACCTCTGAAAACCTACTGGAGGGTTAGCTATAAGTCAGTTCCAATTCGATGGTATATGTAATATCATATCTATCTAGCTATTTATCATTGCTGGTTGTTGTTGTTGATTGCCATAGAGTTGAGCACGACTCATAGCAACCCTATGAACAAAAGGCCTGAAGCCTTTCTATAACTATCATCATTTCTCAAAGTTCAAAGAGTTCCCAGAGGTATGTTGTTTAGGAAGTGGATTCCACTCCTGCTTCCAAAATAATATCATATATGTTGTTGTTGTTGATTGCCTTTGAGTTGGGCACGACTCATAGCGACCATATGAACAAAAGGCCTGAAGCCCTTCTACTACTATGGACATCTATTTATCTATCTATCTATTATCTATCTATCTATCTATCTATCTATCTATCTATCTATCTATATCTATATATGTGTGTGTGTATAATTGATACACGCTGTCCAGTCAGAACCAACTCATAACCCCTCACAGAGCCCTGGTAGATTCGAGACTTGTGCCTTTGGGTTAGCAGTGAAGCTAAGTTTATATATACATGAGTTTATATGTATAGTTTATATATATGACAAAACTATAGGGAAAAGATAGAAAAGTAGATATGAGATTAGTTGAACAGTTACATCACAAAAGAGAATATTCAAATGACTAAAATATCATGGAGAAAGATGCTAAGCATCTTTAGTCTACAGAGAAATGTAAATGAAAATAAATTAGCATTCACTAGAAAGGCTTAAAGTTAAAAAACACAAATGTGAAAATGCCAGTGACCTGAGAAACAATGGGAATTCTCATACACTACACAAAAGAAAGATGGGCAATCTCCTTGCATGCAATTTATAGCCTCTGGAAATTTGCTGCAGGGTCAACCATAAGTCAGTTCTGATTCAAAGGCACACAACAACTACAACATAGTGTAGAAAATGGCATAAATCCCCTGGAAAACTTGTAGCAGTAATTACTGGTCATACATATATCTTATGAACGATAAATTTTATACCCAACAGAAATGCATACAAATATTCATAAAAAGAATTCACTAGGACTTAAAGAATCAGCTCTCGCATTGCTCATCTTTGCAGTTTGAAAAAGAAATTGCTTTAATTGGAAACAATATTTTAAATTCTTTAGTGTAGTAGAATTAGATAATCTGAACAAATTAATTGGCTATGAAAGGTATAAGAATAATTATTTATGTTCCTGATTTGTATTTAAAAATATACTCATGAGAGAGTTTGGAACAAAATAAATGTAAACTTCAATGAATAAATGATAGATGTAAAAAATGCAGTAGTAGCTCTCTATAACCAGGAGAAGATAAAATAGATGAATGGGACCTTCTAAGAATCAAATCCCTATGCATATCCAAAAACTTCTCTAACAGGGTAAAAAGGGAAGCCACAGACTGGGAAAAAGTATTTGGGAATGACATGTCAGATAAGGGACTTATATCTAGAATTTATTAAATA
>NW_006399751.1:47516419-47526575 GCF_000299155.1 Elephantulus edwardii | reverse complement strand
TGCAACAATGAATGAATGGAAATCCAAAATCTCTGTAAATGTTCATTAAAACTATTAAAATAAAATCTAAAAAAAATGCAGTAGCTCTGGATTATATGTACCTTTGAAAATACACTAATAAAAATTGGTGTGTGTGTGTGTGTGTGTGTGTGTGTTTATAAAGTAGCACTCTACATAATAGCTCAGAATTAGAAACTATGCACATTCTTACTAGAGTACAATGAATATATACAATAGAATACTATAGAGACTTGCCCAATGCTATATGTTACCTGATTTCCTGATGGCTAGTTCCAAGTGTTGATTGTTGATACAAGAAAGATCACATAAAAAAAAAAAAAAGAAAGATCACATCATTGACACCTTCAATCCTTTCTCCATCTGTACTAATGTTGACTGTTGATCCTATAGTGAGGACCTCTGTTTTCTTAATTAGGTGTAATCCATACCAAAGGCTTGATCTTATGCAGCAAGCATTTCATATCTTCTTCAATTTCAGCAAGCAAATTTTTATGTATATCTGCATAATGTAGGTTGTTGATGAGTCTTCCTCAAATTCTTTTTCATAGAGTCCAGTTCACAAATTATTTTCTCATACAGATTGAATAGGTATGGAAAAAGGATACAACCCTGACACATACCCTTCCTGATTTTTAAACCATGCAGTGTTCCCCTGTTCCATTCAGATGACAGCTCTTTGTCTAGATATAGATTCTGTATAAACGCAGTTAAGTGTTCTGGGATTCCCATTATTCTCAATGTTAGTCATAATTTGTTATTATCCACACAGCCAAATGCCTTTGCATAATGAAACATAATGGTATTCTCTGCTTTTGATCAATATTCATCTGACATCAGAAATTCTGTCGCTGGTGCCACAGCCACTTCTAAAACCCGTTTGAACTTTTGGTAGTTTCCTCTCAATATACTTTTCTAGATATTTTTGAATGATCTTTAACATTATTTTGCTTGCATGAGATATTAATGATATTGTTTGATAATTTCCACATTCTGTTGGGTCACCTTTCTTGGAAATTGGAACAAACATGGATATCTTCCTGTCAGTTGGCCAGGTAACTGTTCTCCAAATTTCTTGGCATAAACTGGTGAGCAACCAGGGCTGCATCTCAGTTTAAACAAGTCAAATAGGTATGACTTGGGAAAAGGGCAGCCAGAGTGCCTCTTGGAAGCAAAGATGGCAAAACTTCATGTTTCATATTTGAACATGTAGTCAGGTGAGCATATATTCTTTGGAAAAGAACATCATACTTGGAAAGATAGAAGGTCAGAGAAGGAGAGGAAGACTTCAAATGAGATGCATTGACATGTTGACTTCAGCAATGGCTTTCAGTGAGTCAGAGATGGTGAGGATGCCACAAAATAGGGCGGAGTTCAGATCAGCTGTTTATAGGATCACTATGAATAGTATTTGATTCTATAGCACCTAACAACAACTACAGAGAAATGAGAATGAATATTCACAACTGTTGTTGTTATGTGCCATCAGGTTGTCTGCATCTCATAGTGAAATTATGTACAACAGCTCTGAAGCCTGCCATGTCCTGAGCCAATCTCACTGACTCAAACACACCTGCCCCTATTGCCCCAGTTACTGTGTCAATCCATTTCATCCAGTATCTTCCTCTTCTACGCTGTCCCTCCACCCTTCCAAGAATGATGTCATTCTCCAAGGACTGGTCTACTCTGGCCACATGCCCAAAGTATGTGAGATGGAGCTTCAAAATCCTAGCCTTCAAGGAAAAACTTGATTTCACCCTCTCTAAGACAGATCTATTTGTTTTCTTGGCAGTCCACAGTATGTTCAAGACTCTTCTCTGGCACCACAACTCAAATGTATCATTTCTCCTTCTGTTATCCTTAGTCATTCTCCAGCTTGCTGAAGCATAACAAGTAATTGAGAAGGCCATGGCCTAAATCAGGTGCACCTTAGTCTCTAGACTTATATGATTGCTTTTCAGTGCTCTGGAGAGGTCCCAGACAGCAGACCTACCTAATGCAATTTGTCTTTTGACTTCCTGACCTATCCACAATGGATAACACTACTGATGTTTGAAATATTGATGGCATAGTTTCTATCATTACAGCAATATGCAAACCACTAAAGTGTGAGAAACTGATAAACAGTAGTGACTGGGATGTTTGTACCTTGACAGCTGCTCTTGACCAGTTCCTGTTACTGGATCCTTCTAATCTGAAGCATTAGATATCATAAATGCCAATGATCAGTCTTTGACTCTCTTCTTTTTCCCCTTTTCTTTACTAAATCACTCCCCTGAGACCTGATTTTCAACCTTAGCTGCACATCAGAGTCATCCAAGAAAACTTTTTAAAATAAATACCAAATCCAAGTGCCTTTTGTATTGGAAATGTAGGATCTGAGCCAGGTTTCGAAAGCATCCCATACCCACTCTGGCAGTTTGTTGTCCTGTGATAGGTTGTATGTGTGTTGCTATGATGCTGGAAACTGTACCAGCAGGCTGTACATTCTTCCAACACAGAATTATTCGGTTTTCTGGCAGTCCATAGTTTATTCACTATTCTTTGCCAACACCACAATTCAAAACATCAATTCTTCTTCAAGTCTTTCTTATTCATTGTTCAGCTTTTGAATGCAAATGAGGCAATAGAAAAGCCATGACTTATGTCAGACAGACTTTTGTCAAAGTAATATCTTTATTTTTTTTAACAATATAAAAATCTGCTACAGATCTACCTGCTGTTTATATGAGCATTAATTATGGATGCAAGTAAAATAAAAACCTTGACAATTTCAATATATTTTCTCTTTATTATGATGGTGCTTATTGGACTATTTGTGGGAGAGTTTTGTTTTCTTAATATTGAAGCCCTAGGCTGTAGTTTTTAAAATAATTTTATCAATATGCGTTTGATGTCCTCTTTATTTTGGGAATAAGAAGCTTTGTTGATAAAAATAATGTGAAATATAATGTGTACAAACTTTGTACACAAACCAATAAAAAAATAATGTTTACCAAAAAAGAAAAAGAAGAAGCTTTAATGATGTAGTTCAGTACACATTGCACTGACAACCAAAAGGTCAGCAGTTCAAATTTACCAGCTGCTCTAGTAGAAAGGACAACCTCCTTTCATAGAGTTGTCCAAAACTGGAAGTCCTACGGAGGGTCATCATGTGTCAGAATTGACTCAAAGGCAATGGTGATCTTCACTCTGTGCAAGCAAGGTCAAGTTATCTGCTTGTTGTACTTTGTTAATGAATCATCCTCCAATCCTGATACCACATTCTTCTCTGTAAAGATTTGCTTCTTGGATTATTTGCTCAACATACAGATTGACTAAGTATGATAAAAAGATTACAAGGCTATTTTGGGCAGGCGAAAATCACAGTGGAAGCTAAGTCCAAAGTAACCACAAAGACAGGGCATGCAAAGTGTTAGTGGAAGTGTTTCAGTACTAACCAAATGCACAAGTTGCTTCCACAGTTGTCTTCATATGGAGAACTATGGAGACACTGAAGATCTCACCCTTTTTCTTTGTGTTAAACATTTACAGTTTTACTAAACTTAAAATAACAACCAAACAAACCAAACTTAAGTGTTGGCTTTATACTGCTTTCCTGGTTTCAATTAATTATTATTAAAGCAGGCTTAATTTTGTTTTTGTTTGTGTGTGAGAGAGAAAAAAAAATTGTATTTATAATTAGCGAGCTGGACTCAGTTTAGATGATCTCAATTCTATTGGCAATATCCATAGCATCATAGTCAGGACAGTGTAAAATGTTGTCCTTCTTCTCTCTATCAGGCCTAATCAAGGTGTTGACCTTGGCCACATTAATGTCATAGAGCTTCTTTACAGCTTGTTTGATTTGGTGCTTGTTGGCTTTGATATCACATTGAACCCACGTATGTTGTTATCGTCTTCATAGCTGACTCAGTGGTCAGGAGAAACTTGATGATGGCATAGTGGTCAAGCTTGTTTCTCCTGGGGGTGCTTTTCCAGGGATATTTGGGCTGCATTCGGAGTCTCAATCTCTTAGGCCGCTGGAAAGTGAGTGATGTGAGGATTCTCTTTTCTTTTTTTTCCATGGTTGTGGATACCCTTCAGGACTGTCTTCTTGGCCTTTAACACCTTTGCTTTGCCTCCAGTTTTGGGAGGGGAAGTGTCTTCCTTCTTCACTTTTGGTACCATCTTCATAGAAAGGCTAAAGAGGTTTAATATTTAAGAATTCCTGTCTTTTGCATTGATGGCTGTTACATTTTATATATACTTTTTATTAGATAATACGGTGCCTTTTTCAATGCTATAATTTTGAATTACTCTTTCCAGGGTTCTAAGGTGGATTGCACTTGCTCTAGTTAGAGCTTTTTATAGCTTCATCTGATGATGGATTTGAAGACTACTCTAATATTTATTGTTACACCAGAATGGATCTTGTATTTCATATAAGAAGATGTGCAAGAGCAATTACTAACTGTATAGGGAAATTGGCAATGCTGCCGTGGTGATGAGCACAGTTGGAGTGGTGTGACCAATTTATTCATTTCCTTAATAATCTTCATAGTTATAATGAGTCATTCTTGTCTCTTATTCTCAATTATAGGGCACACTTGCATTCCCAAACCAAATAAATATACATGATGAATTATTTTTCTTTCCTCACTTTCATTTCAATGATCTGATTTTTCATAATCTGAGCTTGAAGTCTAGTTCAAAAGAAGAAAAGGTTAGCAAAGGTGTTCATTCCTCTACTGCCCCCAACTTATCCTCTGGACATCTTTCAAAAGCTTGTGGCAACACGGCCAGGCTCTTTGTGCCTGAAGTATGACATTTAGAGAGCTATTCTCTTTCATGCTTTGTGTGACAAGAAAAAAAAAGGAGTCATACAAAAGAGGAAGTGATTTTTACTGGACAATAAAATGCAGCATTTTCTTTAACATCAATTTTATTATTCATAAATAAGGAGCAGTCATCAGAGAAGGTATAAGAACATGTCTATTTCCAGGACTCAGTGGCTCCCTAGGTAATAGAAATTCAGATGCTCAAATCTCAAAAGATATTACAGCTTCTAAAAAACAAAAATATATTACATCTTCTTTGCTTTCAACAAATATTAATACTGATAAATACTGAATAATAAATTCAATAAGACAACAATTAACATGCTGGGGACTATGGAATTATATTTCATGGCAGTACCCAAACCTGATGTCAGTAAATTAATTTTTTATAAATATGATTATGACAAAATCAATATGAAGTGATTGTCTTGACAGATAATAATATTGATCACACAATTCCTTGGTAAATATAATATCATCTACATAGAGTATCTGTTTCATGAGATCTATACAATGGAGAAATCCTTCAAAGAAGCAAACAATTTCCTTTGGTCCTTCAAGTTATCTATAAATTGGACTGAGGAAAAAGACTACTCATTTTAAAGAAAGTGGAGATGCTAACCATAGGAGGAGTAGATCAAGAGGTTTCGTAGGACCTTGAGTTAAGGTGTCTACCATAGTTGTTCTTCTAATCTAATTAGTCATTTTTAAAGTAAATGCTATCAAACTGAAGTATGGTTGGACTGTTTTTTGTTAACTTTCACTTCTTCTTTCCTTAATTGTTATGTAAAGTCTTGATTTGTGTAAAAACTATAATAAATTTACAAACATCTCATTGTAATACACACACAAAAATGAAATTCAGATGCTAAGGTGTCAGGAAAGAAAGTTGTTATTGTCAATTGTTTTATCCATCGTGGTATCTTTTTCCTTGAATTTGGATAATTGAAATCCCAGACTAGCAATTTGGGAGTGATATAAACTAAGAAGACCCATTGTTTCCTTCTCTGAGGAGGAGCCCTCTGAGCTGGGAAGATTGCAACATGTTTTAGCTTGTAGCATCCATAGCACACAAGGTTTTTTTGGCATTGGCTTAAAATCATAGATTGTTATTTAGATAAAGATTTGAAACCAAATTTTCAGCCATGTAAATTTTAAAAATGAGTTATTTGAAATGTTGGAAGGAGTATGTGGGGATATAAACAATGGCAAGAAGATAGTAAGCATTTTTTTTTACTTTAGCATTAAGTTCAGAGAGAAGATAACCCTCATGAGATACCAAGCTATAGGCCAACAGAAAATGTTGAAAAATCAGAAATTTTGTGCTTTCAAAATAATATTAACTATGATAATGAAGACTGAGACATTCTATCAAGGGATAGACTAATTCTGTAAGAACCTTGAAGAAAGTTTCTATTTTCATTATGAACAGAAAGAAATAAATCATAGGTTATGATTTGTTCTGCCCTTTCAACAGACATTGAAAGGAATAGCGTTATTGAAGAAAATAGTTGCTAAAGGAAAATATAGTGTTTCTTTTATGTTCTGGAAGTAAGCCATCAAAACAGTGATATAAAACTCTAATATCAACAAGATCCACAAATTGTCAGTTTCATCAGTGAAGACAATGTTGATTTGTTTCTTCATGTCAGCTAGAATGAGTCATTCCATGTGGTTAAGCAATGAAATGTAAAGATTATAGACTTTGAGTAATTCAAAGTGAAAACCAGAGAACACATTTGAACTTAGTACTCTAATATCTTTGTAATTCTCTAGAGCTGGACCTCACCTTCAATCGTATTAACATTATCCAAGTACTAGATTCTTATCTCTGTCTATCTCCTTCAACCTGTTAGATGATTTTTACTTCATTTTCTTCCTTATTGAGACATATCCAACTTGGCTTCCTGTGTGCTACCAACAGCAAGGAGCTTGACTATCAGCCAAAAGTTTGTACCTCTCCATCTATCACTTCTACCTCACTCTTGTCAAAACATTTAACTTCCTGAATACTCAAAAGATCATTTACTAAATGCATCTTGCATGAATGCAACAACCTGACTTCTTATTCTTATCCCTGAAGATCTAGAGAGGGGAAAAAGAGTCACCAATAAAAAAATTAATGCTAATAATTGGCATCCCTTGAGATAAGAATACCTGGAAATTTTAGCCTCTCTACTCATAACTGTAGAAGGATTGATGGAATTAGTAGGCCTCTTTTGACAATTAGCCTGTTGTTGTTAAGTGATGTTGAGTACAACTCATAAAGACTCTATGAACAACAGTTTTAAACCCTGCCCTGTCCTCATCATCTTTGATGACAGTTAACCTAGAAATAACGAATTCAGTCAAGAAAAACCAATAAAAGTTAACATTAGCTGGTAAAATTGGTAGAAGAGACAGGATTTTGTAGTGTCTCAAAGTACCACTACACACACAAATAATTTTTAATACAAAAAGGAGAGAAGTATTTTTAAGTTAAGAAACATAGGAGATACTTTCAAAATTGAGAAGTCAAGTTAATATCATGCATCACTTCTATGATGTTCCAGTATGGTCTGAGTAATTATTAGGAAACTTCAGATAAACCTAAAATTATTGGCCTGGAATTGTAAAAAATGTCAAGTTCCTAAGAAGACAAGAAAAGAGTTAAAATTTGTTTCTGAATAAAAGATACTAGAGAAATATAACAACTGGATTTAATGTATGAAACTGGAATAGATCCTTTTGCTATAAAGAACATCACTGGAATTTGGCAAAACTTGAATGGAATCTCGTGGTGGGAAGGGCACAGGTGAGTTCTTTGTCCAATTCTTTCAACTTCTCAGCAAGTTTAAAATTATTTCAAAATGATCAGTAAAATTCTCTGTCCATTTTGAATCATTGGATATAAAAAGAATAGATGTGTATCTAGGTAGTGACATTTATAATGTTCAAAAGAGCATCTATTAATTTGTTTCTCAACTTGAGACATAAAATGCTTGTCTATATTAAAGTTACCAATATGTTCCTATTATATTCCCTAAAGAAACCATCTTCTTCCCTAAAGAAGATAACTAAAATTCTGCCTTTGTTTATTGGTTACCTTAATTCTTCTCTAAATAATTTTTTTCATTCTTGCCCTTTTTTATAGCTTTTCCTCCCTTATTGTTTTATAGATATTTTACTTTATTATTGTTTGTTTGGTGTACATGAAGGCAATTTATTATCAGAAAATAATAATTTGATGAATCTTCTTCACAGATGGTGACCATGGCAACTGCCCTTGTTATCGAAAGGTGTTGTCAGAAGGGATGGGGTGACATCTTCAATCTGCCCAATCTTCATTGCTGCACTGGCAAGAAGAGCTCCGAGGGCAGATTGGGCTCCTGGTCCAGGAGTCTTCATTCGATTTCCTCCTGTTGCACAGCAGTGATGCCCAGCTTCTTGGACCTCTGTGCCACATCCTAGGCAACAAGAAGCATATGGTGAGGATTCATCTCGGTAAGCCTTCACCATCATAGCACCAGTCACATGGCAGATGGTTTCCTTGCCATAGAGATCAGTAACATGGACCAAAGTGTCATTGAAGGATGTAAAAATGTGGCAGATGCCAAAGACATTCTCTCCTTCAGCCAACTGAGGTTCAGGGCTGATGACCTGCTCTTCCTTCTTTTCTTCCCCCTTACTATGTGCCATGTGTGCATGTTGTCTCCAGACTCCACCACAGGAAAGCAGTTTTATAAACATCCTAATATACTATACCTATTAACATTCAACAGCATATAACAACAACACACCTATTAACATTTTATTATACTACTTTGTTTTGTCTTCTTGTGCTGCACTTTGAAATCTTCTATTCAGCTTCTTAACTTCTTGATTTCATCCCTTTGCTTTGGCTTCTCAGTGCTCTGGAGTGCAATAGTCTCTTTTGACATCCATTTTGTTTCTTCTTCTTTGTAATGACCTTTTGCATTCTTCATAATGATATTCTTGATATCCTCTCACAACTCATCTGGTCTTCATTCATTAGTGTTCTAGGCATCTAGTGTTCTATCTATTAGCGTTCTAAAACACCTGTTTCTGAATTGGTTTTTAAATTCAGGTGGGACAAACTCAAGGTCAAATTTTTATCCCTGTGCATTTGATTTGACTTTTTTTAGCTTTAACTTGAACTTGCATATGAAAATTGATGGTTCCACAATCAGCACCTGGCCTAGTTTTTACTGCTGATATTGAACTTCTCTGAGTCCTTCCACTGATGTAATCAATCTGATTCCTGTGCATACTGTCAAGTAAAATCGATGTATATAGTCTGCATTTATGTTCCTTAGGACCTGAAGTGGTTGCTGCAGAAGGTCAAAGACTGAAGTCTTCAATATGGATTGAAGCTCACATCAAGAAGACAAAGAATCTCAGCACTGGACCAATTGGCAGCACAGTGATGGATGGAGAAGAGATTGAGGTTGTTAACAGTTATTGCTTGCTCAAGCCCACAATCAACACTCTTAAGTCCAGCAATCAGGAAATCAAAAGACAAATTACATTAGATAACTCTGCTGTCAGGGAACTTTCCAAACTATTGAGAAGCAACGATGTCAGTCTAGGTAGTCCCTAGGTGCTCCTGATCCAAGATATGACCTTTGCAATTACTTGCTATGCATCAGAGAGCTGGACAATAACTAAGCATGACAGAAGAATTGATGCCTTTGAGTTGTGGTGCTGGAGAAGAGTCTTGAACAGACCATTGGCCACCAAGAAAATAAATAGGCCTGTCTTGGAGAGGGTGAAATAAAGTTTTCTTTGAAGGCTAGGATTTTAAAGCTCCATCTCTTATACTTTGGGCATATGGCCAGGAGGGACTGATCCTTGTAGAAGGACATCATGTTTGGAAGGGTGGAGAGACAGCGCAGGAGAGGAAGACTCGGAGAAGATGGAGTGATATAGTAACTAGGGCAATGGGAGTGAGTGTGTCAGAGTCGGTGAGAATAGCTCAGGACAGGGCAGGCTTCAGAGCTATTGTCCACATGGTTAACATGAATTGTAGGTGAGTTGACAGCAATAAAAACAACAACATGCCTTTTAATATGTTACATGTTGCAAATATTTTCCCCTAGTCTAATCCTTATCTTTTAACATTGTAAAGTCTGTTGCTATCTTTTATTGTGCAAATATTTGAAATTTTTATTGAGTTATCAATAGATCAGTAGTTTTCTTTTTTTTTTAAAGTTTTTTTTTCATTGTAAATACCTTTTTTAAATTATTTTTTTATTGGGAAAAACATATTGGGGGTACAAGGAGGTGAGGGTTGGGGGCAGAAGGGTGAGGATGGGCCA
>NW_006399751.1:47510447-47514852 GCF_000299155.1 Elephantulus edwardii | reverse complement strand
ACTTTTGTTTATTTTTATATTTAGGTCTTTATCAGTTAATTTAGTCTTTGTTTATGGTACGAGGCTGGGATCAGAACGGACAATTTCTTCCTATGTTAAGCAAAATAATGATGCCATACCCTCTCCGATGGTGTTCATTCCCTAACTCTCAGAACTTTGATTAACTTCCTTTACATGACAAAAGTGATTGAAGGTAATATAATTTGAGATTGAGAGATAATCCTGCATTATCCAGGTGAGTTCAATATAATTACCAGTTGATTCAGACTTATGGTGACCCAATGAGTGTGTTAGAATAAAACTGACCTCTTAGACTTCTTAACGTTAAGCTGACTTTTTTTTTTTTTTAACTAAGAGCAATAGGTCTCTGGTTGGACTCAAACCACCAATTTTTCAGTTAGCAGTTGAGCACATAAACTATTTGCACCACTTAATGCCTCCAATATAATCACATGTGTAGTTAAAAGTGAAGTCAGATGTAAATATAATATGGTAGCATGTTTAGAGAGATGGGAGTTGGTGTTTGGAAGATAAGAGAAGAAAGTCATGAGCCAGGAATAAGGGCAGCTTCTAGAAGCTGGAATAGGCAAGAAAATAGTCTCTCCTAGAGCTTCTAGAAAGGAATGTATCCCTGTTGAGATCGTAAGTTTGGCCCAGGGAGACTTATATTAGACTTCTGGCCTAAAGAACTCTAGGATAATAAATTTGCATTATTTCAGCCACCAAGTTTTAAGAATTTGTTTTAGCAATAGTTCAAATTAAATGTCCTCCCTAATTTTACCAACATCTTTCATAAAATATTTCATTATTTTTATCCTTAGTTAAAATGTTTTCTCTTTGTTTTATATATACTTCTCATTTTCATATCCTTAGGCAACCATCTCTCATGCAGTTTACAGCATCTGACAACCTCCTGGAGGGTCAGTTATGAGACAATTCCAACTCAGTGGAAATGTATGAGTGACTCTCTGGAATATCAGTCAAAGCCCTGTCTGCATCTTGGGTTTTGGACTCTGCTTTGATCAATTGATCTGTTCTTATCCTCTTGTTAATAATCACATTATAAAACATTCCTGTTCACATTTATATATAAAATAAATTGGAATAATTAATTTTTACTTAATTGTAAAAAATTAAAATCGAAGGATTTAAAACATCATTTATAAAAATATTTGTTCTAAAAAATTTTTGTTGTTACATATTGTGGAGTCTGAACTATGTATATGTATGTGTGTGTATATGTGTGTGTGTGTGTGTGTGTGTGTGTGTGTATCCACGTTGTTGTTATATACCATCAATTTGGAACTGGCTCATAGCTGATCCTCCAGAGGGTTTTCAGAGGCTGTTAATCACACAGAAGGAATTTGCTCACCTTCCTCGCTGGGAACAAATGTTGGATCTGAACCACATGCCTTTGTGTTGACAGTACAACTTCTGACCACTCAGAGACCATGAGCTCTGTAAAATGCCTTAAGCACTACCAAATTTGGTTAGATGACCCTCCTTAATGCATCTTTAATGCTGAACATAAGCATGTCATACAAAGTAAGAAACAGTAATGTGTAAGGAGCTGTCTTGTTCCTATTACCAGAAGTTGTCAATCAGGGGGATAATATAATCCCCTCTACTTGTTGGTGATATACTAGGTTAAGTGTTGGGTTTCTACCAAAAATGTTTACAGTTCTTTCCCATCACCCTCTAACTAGAGAAAGACAAGGCAGCCTGCTCCCAATAAGATTTAAAGCCTCAGAAGAAACATGATGGACTGTCACATCAATCAGAATAGACTTCAGTGAGTCTGGCTTTGTCTCTTACAGGAGTATTTAGGAAATCTTTTGATTGTCATAGACTAGAAGTGAGGAGACATCCACTGTAATTTAGTGCTAAGAAGATGAAGATACTAAACATTCTGCAATGTGTACAAAAAACCCAACAAAACAGAATAACCCCATACCCCTTTAAGAAGCTGATTTATCTTTTAAATCCCATTGATTAACAGAAGCCTGTGGTTCATAGTGTGCTTCATTGTGAATCAAAAGGCTGTCCATCTCCAGATTCAAATCTACCAGCAGTCCCAAGGGAGAAAAAAAGGGAAGCTTCCTCCCCTTAAGATGTACAGCTCCAGAAATTCATAAATATCTGAGAATAATAAACTGGGGATATGGTGCCCTACAGTCTTCCTTGCAAGTACTCAGTGCACTTTAACATCTTTAAGGCACTGAGAAGGCTGGTAGCAGTTATCCTTCGTTTGATCATAATAAATTAGAGATAATATTGAGAAGAATAGAAATCCCAGAACACTTAATTGTGCTCATTTGGAACCTCAACATGAACCAAGAATCAGTTGTTGCTGGAACAAAGCAAGGGGATATTATATGGTTTAAAAGCAGGAAAAATGTGAATTAAAGTTGCATTCTTTCACCATACATATTCCATTTGTATGCTGAGGAAATAACCCCAAAAGCTGTATTATGTGAAGAATAATGTGATTTTAAGACTGGAAGATGAGAGTCATCAGCAATCTGAGGTATACAAGTGGCACACCTTTGCATGCAGAAAGTGAAAAATTACTGAAGAAGACCAAAGACTATATAGCCTTCAGTATGGATTAGCCTTCACTATGGATCATACCTCAACATCAAGAAAATGAAAATTCTCACAAATAGACCAATAGGCAACACCATGCCAAATGGAGGAAAACCTTGAAATTGTCAACAATTTCATCTTACTTGGATATACAATAAACACCCTTGATACCAGCAGTCAAGAAATAAAAAAACATTGCAATGGAAAGTTTGCTGTCAAGGACCTTTCCAAGGTATTGAATAGCAATGATGCAAGTTTAAAGACTGGCGGGCACCAGATCCAAACTATGGCCTTTTCAGTTACTTATTATCTATCTGAAAGTTAGACAATGACCAAGGATGACAGAAGTAGAATTGATACTTTCAGTTGTGGTGTTGGAGAAGAGTACTGAATATCCTTTGAACTCCCACAAAAACAAATATTTATTGGACAAAATGCAACTAGGGTGCTCCGTGGAGGCAAAGATGGTGAAGCTGCATCTCACATAGTTTTTCAGTATGTTGTTAGGAGGTTAGTATTATATCTTGCTTGGAAAAGGAAATCATGCTTGGAAAGATGAAGGGTCAAAGAAAGAGAGGAAGATCCTAAAAAAAGATGGACTGACAGTGATAGTAATAATAGTCTCAAGTATATCAGAGATGATGAGGATGGCACAGGATATGGCAAGGTTCAGATCCACTGTTCATAGAGTCACTGATGGGTAGTAATTGACTAAATGACACATAACAACAACAGATTACTATAAGTTATAGTTGACTCGAGGGCATGTAGGAGCAAAGACATCTTCACCAAAGATAAGAGAGAATTTAAGAAAATACTATAAGGATTAACTCTAGACTCGTCAAACTTCAATATACTGATAACCATGCAATAGATAGTTCTTGAACCTGTTCACAATAGAGCATTTTCACATTATTATTCCAGATTTGGCTTAGTTGACTAATAATGTATCAATGATCCTTGAGCCCATATACTTATCTTTGAGTTTTTGTTTACACAATTGAAAATTTAGGGTGCATTTTGTTATTGGGTCCCCTTTATTCCATTTTTAACTTATAGCTACTCCATGAGACTTGGCTGGTACAATTGTTTTTGCTTTGTTGTTAAAACAAATGTTGGTGGTTCAAACTCACTTGGCAATCTGTAGAGATTATAGCCCAGAAAATCCCATGAGATCATGATAAAGTAAGAACTGATGATAGCACCCAACAACAGCAACTTTTGAAGATACAAATACTTAGGTCTTTCTCCCATGGACCCTGTGGGTGAGTTAAACTGTCACTATCATGGTTAACAGTTAATTGCTTAACCTTTGTACCACCATGACTCCTGATTAAAATGTAAAACCTGCTAATTATTTTTAGTTAATAATAACATCAGAATAAATTGCTTTAAGATGTCTTGTTTAAATTTTCTCTTTAAAGCCACTGTTCAGGTATAAATTTGCACAGTATCAGTAACCACATATTTGACAAAAGAAAGCAAATCTGTGAGCTCAAGCATATGTTAAGATAAATCAAGTGTATGTGGTGAGCAGCCATACTAAAAGGTATCAGTTGTTGTTGTTGTTGTTATGTGCCTTCGAGTCGTTTCCGACTCATAGCGACCCTATGCACAACAGCCCTAAACCCTGCTCTGTCCTGCGCCAAACGCACCGCCTCTGACAGACCCATCCCGATTACCCCAGTCACCGAATCAATCCATCTCATAGAGGGTCTTCCCCTCCTGCGCTGTCCCTCAACCCTCCCAAGCATGATGTCCCTCTCCAAGGACCCGTCCCTACTGGCAACATGTCCAAAGTATGTCAGACGAAGCCCCC
>NW_006399751.1:47495790-47507812 GCF_000299155.1 Elephantulus edwardii | reverse complement strand
TTACAGTGTTGACCCCACCCTTAGCCCAGAGCCTTGACCCACTTACTTCCCAGCTCCACCCTCAACCAGGATAACCCTTCTCATCTGTCAAGTCCCTTCAGAAAATATCTTCCATTGTCCAACCCGTGAATAAAGAAAAGGCCTACTTTGGGAGGAATGGCATTGTTACCACTGTTATAGTTACATCCTGTTGAATTTTAACTGACCCATGGCTGACCCTCTAGCAGGTTTTCAGAGGCAGTAAATTGCATGAGAGGAAATTACCCATCTTTCTCCTGTGGAGCAGCAAGTGGTTTGGAACCTGCATGTCAAACCTTCCCAAACCCCTTGAGTCTTAAAGAATAAAAAAGAAATAATTTTAACTTTTAACAATTTGAGTTTGAATTTTTTTTTTTTTAAGTAAGGGAACACTCGTGGCCTCATGGGTAGGGAGTTGTGTTGCAACCTCTCTGCATATTTTAATCCATCGTCCAATACACTAGATAAAGATGGGTAATCTCCTCTGTGATTTACAACTTTGGAAAATTCACTGGAAGGTTCGTTGTGAGTCACTCCTGGCTCAGCAGCAAAGAATTTAAGGGGGGGGGGGTTGTTTTATTATTTACTGCCATTAATCGTGCAATTTCCTTTATCTTGGCATAGATGACTTTTCCCCCTCTCTTATACAAATTATATACAAGAAAATAGTTTGTATGTCAGAGTGTGAAGGGCATAGTTGAGACTTTCCATTTAAGAAATATATTTCTTTGGACCTTACTCATATTAATCTGCAAACACAACACTCAGGAGTGTAGGAAAACAAGACTCTGTAATCAAGGTTGCCACATAGGGTTGTGCAGGATGTGGACTGTAAAACCCACACAATCCTGTTCTGTAATCTTTAATGGGGCTTTTGAGGACTACCCACCTCCTCTTGCTTGCAGAAATTGTCTGAGTGATGTGCAAAGGAATGTTATATTAAACCTTTTCTACACACAAAGCAAGCAGATAATTTATTACAAATCCTTACATTACAGAATAAATTTTTTGTGGTTGATAAAAAGGTTAGGAAAATAAAATCTGGATACAGATTAGAAGTCAAAGCCATTGTGATTATTTTCCATTCGAGGGTGGGGGTGGGGAATACATGTCTCTATGTTAGGAGACAAGGAAGAGAATGGAAATGCAGGGTTTTTGGCATACTCTACATGAATCATTACACTGCTCATTCCTATTCCCCTTTCTAACAAACATATCCCTCTACTCAATCAGTTCAAAATGCAGAATGTTCTGTGGCTGGCAAGTTGGAGTCCGCAGCAAAATTTTCCTGAGAGTTATTTTCTTCTATTCACTGTCAGTCGAGATTGAACTAGGAAAATTCTTTCAACCCTCAATATTAAATACATGGAACACTCTTCAGAACTGAAAATCAGGCACCCTCTCCCCCAAAACAAGATCTTGTCAAACACTAAGTAGAAAATAGTACCTGAATAAGACATAATCTGCCATGATTAAGATCTGTGCTTTTACTATTTTCTAGTTGGTAATAAAAGCACTTTTTCCTTTGTTCTTGAAATTATGCTGTTCCTGAATAATCAATGTGCTTCATTTTTAAAAATACGGTCTCCTTAGATCCCTTTTTGGATTGAACATATGGACACATACCTTAGTGATTTCTATTGTAAGGTTTTCTGTTGAGATCTCATTTAGCTAAAAGTCATTGCAGCTGCTTTTGGAAGAGACATAGCAAGGCTGTTTTGTTCTTTTCTTAAGTGTAATGTAGATCATCACCTCCTACTAATTAGAAAATCTCAAACTCATGGGGATTTAAATTTTTTTTTATGCTGTCAAAGTTAATCTAGTTACTCGGCTTGCCCTTTATGTCCTCTATATGGGCAAAAGGAGTCTGGCAAAGTCAGAGGGATACGGTTTTCTTATCTGTCGGATGAATTCTTTTTATAGGGTGAAAGTCCTTTTATTTAGTTGCAGAAGTCTGCAGGTGAAATGCAAAAAAGAAATGGTCTCTGAAGAAAGCAGTCTGGAGGCCATTATCACCCTGATGTAAAGCAGCTGTTACCAAAAAAAAGCTAGAGAAGAGTTTACGTATTGATTGAGAAAATCAGTCTACTATGCTTGCCAGGGAGGGGAAAGAAGGAAGGCAATAGAAAATTAATTGATAGGCACAGAACACTTTTAAATATAGGTGAAGGGAAGGACAGTGAGGTATGAATGGATGATCAGACATTGTGAGCATTATAAGAAATGTTACAGAAAAAACATGTATGCATGAATGATTGATTAAAAAAAAACCCCAAACAAACCAATGTATTTTGTGAATGTTCACTCAAATCACACTTTAAAAAAAGAGAGAGAGAGAGACTTAAAAATAAACTCTAAGACAATGGTTAAGGAGGCTCTTCTTGACTATTCCCAAGCATTAGAAAGAAAGTTAACTAATGAAATCTATAGAGTTTAACTCTAAAATCTAGCTTGATGAGATTGGTTAATGCTTTGTGGTTTTTTTAAAAAAACTTATTTTCATAGTCCTTTTCAAAGTAGTTGGTACAAGGTTAGAAGTTGCATCTCATGTAAATAAAAATGAAGCTTTAATTGTATTATTGTTGTGAAGTACTATAAGAGTCAGGTCAGACTTATAGCAAGTCTATGCATAACAGAGGGAAAACCTGACGCATCTTTTCCTCTTGGAACAGGAGACCATATGTGATGGAAAAATATCTATGAAGAAGAGAAAAGTATTTGTAGGGAGGTAAAAAGAGACTGAGTAGTAAACTTTGAAACAAAAATTTCTAGTTTACTAAAGTGGAAATATTATTGTTAGTGCTATGAGATGTTTTGTTTTATGCTTCACAAAACTCATTGCCATCAAGTAGGAACTATCTCGAAGCTGACGCTACAGTGGGTTTCTGAGGCTGTACGTTGCAGAGGAGGAGATTGATTGCTCATCTTTCTTCCATGGAGCTGCCAGCACCAGAAAGGTATGGTCTTTGTGTTAGGAGCACAGCTCCTTGGGGACTAGACCACTAGAGTTTATGCTCCATGACAGACAAAAAAAGAAAAATGTATGACATATTTTTATGTTTTTAATAAAGCAGTAAAAATCATTCTTTACATTCCTTATACTTAACTCTCTAAATATGAGATAGTCTATTTTTAAATGATGGAACGACCCATTTATGGGAAAATAAACTAGTTACACAACACTGTCTTTTAAACAGAATTTTTTTTTTCTTTTTAAGCTTCAGATAACTGCACAGGACTACGTTGACTGGTATTTAATGTTGTGTATTAGCAATATGCCACTTGCATCAGAATTATCTGCGGTGATTGCTAAAATGTAGTTTCCTGGGCACCCATCCAAACTTTTAAATGAAAAAATCCACTATTGTAAAAACTAAGGAGAGGTTGACACACAGAATCATTCTTGGAGGGTAACAGAAAAGGTAAAGGAGGGAGATGGGAATAAAATTTAACAAAAGTTGGGTGAAAGGAAAGGCAATACACAATGAAGCGTTGATTTGTTGTGTTGTTATGACAATGTTATGATGACATTGAGTTGACTACAACTCATAATGACTCCATGAACAACAGACCAAAACCTTTCTCTATCCTTCACTATCCTCATGCTACATCCTGGGGCCATTGTTAAAGTCACTGTCTATCAATCTATCACCTCTTTGAGGATCTTCCTCTCTTCGACCTTTTCTTTTTTCCAGCAAGATGTCTTTTCCCAAGGATTGGCCTCTGTTAATAACATGCTCAAAGTAAGAGGAAGTTTCATCATTATTGCCTCTGAAGCGTTGATTAGACTTTTTTTTAAAAGTAGGGTAAGTAGGAGCTCCTGAATCTTAAGCTAATACCCCACATGACTCTTTTTTTTTTTGCAAAATTTTTTTCTATAATTATATTTTATTAATTTTCATAAACATTTACAGAGATTTTGGGTTTCCATTCATTCATTGTTGCACTATTCCACATGACTCTTCTAAACTCTCAAGTAGGAGAAGGATTGGGCCAAATAAAACTTCTTTTTTAAAAATCATTATCTAAGTCACTTTTATTGTTCCTATAGCATTATTATGTAAATGTAAAGTTCCAAATAATCTTAGCTCCATGATTTCCAATATCCAGAGTAGAAATATACCCTCCCTTTGGGGAATAAAGTTCCCCCAATACATACTATATCTTGATTTACATTCAGAAGAGGGCTATTAAAAAAAAGAAATGTTGGCTGCTAAAATCTGCACCTTAAGCGAGATACAAGATAAGAAAACATTTCTTCTGTTTTCCCTTTCCTATAACTTTCCTTTAAAATTAGGAAAATTCTTCAGTGGGAGTACCAAGATGACTAGAGGAGGAATACAGTAAACCTGCAAAATGCTGGTAAATTTACATCATGGGGGTGGTGTGTGTCCCAGAAAGGACCTTTGCTTTTCTGGTGATTCTCCACAGGTCATGTTTCTTGCACTGGGAAAACAAGGCAGAATTTCTTCTGTGCTATTTCTGATCAACAAGCTCCTTCAGTTCTGCTGGTCTCCACTCCTGGAGGAGCAGCTGTTGTCTACAGAGAAGGAACAGTCTCACCCTGCAAGAGTCTAGCCTTCAATTCAGAAGTCATCTGTTACAGAACATCCAGCAGATCCACTCAAAGCTGAGTTGTGTCGCACATGAAACCAGAGTGTCACCTTTGGGCACTACTCCTGCAGCAGGGTGCAAGAGATCAGCATCCTCATCACTTCTTTGCTACCTTCTAGGATCTGGTGGACTCTGGAGTCCCACACGTACTGCCAAACAGCAGTCTTTGAGGTAAAGATATCTTCCGTGCATCTGTAGAGCCTGGTTGCAGATAAAAAAGCATTCATCTGTGGCAAAGAGCTTGACCATGGAGCACAGAGCCACAGCATCTTCCCACTCCTCTTGCAGAGCCACGGCTGCTTTGCGAATCATGTCTTAAAGGCACCAGTCTTGTTACCATATTGACCAGTGTGAACTGCAGTTGCTGGTTACTGGCCAGAGGTTCTCCAAACTGTTTGCGGACATTAAGGTGGTTTCAGGCAAGGATGACTGAAGCATGAACAGCCCCCATAGAGCAGGAGACAACATTGATTCTCCCTCTATTCAGTCCTTTCATGGCTATAAGGAAGCCCTGGCCCTCACTCCCAATTCTGTTGGCCACTGGGACAGCAGTCTTCAAAGATCACAGCTTGAGTTGGCTTGCATTCTATGCCTCCTTTTCCTCCTTCTTCCCAAAGCTGAGGCCAGCAGTCCTCTTCCTGAC
The DNA here is from genome assembly GCF_000299155.1 of Elephantulus edwardii. NCBI lineage: Eukaryota > Metazoa > Chordata > Mammalia > Macroscelidea > Macroscelididae > Elephantulus > Elephantulus edwardii. The sequence continues at coordinate 47,502,537 of NW_006399751.1, read as the reverse complement.
CACTATGCATGTGATGACTTTGGGGCCTGGCCCTTCAGTTTGGCACATGACACCATAGATGTCCAACTCACTACCGCCACTAATGAAGGCCTTAGAGCCTTTAAGATATAATGATCTTCTTGTCGTTTAGCTGAGGTCAAAAGGGATGCAGCATCGCTTCCACTTCCTGGTAAGGCAGTAGGAAGAAATCTATTTTCAGTGAGGCCGTAGGAAGCAAACTTCTCCACGGTGTAGAGTGGAGGACAGAAAGCGTATCTATTCCTCATTTCCAAACCTTCAGGTCCCACTCTGCCATATTGGGAACCATCTCCCTGGTTGCAAAGTCAAAGGCCACTTCCTGGAATTATTATTTTTTTTTTTTCCAAAATAACTATTTTCAAATTCTTTGGGTTGGAATAGGGAATAATGTTTTTAAATTTATCAAAATAGTACTGAAGGCTTTGGTGGTCAAATTCTGGTCTTCTCCCACCAGTATTTAAGATCCTTCCTCTATCCCTGGTATTTTCTCTGGTCCAACCCTGTTGTTGTTGGTAAGTGCCATCGAGTCACAGGCGACCCTATGGAGAATCCTCAATGCTTGGATGTCTCTCATCCTCTCTCCAGGGTCCAGCCCTAACCCAGCCTCATTCTGTTTGAAGATTCACTTGCTTACCAGCTGTACTGAATAAGTCCTGAGTACACATGGTTGATTAGTTTGTTGGATTCTGATTAAATAACGAACCCAAGGTGAGGAAAGAATGCATGAAGTGGCATATGAAGCTCATCAGTGTGACCAGGAGAGAAAGTGCTGTTGCATGACCCCAAGCGATGAGCATCTATCTGTCCACAGCACAGGTTATCTTAGAGTTGGGTGAAAACTGAGGTAAGAGAGAGCCTGGCGGCTGTGGCGATGGCGTGCCGTGTGTGTGCTCATAGAAGTGGGCACTCAAGTACTCATTTCTTCCCATTTCTGGAATTCTTTCTCCTCTTCATTTAGTCCAATGGAAGGGTCGATGCAGGACTCTAGGCTCCTGTGGGCCCTCCGGGCGGGGGCCCAGACAACTTCGCCAGGAAGCCCACCAGTGCCGGAGAGATACTACTCCGCTGCTCCGCAGCATCATTGGCAGCGTGCTGCAGCTGACCCAGCGCTCTTGCTGCTGAACGGCGTGCACTCTCCACTTCCCAAATAAAGCTTCTTGTGGACACAGGTAAGATGTTCATTTTTGTATTCTCAGTACCAGCACGATGGCTGCCTCAGAACAGGGGTGTAGTAAATGATTATGGAAGCAACTCTTAAGGACAGTGGACCGTTCTGCTCTCCCTCATAACTTGGGCATTTGTGTTTACCTATGGAAAATACTCATCCGTGTTATGCTCTGAAGTTACTAGGGGAAAACAGCATAAAGGGAAAGCTAGGAGGGCAAAGGATGGGCTCTGGTGAGCTGGAAATACATTATAAATTTATTTGATATGCATATTTAACATTTGATATAAATGCCCAAGCTCAATTAATATGCTATAAATGTGTCAGCTCAATTAATTAGAGCATGGACATTTTCTGCTTAAAGGGACTTGGTAAGAAATTGCAATACACCAGTGTAGCCTCCATAACCAACATAATTCAACTGGAAAAAACCCACATAAAAGATTTGCATTTTATGGATGAGTAAGATAGTTTTCAATACAAAAATTAGCACATTTAAAAATACCATGGAAAAATCCTAAAGTGAAGGTGCCAGAGGAGAAGATTGGAATGAATTTGGGAAGGATGTTTAAAAGGGCCATTATAACTATTCAATTAGCAGGTTGTGAGAGCAGCTGGGCTGGATAGAGATTGTGGTTGGCTTGGCAGTGATGAGAATGGGAAGTTAGACCAGTATCCAAAGATGCAATAGAAAATAAGACTGATTGATTAAAGGATGGAAATGAGGGATGATTACAAATGGCCTTTAAAAACCAGCATGATCAGAAAAATCTGACTAAGAAATTCATTCTTCAATCTAGAAAAACAAATGTTGATTTGCTTTTATTCCTTACTGATAATAACTGAAGGCTTCTCTGATTCTTTTTATTTGTTAAATTGAAAGTAAATTTCTAGCACATTTGTCCATTGCTCTTCAGTTAACAAATTAAAATTAATAAAACATGGCTCTTAACAATAGAATCGTTTTTATATAATACATAATTTGAATTCTTTTTAATCAAGTCCTGTTCATGTAGTAAGCTTCTAATGAAAGAGCCATGTACCCAAAATTAATTTTTTTCAAATAGTGAAAGAAATGATTGCCAAATGAATCAAAATAAGTTGTTGGCTAAATTTTTCTTATTTCTAAGACCTAAAGCTTAAGTTACTCTGATGTCTGAGACCTAAGGGATTCTTCACTAGAAGGATACTGCCCCATCTCTCTTTTTTTGTCTCTCTCCATCTACGTGCGTAAGTTTGTGTGAGTGTGTGCTGGAGATGAGGTACAATCAAAGTGGGGAAAGAAAAGTATAATCTTGCTGGGAAAGAAGATTTCAATCATGGTGAAAGATCATAGTGCAAATTCAAAGTAGAGTCTGAAAATCTTAGAGCCTAATCTCTTCAAAAGATTATACAAGATTGCAATCACAGAAGTTAGGCTCTGTGGTTCAAGCTTTCACTGTTCCAAATACCAGTTTAAGAACAAAAGAAAAGATTTTATTGATGTCTTAAAAAACAGATAATTCTAAGATAAAAGGCCTTTAAAATAATTAATTAGTAGCAGCTGAGTAGATATGTTGTTGACACAAAACAGTTTACTGTAATGACTTATGTACTCATGGACTTCCTTTTCCTGAAAATATGGGAACCACTAGCATAAACATTATGTTAGTATAAACCACTAGATTAAACAACCATTTCAAGAAATAGCATAGGGTAAAAACCCAATGGTAATAAAGGAAGAAGTTCAAGATGTTCTGAAGGAATTAGCCAAAGATAAGGCCCCAGGAATTGATGGAATACCAAGTGACATATTTCAACAAACAGATGCAGCCCTGGACATGCTCACCAGGTCATGCCTAGAAATCTGGAAGACAGATACCTGGCCAAGAGAAATATATTTATTCCCGTACTTCCAAAGATGATTCAACAGAATATGGAAATTTATCACTACTATCACATGTGAGTAAAATCTTGCTGAAGATTTCCCCAAAATTACTAAAACATAGAGTCCATGGCACTAGAGACATCATTGCTGACAAACTGTAGCTAACATTGAGCAGAACAGGAATCCCAGAACACATGATTGTACTCATGAAAAACCTATACCTGGACCAGGAAGCTGTTGACTGAACAGAGCAAGGGAACACTGCATGGTTAAAATCAAGAAAGGAGTGTGTGAGGGATGTATCTTTTCTCCATACCTTTTCAATCAATATACTCAACAGATCATTCGGGAGGCTAGACCTTATGAAAAAGAATGTGGCATCAGGATTGGAGGTAGACTCATCAACAAACTTGCATTATGCAGATGACATTACCTTGGTTGCTGAAAATGAGGAGGACTTGAAGCATTTGCTACAGAAGGTCAAGGACTGCAACATTCAATATGGATTACATTTCAGCATGAAGAAAACAAAGATCCTCACCACCAGGCTACCATGACAAATGGAGAAAAGATTGAACAATTGCAATCAACACTCTTGGTACCAGCAGTCAGGAAATGAGAAGATGAGTTGCATTGAGAAAGTCTGCTGTCAAGGACCTCTTCAGAGTGCTAAAGAGCAACAGTGTCAGTCTAGAGACTAAAGTGCATCTGACCAGGCCATTGTCTTCTCATTTGCTTGCTATATATCTGAAAGCTGGACAGTGACTCAGGGTGACAGAAGAAGAATAAATACCTTTGAGTTGTGGTGCTAGAGTACTGACTATATCATGGACTTCCTAGAGAATAAACAGGTCTGTCTTGGAGAGGATGAAATCAGGTTGCTCCTTGGAGTCAAGGATTTTTACCACACCTCATATATTTTTAGGCATGTTGCTAGGAGGAACCAGTCTTTCCAGAAGGTCATCATGCTTGGAAAGGTACAAGATTAGAGGAGAGGAAGAGCCTCCTGGATGAGTTGGATTGACACAGTGACTGTGGCAGTGGGGCCCGGTGTGTCAGAGATGGTGAAGTTGGCTCAGGATAGGGCAAGCAAGGTTCAGAGTCATTGGTCATTGGGTTGGTATGGGTCATAGTTGACCAATGGCACATAACAACAACTGTATAAGTATGGACGACTGGAGGGAGACGGCAATAGAACAAGAGTGTTTCCTTAAACCTATACTAGAAAGAAATAAAATTTGTTTTAAAAGTAATTGTATTTAAGTGACATTAATTATATGTCATTATTTCTTCGGGAAAAACAGTAGAAATAAAAATTGTGGAATTTTCTCCCTCTCTTTGCATTAAATATGCTTTTTCTCAACATTTCATACTTGGGCTAGATTACCGAAATAGCATTTCAGTGCATTCATCAAGTGTCTTTTTGTCACTTATACCAAGTTGTTCAGTTTTACTTCAATAATACCATCTCTTAAAGAAGTTTTGTTCTGTACAACAATGTTGACCTGCACCTTCCTTTGTCATATGACTACCTGGAAGCTATGGCTGCTTTTTTTGCATACTTAGGATGACTTGTATCGTTCACATTTTACAATCTTGGTACAATGTTTTGAGATCCATAAGGTAGGCTGGAGTTTAGTAGGAGTTTTGAACTTAAGCAAATTAAATGAAACTGTATAAAAATCAGAAGTATTTGAGAGACTCACACCAGATACTTTTAAGTTTTATTTGCACCAAAAATACAAGATACTAGGACTAGTTCCTTTTGAAACTGCATTATTTCTTTTATGGTTTTTGCTGTTATGTGCCATCAAGTTGCCTGCGATTCATAGCCATAGCGACCCTATGTACAACAGCCCTAAATCTTGCTCTATCCTGTGCCAATCTCCAACACACCTACCCTTATTACTCCAGTCACTGAATCAATCCATCTCATCGAGGGTTTATCTCTCCTGTGCTGTCCCTCCACACTCCCAAGCATGATGTCCCTCTCCAAGGACTGGTCCCTCCTTGCAACATGTCCAAAGCATTTGAGATGAAGCTTCAGAATCCTTGCCTCCAAAGAGCAGCCTGATTTTGTTTTCTTAGTGGTCCATGGTATTTTCAATACTCTTCTCCAACACCACAGCTCAAAGTCTTCTATCATCCTTAGTCATTGTCCAGCTCTCTGATGCATAGTAAGTGATTGTAAAGACCATGGCATGTATCAGGAACATAGGCATATTTAAAAATTAAATCCGGCAGTTGATGTAAACCCATTTGATGATATTAATTTTCCTTTTCAATTTCATTTTATCGTTGAAATCTTCACATTTCATTATGTTCATGATTACTTTTAACACCAGTTTACCAATGCTTGTTAATTATGACTTAGTTTGCATCACGTTCTTTATAGATTTACACTCAATATTTAATCACTAATAATTGTTTAAAATTCTTCAGAATCATTGGCTGATGAGCAACTATTTGGTAAGAGCAACAATATCAACCCCGGCCTTGCCTGCCCTCATTTCATGTAAGCACGTCAGAGAACCTGTAGGCCATATGTGCTCGTAGTGAATCTGTACAATGAAACAAAACACTGCCTGGCCCATGCCATCCTCACCATTGTTGCTTTTTTGAACCCATTGTTGTAGTCACTGGGTAATTAATTTCATAGAGGGTATGATCCTAACAAGGTTCCCCAGCTAGTGAACAATTAATGGAAATGAAAATGTTTGTTGTCCCAGATCACCATGCTAGAAAGAAAAACCAAACTCTTTTTTTCTTTTTTTTTTAAAACCAAACTCTTGAATTTTAGAAAGAAAGAAACCACACATTTCCTGAATTAGACTCTTTAGGGAATGAGCCTGGTATCTATTTAGGAAAAGGGAGAAAAAACCCTATAAATAATTCCGATGTGAATCTAGGGTCAAGACATATACTCTGATTGCTCCTAAAAGTTTTCACATGAAGTGCTAGTAAACAAATGATGTACTTGGGATAGAGACGCTCTGGTATATTCACTCAATGGAATACTATGCAGCATTGAAAAACAAGGAACTCATGAAATATTATGCAAAATGGTTGACCCTGAAGGATATTATGCTGGGTGAAATATCTCAGTCACAACAAGACAAATATTGCGTAGGGCTCCTATTGTAAAGTGGGACTGATATCAAGGTTGAGGAAAGACAGAAAAGGAGGGGAGGAATGATGTATATTGCATTGAAACAGATGGAGAGATCTGTTTAAAAGGGATATATGACTGGGTATTCTTGTCACTACAGAAGTCCAGAGTGAAGGCTACATAGTGGAGTGGACTTGGGGGGGAGGGATTGCATAATAATGAAAGAGTTTTTATTTTTCTTTTCAAGGAGAAGAGTGAATTGTGCGGGGAGAAGGGGGGCAGGGAGAAAAGTGCAACAATGAATGACTGGAAAACCTAAGTTTCTGTAAACTTTCATTAAAATTAATTTTTTCTTAAAAGGGGAAAAAACCAATAAACAAATGTTGTATTTTAGAACTTAATTTTTTACCATGAAAGCAGATTTTTATACCTGTCAGATTGTTAGATTTGACTATTTAGATGATTTTTAAAGATATTTCCAAGTCTTATTTACATCACATTCCATTTTCTTACATTTTTGTTGAACAAAATAATGATTTACTTTCCAAAAAATGGATGTCAGAAGAAACTCTGAAGATTGCACTGGAA
>NW_006399751.1:47492265-47494035 GCF_000299155.1 Elephantulus edwardii | reverse complement strand
AACAACAACAACAACAACAACTTTCCAAAATAACTGGTTTACTTAAAAGCTCACACACGTTGTTTTTCACATGGAATCTTTCTCATTCTCTTCACCCCTGCCTCCACCTATCAAATTGTGCTACCCTATGATGAATATGCCCCCCATCCTCACCCCTCTACTCTCGTCCCCCCTTTGGATCTTCATACTCATTCTACAATAATAGTCTTGTACAATATTTGTCCTTATGGGATTGAGTTGGTTCACTTAACATAATGCTCTCCAGTCCCTCCCAAGTTAGGTAGTAAGTTACAAAATCACTGCTACTGTGTGCTGTGTAGTATTCCATCACGTGAATGTATCATAATTTCTCAATCCATTCAATTGTGGTTAGACATATTGGCTGTTTCTATGTTCCTGTGATGGTGAAAAACACTGCCATGAACATTGGTGTACAAGTCTCCATTTGCGTCTCAGTTTTTAAACCTTAAAGCAAAAACGTTCCCTGAAGTCTTCTCAAAGCCAACCAGTAGTTTAGCTAGCTAAACTAATAAAGAATATCTGTCCTTTATATACCTTTATAAGATAGACAGGGTCAAATTGACAACTCAAAAGATTAGATTGTGTGTAGCAAGCTTATGTTACTGGAGGAGGAACAACTTAGAAAAGGAGAGTGGGAACTGTTTCACAGCTTGAAGAATGTAATCAATGTCACTGAAATGCGACAATGAAATCGACATTGCAATTTGTGTCTATTATTGCTGTATATATTCTCAAACAACAAAAATAAAACAAGTTATAAAGATTTAAAAAGATAATGAAAAAAATTTTTTAAAAGAGAAAAGTGAACTGGGGTGGGGTAGGGAGGAAAATGTGCAGCAATATAGGAAGGACCCCCCCCCTCCCCCATAAAAGAGGTTTATTAAAGTTAGGTGAAATTAAACATTTTAAATAGATACAGTATATAAAACACAATAGAAACTTTATTTCTTTTATCTCCACGGTTACTCCCCACCCTTAACCTCCAAACCCACCTTCTCAATTCACTGCCAAACAATAGAGGTGAAAATACTGGGGAGGTGTTCTCCCTCTATTTTCTTCTCTCTCGATAGATGATTGATTGATAGATAGATATTTGGATAGGTATTTTATATACAGTTAACTATAAGTATAAATATAAATATGTGTGTATGTGTGTGTAAGCAAGAGTGGCATCCCATTCCTAAACAACATGCTTCTGGAAACTCTATGAACTTTGATAAATGTCAATATTTATAGAAAGGCTTCAGGCCTTTTGTTCATTGGATCACTATGAATTTTGCTTGACTTGACAGCAAGTTGAACCACAGATGTGACTAATGTTCAAAAGATGGCTAAGAGGTCTTGGAAGTTCCACTAGTCTCTATCAGAACAGTTAGCTGGGCCATTTTTTTGTTTTTAAGTTTTGTATTATAATTTCCACCCGCTTTATCTAGGACCTTTTACTGTAATCCCATTTCTACTAGGTTGTAGTGGTACCTGGACACCATCTAGTTCTTTTGATCTCAAGAAAAAGTTACAATTTTTATATTAGATTAAAATACAGAGAGATTTAGAGTCTGTTTGAATATTATTATTAAAAAATTACTATGAACTCAAAATTAAAATTAATTAATTAAAACTTGCTCTAGCTTTAGCATCAATGTGACCTAGCAATGTTCTTATTTTGATTACTACCAGTGCAAAAGTTTTCAGTTTGCTCGGCTCCATGGTCAACACTCTTGGCACCAGTAGCCAGGAAATCATAAAACG
>NW_006399751.1:47487308-47490765 GCF_000299155.1 Elephantulus edwardii | reverse complement strand
ACTCGACGGCACATAACAACAACAACAAGCAGTGCAAAGGGAGCTCTGGTGGCCTAGTGACAAGAAGCTGCGCTGTGGTACTGAAGCACGGGTTTCAAGTCCACCAGCAATCTCCTTCTACGTGATTAACTGCCTCTGAAAATCCTCGAAGGATCAGCTTTGGGTCGGTTCTGACTCAATGGTACACAATAACCACCGGTATAAAATGGAACAATCTAGTTTGGAACTTTATTGTCTACAACCAGTTATTTTCTACTGCCAGTAAAATGACCTAATTTCATACACTGAAATGAAGGATGAAGACAAGTTTGCCTTGAAATATTTCAATGGTGTTAGAAAGGTAGCAAAATGTCCGTGTTATATTGATAGGTCACAGAAGTTATTTTAAAATATGGACTTGGCCAAATTGTGTCAAAAAAAAGAAAGTGCAAGTGTAACTGATAGAAATTATTTACATCTGTGAAAGTCCGTGGGCCTATAGTGCTATTTAATAAGGAAACTCACTGTTATAAAGCCGGTTCTGACTCAGAGGGTGAATGCAATAGAATATGCTTAATTTGAAAAGATTTTTAATTTTAAAGGAAGTTAACACTCATGGGTGTTGGTATTATTATATACATGATAGTATATAAATCATATATTTATCAATTCTAAACTAATTTTATAATTTTACTCATAAAATGAAGACTAAGGTGCTTCTGATCTGGGCTATAGTCTTTGCAATTGCATGCTATGCATTGGATATCTGGACAGTGACTAAAGATGGTAGAAAGAGAATTAATGCCTTTGAGCTGTGGTGCTGGAAGAAGAGCATTGAATATATTGTGGACTGCTAGGAGAACAAACAGGTATGTCCTGGACAGGGTGAAGCCGGGCTGCTCCTTGGAATGAAGGATTCTGAAGCTTCGTCTGACGTACTTTGGACATGTTGCAAGGAGACAGTCCTTGGAGAGGGGCATCATGTTTGAGAGAGTGGAGGGACAGCACAGGATAAGAAGACCCTTGATGAGATGGATCGATTCAGTGATTGGGGTAGAGGAAATAGGTGTGTCAGAGACAGTGAGGTTGACACAGGATAGAGCAGGGTTTAGGGCTCTTGAACATAGGGTCACTATGAGTTGCAAGCGACTCGACGGCACATAACAACAAAACAAACAACTCATAAAACTTACTGCTGTTGCTTCAGATTTAACTCGTAGTTAATTATCCAGAGGGTTTCAGAGGCTATAAATTACACAGAAGAAGAGTGCTTCTTTCTTCTTCTTTCTTCTGAGGGGCAGCTGGTGGATTCAAAGTGCCTGCCTTTTGGTTGGCAGCACAACTTACCACCAAGACAACAGAGCTTCTGGAGTGTTTTCAGAGCTTGTAAATTGCATGGGAAGAAATTGCAGTTCTTTCTCCTATAGAGCTGCTGGTGGATTTAAACCAGCGCCTGTAGGTTAGCAGAGCAACTCTCTACAGACCAAGCTACCAGAGCTCCAAGGCTTTCTTGTGCTTTAGCATCTTTGAAATTTAAATACTTTGTATAATGCAGAGCCTCTTAGTTGCTGTCAATGAAGAGTCGTGTGCATACTGGGTCACAGCTGCTCATCATGCTTTCACTTCAATAGAGTTATTAAAGAGTTGAGTATAACTACCATTTGTAATGTCTTTAAAAAATTCCCATGTAATTTTGGCATTGAAACGAAGTTATTGTGTATCTAGACGGGAAGCAAAATAGATCAGTGGGATATGCATTTGATGCTGATGAAGTAAATATTTATCTTTGGAGGAATATCAACATATTTTTTATATTTTCTTTTAATGGCACAACACCATCTTTTACAATATCTGAAAAAGTAAAATACTCATAAATAAATAGATTTATATTATGTTTGTTACTGAGATACATGCAAAATGAATCTTATTACACACCAGGAAATAAAATGGAAGGTAAATTTCTTGTAATAAGCCAAACCCCACTGCTGTCTATCCAATTCTGTTGCACAGCAACAGAGGAGAACTGCCTTATAGACTTTACAAGTCCATAAGTCCTTACAGAAGCAGACTACCTCATCTTTCTCCCAAGGAGAAGCTTGAACTGCTGACCTTTTCTTTAACAATTCAATGCTTTCTCCACTAACATACCAGGGATCTTCGTAATAGATAAGAGACATTTTGGAGCAGTAAGAGTCTATTCTAACTGACTCATAAGCCATTGAAGGCTATCATTAAAGCATTGTTGTTGTTGTTTAATGCCGTGGAGTCGTAGACGACTCATAGCAACTCTATGAACGAACAGCCTGAGCCCTGTTCGTACATAGAGTTTTAGGAGGCAAGCCATTTCAGAAGTGGATGCTGCTCCTGCTTCCAGCATTAAAGCATTACATCATTATTTTATGAGGGTTTTTTCCCCTTAGAAATAATGGAGCAACTGATTATAAATAGCATTTTATAGTTGATAAAATGTGATAAATATTTCCATTTTATTCAGAAGGAGAAAGTTATAGAATTGTGAGATAGATAAATCTTGCCCAAGAAAGTATGAACTCTACCAAAGATAGGAAGAACCAAAGAAGAGAGTCCCAGAAAGTGTGAAAATTGGATTACAATCTTCTGAGGGAATTGCCAGTGTAATCTCTATCCCTTGTCTCCGGAAAGATAAAACCTCTTAAAGAGTCTATTATTTCTAATGTATACGAAGACTTGAGTAGAAAGGGAAAAAACAAAACAAAATAACCAAAAGCCAGTTGTAATTGCTTTAACTCTTGTTAAAAATTGAGCTCACTTACGTCAAGGGCACTGCATTCCCAAAGGCACATGGTTCAAATCCACCAGCTGCTCTGCAGGAGGAGGATGGGCAATCTCCTCCTGTACTATTAAACTGTCTCTAAAAACCCTCTGAGAGGTCAGCTATGAGTCAGTTCTGATGTGAAGGCACACAACAACATGTATATCAGAGAAGTGTTCTCTGTAGGGTTTTCAATGGCAAATTTTTCAGAAATAGCTTACCAAGCCTTTCTTCTAAAGTGCCTCAGGGTAACTCAAACACCCAGTCTTTGGGTTAGTATCTGAGAATCTTGGGAGCTCTCGTGGCCTAGGGATAAGAAGCTATGCTGAAATCACTAAGACATGTGGTTCAAATCCACCAGCTGCTCCACTGGGCAAAGATGGCAATTTGCTCAGTGAGATAAACTGCCTCTGAAAACCCAGGAAGGTCAGGTATAAGTTGATTCAGACTCGACAGTACACAACATCAACAACAGCTGAGAATGTTAACATCTGGTACTATCCAGGGACCTAAGACTTGCATGTTGTTGTGTATAGCTGAGTTGAAACAGACCCATAGCTGACCCTCTGGCAGGTTTGTGGGTTTTCAGAGACAGTTAATCACATGTAAGGAGATCTTGCTCCTATAGTGGCAGCTGGTAGGATTCAAACCACTAGTCTTCTTTTTCTTTTTTTTTAATATTTTTTT
>NW_006399751.1:47471394-47486584 GCF_000299155.1 Elephantulus edwardii | reverse complement strand
CCCCCCCCCCAGGTGCCTGTCGGGGCCTGGGTTTCAGCTGTCCACACCACAGCAGTGGGCAACGAGCTTAAAGCCCAAACCACTAGTCTTAAGGACTGCAGTGTAGCTTTTTGCCACTTCGTCACCAGAGCTCAGGAATTTCATAACACTGACAGGCCATATCAGTACTTAATAGGGATAGGACAATATGTGATGCTGACCAAAAAAGGAAAAGAAAAAAAAAAACCAACCCCAAAGGAAGGCAATTTCAGACAAAGGGGCTGGTTTGTAAGAAAATGTAAATCTTTGTTGAAAATATGAGCATGGAAGAAAAAAAAAAGAAAATGTGAGCATGACAAGTCCTCGTGAGAGTGATGTCTAAACTCTAAAAATGGGACCAAGTCTGATAACCAACATCTTGGGGTGAATCACCTTAGAAGGTACAACTACATGTCAAGGAAGCTGACAATCTAGGTTCTCAGACCTAATCTGGAGCAAATTTTCTGCACTCCCATCTTCTAATTTTCATTTTACCTCTGGTAAAATAATGTAGTCTGGGAAAAGAATAGAAATTGCTATTATTGTAACCCCAGAAAGGTTTACAGAGAGCTTTGGTGGCTTAATGGTAAGGAATTTCACAGCCAACTCAAAGTCATGAGATTTGAATCCACCAGCTGCTCAGTGGGAGAAAGATGGGTGATCTATTCCTTTGTGATTTACTGGCTCTGAAAACCCATTGGAAGGTTAGCTATGAGTTGGTTCCAACTCAAAGAAACAAAGCAACAAGTTTATAGAGGAGCTCTGAGGGTATAATATATAGCAGGTTACAATGCTAGCCCAAAGGCTTTGAATCTCTATGATTCAAATCTATCAGTAGCTCTAAGGGAGAAAAATGGGCAGTCTCCTAGTGTTGGGATTTATAGCCTCAGACACCTAATGGAGGGTCACTACAAGTTTGAACCAACTTGACTATAGTTTGAGTCGGAGGAGGGAGGGGCTGATGGCCCAAGATAAAGCAAGGTTCAGATCTGCTTTTCATAGGGTTGCTGTGAGTCACAGTCGATGCAACGGCACATAACAACAAAATCTACAGGGAAGTTATTTAAAAAAATGCTGAAAGCTGGGTGTCAATATTTTAAATTGTAAGTCTAACTTTTATTATTTAAGGCATTTGAAATATTATAAATAATCCTTTGTATTAAATTTTAATTACATTTTAAATATAGAGGGTATTTAATTAAGTTTTGCATAAATATTTAAATACTTAAGGAAAAAGAATTTTCTGAGTTTTGTTTATTAGCTTAGAGCATTGATTATACGAATGTTCCTCTTGTGCTAAAAAACACTGAGGCTTTAAAGAAAGCCACCCCTCCACTCCCCGAGCTGGTAGAACAGATAAAAATGCATACACATTCTAGAGACCACTGAATCAACTAGGAGAAGTTTATCTCTATGACAATATGAGTGAAAATTTAGCTAAAAGGACTAATTGTAGTGTTGCTAATAGCAAAAATGGAAACAATGCAAATGTTTAAAAATGTGTGGTAAATATTAGATGAATTGATTCAACTTGATTTTGGTAAATATTCAAAAGTTTGTAGAACGTTCTGAGAAGATTAAAGAATTAGTTACTATCCATCATTGGCAGGACTATAGAATGGCACAACCTCACAGATAGCAACTAGTCATTCCGAATTACAAATGAATTTTCACTCAGCAATCCTACTCTTGAGAATTTATCTCAGTAAGACACCTCACATATGCATGTGGTTGTGTTGGGTGGCTTTGGTTGGGTTCCCCCCACCTTTCTGTAATTGAAAAGAATAAAATCACCTTCCTAGAGAGAATACTGGTCTGTGTACACCATTGTGTATTTTATGGTGGTAAACGTGAACAACAAAGCACTTATTGTAATGATAATGAAGATGCTTCAGTAATATGTTTAGTAAATACAGGAAGGCACAAAATAGTATAGTTTGTTCCCTTTCTCCTCTTTAAAAAAAAGCAGACATTTCATTGTGCTTTAGCTGAATATTTACACAGAAAATTAATTTTTCTAATCAATGTAGTTGTTGTGTGCCATTGAGTCAGAACTGACCCATAGCTGACGCTCCAGTGGATTTTCAGAGGCTTCCTAATCAATAGTCATATATAAAATATTTTGTGACATTGGTTGTAATCTCCACAATGTGTATTTTCTTCCTAGATCTCCTATATCTATCAGTCTTGTTGTCTCCTTGTCTTCTCACCATAGTTTCCTGTTTCATTTTGGTTTTAGGTTGGGGTTTTATTTGTTTTGGTTTGGTTTTTTTGGCATTTCTTGCCCTGTAGTCTTGGGTAGTTGATCTGAAGAGCATATTCTTCCTGTAGTTCAGTTAGTAGCCCTGTCTGTGTTTTGGTTGGCAGTTAGCTTCTAGGAATGTCTCCAGTTTTAAGTTAGAAGGTTTTCTCCAGGCATTAGTCTTGAGGTTCTTCTAGTTCCTTTCTAAATAGTAAATCTAATCTTTTGTTGCTGTCCCACGGTTTTTTAAAGCCTGTTCAAACCAGGCCATTCTATTATGGTCTATGCTAAGTTTGTGGATGTTGATTGCTGAGTAGTTGGTGGCAATAACCAAACCACAATATCGTTTTTTCAGTCTCAGGTGAGAAGAAGGTATAGTTCATGTGGGCCATTAGTCATTCAGACCAATTGCTTCCTTGAATTTTGCATTTCCTTCATTCTCTAATGCTCTAGGCAGAAAGTGACTAAAGAATTACTTGTTGACTGCTTGCAGGCTCATAAGACCCACTAGACTAGCAAGTCAAACATTGTCTTTAAGAACTGTGTGTGTGTATTTTTTTTTTGTGACTGAGATATTTTACTCAGCATAATGTCCTCCAGGGTCATCTGTTTTGTGTAATATTTCATAAGTTCCTTGCTTTTCAATGCTGCATAGTATTCCATCACGTGACAAATACGGCATAATGCCACTGTTATAAAAGTGGACTGACATAGGGGTTGGGGGAGACTGAGAAAGATGGGATAAATTATGTATACTGTATTGAAACAGATGAGGGAGAGAACTGTTTAAAAGGGATATATTATTAGATATTATTGTTATGACAGGAGGCCAGAAAAAAGGTAGCATAGTGGAGTGAACCTGGGGGGAGGGATTGAATAACAATGAAATAATTTTTTTTCTTTTACTTTTCAAAAGAAAAGCAAATTGGGTGGGAGGGGTGGGCAGGGAGAAAAGTGCAACAATGAATGAATAGAAATCCAGTCTCTCTACACTGTCATTAGGATAAAACGAAACAAAAAAAAAAAAAAAGAACTGTGTGTGGTTGGGGGAAACAAAGAAAAAAGAGGGGATAATGTACATTGCATTGACACAAATGAGGAATAGAAGTGCTTAAAAGGAATATATGATTAGGTATTATTTGCATGACAACTGCCCAGAATAAGAGATGCATAGTAAAGTGGGCTGGGGGGGGGGGGGGGGGGGTGATTGCACAACAATGAAAGACTTTTTTTTTCCAAAGAGAAAAGTGAACTGGGGAGAGGAGGTGGGCAGGGAAGAAAATGTGCAACAATGAATGAACGGAAATTCAAATTCTCTATAAACCTTCATTAAAATGAAGAAAAATGTAGAAACAAAAAAAGGTGATAATCCAAACAAACAGAAAAAAAGAACCGTGTTTTACCAATTAACCTAGATGTCCCATGAAGCCTAAGATTACATAGTCAATGATTCAGTCTTGATGTTAAGAGTGTGCATCTTTTTTTTTGTAAGAAGCGGGGAAAGAATATGTATTTGCTTATAATTGCATAGGAAAACACCGGAAGAATACACAAAAAAGTAATTAAAGGGATTAATTATGAGGGACCTAGGTGAGATGAAAGTGAATCTTCTTAGTGTTTAACATTTTGTAATATTATCTTTACTTCAGGACTCTGTGAATGAATAAATTATTAAAAAATAAAGTTAAATAAAACTAAGAAAATTGCTAAATAAATTATGATACATGTGAAGTAGTGATTAAAATTAATGTAGGAATTTATTTACATATGTGGCAAAATGATAAAAATACATTATAGGTAAGAAAAACAGGTTGTAAGATAATATGTGTATGCCCTTATTTGAAAAATTTTATTTATTTCATTACAATAATTTCCTAAAATTTTTCTACATATTTTGCTTTTTTAGATATACATGCTACATGTCAATTTTATATGCAACTCAGTAAAATGTAAAACTGCTGGGAGATACTACCAAATTCTTTTGAGGAAATGTGTGTTTCATACCTTCTACTAATTGGCTAATTGCCTAAGTGCAGCAAATGGTTAACCATCATGCTGCTAGATGAAAGGATGACAATTTAAATCTACCCAAAGATGCTTTGAATCTTCAATGGTCAACTTCTGAAAACGGAGTCATTGAAAATCCCATTGAGTATAGTTCTACTTTTTACACACATCATGCCTCTGTAAGTAAACTGGTTACTAAGTAACTGAATCAACAAAAATATATCTTTGTGCCATCTTTTGAATTTCCTTATACTTTCCTTATGTTAAAAAAAAGTTGCATTACTGTTCTGATTTGGAATGTCTGATATATATGGCTATGATCAGTGAACCAGTTCTACTATGCCATGGATTTTGGGTTAACATTGTAACTTCTTGCAGATTAAGCTACCAGAGCCCCCTTATTTTTCTAGCATCCATGATATATCCAATATTTTCCACTACACCATAATTTAATGGCATCAATCCTTCTTTGGTCTTCTTCCTTGTCCAGTTTTCACATGTGTGGTCTTATTGTTTAAAATGGCTTTTCTAGGGCATTACTCTTGACTTTGTCACATAAATGGGCAGGATCATAAAAATATGATGTGCCAGTCTATCCACAAGGGGAATCTTACCATTGAATTGAGCAGATTCAGTAGCAGAAATTGGGAACCTCAACACCAGCAAGAGAAGAATTGATGCCTTTGAGTTCTGGTGTTGAAGAAGAATACTGAACTATTGAATATCCCATGGACTGCCAAAAGAATACACAGATGTGTCTTGGGGAAGGTGCAGTCGGAGTGTTCCTTAGAGGCAAAGGTGATAAAGCTTCATCTCATATACGTTGGACATGTGCCTTGGAAAGGGACAAGGCTAGTCCTTGGAGAGGGACATCGTATCTGGAAAGGCAGAGTGTCGATGAAAGGGAGTAAGACCCTTAACCAGATGAATTGACACAGTGACTTTAGCAATGAACTCAAGTATGCCAGAGATTGTGAGGACAGGACAGGGTTCAGATCTGTTGTTCATAAGGTTTCTATGGGTTGTACTTGACTTGATGGCACTTAACAACAATCATTTACACCAACAATGATGACATTGAGGATTTCTACCAACTTTTTCAGTCTGAAATAAATCAATCATGAAGTCAAAGTGCATTAATAATAACTGTTGACTGGAATGCAAAGTTGGAAACAAAGAAGAACTGACAATTGAAAATTGCAATCTTAGTGACAGAAATGAGGCTGGATATCAGATGACAGAATTTTGTATAACCAGTGCTTTATTAATTGCAAATACCTTTTTCAAAAATATAAATGGGAACTCTAAAGAACAAAGGAGTATGTCTTGGAGAAAGTGCAACCAAGCCACTTGAAGGCAAGGATGGTGAAACTGTCTCACGTACTTTGGGCATGGTGTCAGAAGGGGCCAGTCTTGGAAAGATATCTTGGGGGAAAAAACAGGGTCATCGAAAGAGAGGAAGACCCTTAATAAGATGGACTGACACTCTGACCGTAGTAAGAATGGATGGCACAGGAGAGGACAAGGTTCAGATCCATTGTTCATATGGACAAGGTTCAGATCCATTGTTCATATGGTTGCTATGAATTGTAGTCGATTCAATGGCACCTAACAACAACAACAATAACAATACACATGGATTTCACCTGACTGACTACACAGAAATTAGATTGACAACATCTGTGGAAAAGTCAATGAAGAAGCTCAACATTAGCAGTCAAAACAAGGCGGGGGGCTGACTGTGGAACAGCTCATCAATTACTCAGGGGGAAGTTCCAATCAAAAGCTAAGAAAACGAAAACAAGTCCACAAAATAAAATGACTCACGTCTATCCCACCTAAATAATAATAATAAAAAAAAATCTCAAAATAGATTTGATGCACTGAACATAAATTAAATAGAACAGGGAGACTAGGAACTGCTAATAGGAAGCTACATTTGAACTTGAATATATCCAGGAGGCTGAGAGTAACTTCTCCAGTAGCTGACTGTTGCAGAGCCTACATTTATGAGCAGCCATCATAAAAAAAAAAACCCAAAAAACCACCCACTTTTTTAGATGCTCTGCATTATCTGGTATGATCTGTACAGGGACGCCAGCTTGGCACACAAAACCCTTAATCTGGTTAATTTTTCTACTTCCTGCCCTGTGTTATGTTCTTAGGAGCTAAGAAAATACTTTTAAGACTGATGTTCAACAACTTAGAGATCTCAAACCTAGTCCATTGTCAGTGCCTGTAATACTGTTCACGCTACTGTGGAAACTATTATACAACAATTTTAAACAAGTAATAGGGTCGCTATGAGTCGCAGGTGACTCGATGGCACATAACAACAACAACAACAACAATTATTACCTACTTGTATTGACTCTATATAAAACAAGATTGGGTTGTCAGAAGTTTTTTTTGGTTTTTCTGTGGTTTTTTTTTTGTCTAGTGTATTATGGTAAGTTCACTTCCTCTTCCTTTTTGTGCATGGTTAAACTCATCTAAGATGCCACAGTGCTATTGTTAGGTACCATCGAGTCAGCTGAGACTCAGAGTGATGCTGTGTACAAATAGCTCTGAACCTTGACCTATCCTGAGTCAGTGTCACTGGCTTTGACACACCTGCACCCTTTACCCATGGAGTATTTTCTTGCTGTTATGTGATAGTTCAGTTATTCCATATTTTAATGCACCAAAACAACAAAATGGAAAGTTACTTTACTAAGCTGGACATCAAAATCTACTTTTCCAATGCTATATTCCACTGATTACCCTTTGTTCAGTTTTGTCCATCATAAATACATGTAGTGTTATCTGAGTTAAATGGATACTCCCTCCCCTTCTTCTTCCCTGTTCAAAGTCTAGTTTTAAAGACTATCTTGTTAGTCTTGCAAGTTTGACATTTCAGATACTTTAAAGAATTCTAGAAATTGATCACCATCTGCATAAACATGCCCTAGCCCTACAAGCAGTAGTGCTTTATTGTAGAGAAATATCCCATAGACTCACTTCTTCCAAAACTCCACTCTCCCTTATGCTGCCTTCTTGCCAATTGAAGCTGACACCCCCGAATCTTTTGAGATCTCTTATGCTGACTTTATCTTCCTATCTTGTACTAAGTTCCTACTGTTTGATTTCATCATCTTTCTTGCCTGGATAGGTTAACATGTCCCTCTAAGCAAATAAGAGACATCCTGTTAGATTTCCTTTATCAACGTCAGTATGGTATAAGGGAAAGGATTCGGAAGGAGATAGAAGATTTCAATTCCAGCACCAGCATCTTTTATAACTGGTTGTGTGACCTTGGGAAAGCAATTTAAGTCCTCTGTACCTCTAGCATGTAGTTCTCTAACTGTAATAAATATTATAAATCCATTCTGTCCTCATCATTTTTATCATCAAAGAACATTTATCAAATGCCTACTTGATAATGGCACCTTGCAGGGCAAGGCAGCTAGCCAGGGTCCCTCTTAATCAGGAGTCTAAAGCAGAGCATTTGAGCTTCATGTGATTGTTCTCAAAGTTTTATAGGTCTATGGGGAAATAAGAGGCAAAGCCATACCAAAAAAAGGCTGCTTTTAAAAAAAAAGCTGCTTTAAAAAAAAAAGGCTATATTTATTTAATAGAAAAATTGTCCTTTCTCCTACTGGAGATACTTTTTGAGGTATTAAAAAAAAAGTCACTTCTCATATGAAATAATGGTCACCATAAATGTTACAATAGCTTCAGCAATGAGCTCACACATACCAAAGATCATCAGGATAGTGCTGGTCTGGGCAACGTTTCATTCTGTTATACATAAGGTCACTGTGAGTCTCAGCCAACTCAATGGCAATTAACAACAACAACAGATGTTGCTTTGTAAAATTTGTCTTTCTCACCAAAATGAAAAGTTGAGGGTCCGGTGAAAAATCTTCAAAAGATTTGTAGGAAATTTTGCTAATTAAATGAGTTCTAAATATGAGATAAACTAGACTACAGGGAGATGGGGTCGGGCTTAGATTGCTGTTGAGAAGGGATGTGGATCCTACTCGTTAGCCAGCATTTTATTCTAGATTCTGTGGTGGCTTGGTTGTTGTTGTTAGGTGCCAACTGTGACTCACAGTGAACAGCAGATCTGAACCTTGCCCTGTGTCTTCTGGGCTGATGGTCTCTAGAAGGCTGCAGCTGATCATGTGTTCTGCCACTAACTACCTGAGTGGCTTGGGTAAGTAATTTAACCACTCTACCCCTCTGGTTACTAGTCTTTAAAATAGAGTCTAGCTAAGGTCATTAGCTGGCCACCTTTTACAGCCTGATTAAACACCTAAGGAGATGTCCCCTATATGCATAGTTCTTTGTGCCCTATTCCCTGGGCACTAATTATACACAATTCCACTGCTTTTATTCTTTTCTTGATAAAGCACATCTGAATGACAGCTAACAACAATTAGTTCCATAAAAGTGGAGTGGCATCAGATCTTCGGGAACTTCAGTGAGTGAGAGGAGACTCATCAAGATTAGCAGTTTAACCCAAAGCTGTGAGGTAGAGGTCAGACATACCTCTAACTCTCCAAAAATTTTATCAATTCTGACACTAGCTTTTCCTCCCATGACACTCTTTATTTCTCTCGAGTTCAATAATTCATCACGATGCCCACACAGAATTTTTAGATTATACTCATGATTATGAAATTTATTTACAATTCAGGGTTGAGATAAAATTTAAAGTAATAACAACTTAGGAAATAGTTCTTAGATTTGGAAGGCTTTTTTTTTTAGGTTAGTCCTGCAGATAACTGTTTTGTTCTTACTTTGGCCTCTGTCCCAGTTGGGCAAGTGTTACCAAGCTATTTTTTTATTTTTATTTATTTATTTTTTTTAGTATTACTAATAAGTGATTGAAGGGATCCTACTCTGCTTGAAGAGGTGCTAAATTCTCTTGCTTTGTGGGTCAGTGGAGATAGCTACTGCCATCTCATGCCATTTTCAGCTTACAGCTATTTCTGACTCTTAGGTCTAGGAGGGTCTCAGCATAGGGATCTCAGATCCAAAGTATATACTCAGCCCCAGTTCATCTTGATGATAATGAGATCCCTTCTAAAGCTATGGGATTTGTTCTTTTTAAACTGAAGGAGCTGATAATACTGACCAATCCTCAAAATGGGTCACAGGCACCCTATTTGAATATCCTAACTGCTTCTGTGGTGGACAGGTTTTTGTGGAGCTTCTTGAATAAGACAGTCTAGGTAATAGGGTCCACTTCCTGAAATAAGAGACCTCTAATAACCCTGTGGACAATAAGGACATGGGTATAGAATTAGGAGTACAGCCCAGATTTTAACTAAATGAGGAGAGAGAGCTGCAAACATGCTTTACTAGTTGGAATGAAGTATAAAGTACAGAGTATGAATGTTGGAAAACTAGAAGTTGTGAAAAATTAAATGGAACATATGAACATTGACTTTGTAGGCATTAATGAGATGAGATGGACTAGGTTTGGCAATTTTGAAGCAGACAATCACATCATATACTATGTTGAGAATGAAAAACACAGTAAGACTGGTGTTGCATTCATATTTAAAAAGACAATTTTAAGTTTTATCCTGAAGTACAATGTTGTAAGAAGATTATATCCATATGCATACAAAGAAGACCTGTTAATATGACTATTATTCAAATATATGCACCAACAGCTAAAGCCAAAGAGGAGGAAATTGAAACTTTTATCAAAGTTTGAAGTCCAAAAATGGAACAAACATGCAATCAAGATGTATTAATGCTAATTAGTGATTGGGGTGCAAAAGTTGGAAACAATGAAGGGTACTTGGAAAGTATACACTTGGTGATAGAAATGAGGCTGGATATACAATGATCAAATTTTGTATGTTCAATGATTTACTCATCCCAAATACCTTTTTAAAAAACACAAGTGCTGATTTACACATGGAGCTTACCTGATGGTTGCATAGGAATCAGATTGTCTCCATTTGTGGAAGAAATCACTGGAGAAGCTCAATATCAGCAGTCAAAATCAGGCCAGATTTGATTGTAGAACAGACCATCAATTACTCATGTGCAAGTTCAAATTGAAGCTGAAGAAAATGAAAAGTCCATGAGAATGTATCCCACCTGAATGTACAAATCATCTTAAGAATTGGTTTGATGCCTTGAACACCAATAATCAAAGACCAGATAAGTTTTGGGAGAACATTAAGGATATCATCCATGAAGACAGCAAAAGGAAACAAAACAGACAGAGGAGAAAGAGAAAACCAAAATGGATGTCAGTAGAAAATCTGAAAATTTCACTAGAGTACCAAGAAGCCAAAACAAAGGGAAGAGATATTTTATAAAAAGAGTTGAACAGACGATTTCAAAAGGCAGCTTGCAAAGACAAGGGAAATTACTATAACTGAATGTGCAGAGACCTAGAGTTGGAGAATAAAAAGGCACTTGCCAAGCTGAAAAAACTGTAAAATTCAGCAAACTGAAAATATTCGAGTTACAGTACTTAAGGATGTTATTGGTAAAATATTGAATAATCCAGGAAACAGAAAAAAAAGATGGAGGGAATATACAGAATTACTGTACCAAAAAGAACTAGAAAACACTGAAATATGTCAGAAAGTACCATATGATCAAGAGCCAATGATAAGGAGGAAAGAAGTTCAAGCTGCACAGGTGGCCTTGGTAAAATATAAGGCCCCATGAATACATGGGATACCAATTGACATGTTTCAAATGACAGATGCTACCCTGGATGTGCCTACAACTCTATGCCAGGAAATTTGCAGGGCAGCTTCTGGTCGACTGACTGGAAGAGATGCATCTTTGTTCCCATTCCCAAAAAAGATGATTCAGTAGAATGTGGATATTATTGAACAATATCATTAATATCACATGTAAGCAAAATATTGCTAAGGATCGTTAAAAAATGGCTAGAAGGGTCATAGACAGGGAAGTGCCAGATGCTGAAGCTGCATTTAGATGAGTCCATATTATCAAGGATATTGTTGTTCATGTCAGATGGATCCTGGCTAAAAGCAAAGAATACCAGATGAATGTCTATTTATGCTTATTGACAATATGAGGACATTTAACTATGTGGATCATAACAAATGATGGTTAACATTGAGAAGAATGGGAATTCCAGAACACTTAATTGTGCTCATGTGAAATCTAGACCTAGATCAAGTAGATATTGTGCGAACAGAGCAAGAGAATATTGCATGGTTTAAAATTAGGAAAGGTATGCATGAGGATTGTATCCTTTCTCCATACCTATTTAATCTAAGCAAATTATTTGAGAATGTGGACTCTGTGAAGAATTTGATACTGAGACTGGAGGGAGACTCATCAATTATTACCGCTCCAGCCATTTTTGATGATTTTTTTAGCAATATTTTGCTTGCATGGGAACAAACATAGATCAGTGTCTTCCAGTTCTTTTTGGTACAGTGATTCTGTGTATTCCTTCCACCTTCTTTTAATATTTACTGGATTATTCAATATATTGCCCATGGCATTTTTCAGTATTGCAATTTGAGGCTCAAATTTCTTTTTCAGTTTCAGAAATGATGAGCGAGTTCTTCTCTTTTTATACTCTTACTTCAGCTCTTTGCACATTTCATTATAATGCTTTGCTTTGTCTTCTCAAGCTGTCCTTTGAAAACTATATTCAGCTCTTTTAATTCAGCATCTCTTTGTTTTAACTTTTTCAATACTCTAAAGCAATTTTCAGTTTCTTCTTTTGCTCTTTTCGTGGATGATGTATTAGATTTCATTCCACACCTCTTCTGATCTCCAGTCATTGGTGATCAATGCCTAAAACCTGTTCTTAAAAGAATTTTTAACTTCTGGTAGAATAGACTCAGAATCAGATTTTTCTTCTCGTGGATTTGTTTTCATTCTCTTTAGCTTCAATTTGAACTTGCACATGAGTAATTGATGATCTGTTCCACGGTCATCACCTGGTCTGGTTCTGACACCTAATTCTGAACTTTTCCAACAATCTGATTCCTGTGCAGACTGTCAGGTGAGGTCTATGTGTAAAGTTGCCATTTATGTTGCTTAAAAATGTATTTTCTATGAATATATAATTGAATGTACAAAATTCAATCATTTGCTCTCCCACTTCACATCTGTCATTAAGTCCATACTTTTCAATTATCATTCTTTCCTTATTGTGTCCAACTTTTGCTTTGCCATCTCTAATAATAATGCATCTTGGTTATATGTTTGATCAATTTCTGACCACAAAAGTTGATATAAATCTTCAATTTCCTCCCCCTTGACTGTGGTAATAATCATATGAACAGATTTTCCTTTTCTGCATATGGATATGGAGAAAAGATGGAGACTCAAAGATTTCATCTTACTTGGATCCACAATCAATACACTTGATTCCAGCCAGCAGTCAAGAGATCAGGAGAAGTGTTGTACTGGGAAAGTCTACAGTGTGGGACCTCTCCAAATTATTGAGGAACCATGATATCAGTTTGAGGACAAAGGTGCACCTAGTTCAGGCCACAGTCACTTTCTATGCCTCTGAGAGCTGGGCAATGAATAAGGATGACAGAAGAAGACTATGCTTTGGAACTGTGGCATTGGAGAAGAGTGCTGGAGATCTCGTGGACTGTCAAAAGAACAAATAGGTATGTCTTGGAGAAGGTTCGCCCAGAGTACCCTTGAAGGCATAAATCATGAAGATTTGTTCCACATACTTTGAGTATGTTGCTAGGATAAGCTATTCCTTGGTGAAGGACATCATGCTTGGGAAGGGGCAAGGATGGTGAAAGAGAGGAAGGCCCTCAACCAGGTGGACTGACACAGTAACTCTGCAATGGGCTTGACTCTCTCTGCAATGGGCTTGACTCTATCAGAGATTGTGAGGCTGGCACAAGATTGGACAAGGTTCAAATCTGTATTTCATAGGGTTGCTATGAGTTATAATCAACTCAACAGCACCTAACAACAACTACTCTTTTTTTTTTTAACAACAACTACTCTTGGCAATAGTTTTTAAAAACTTTATTTGCATAATCCCACCTAATCATTTAATGGGAGTTATAAGACTATAGCCAGAAAGATCATATAAAAAGAGAAAACTATGTCTCTGAAGATGCTATTTATCAGTGACTTTCAAACCTGAGTGGCATTAAAATCATTCAGAAGATTTGTTAAAGAAAAGGTGGATAGAGGCCTTGTCCCAGAGTTCTGATTCTGTAGGTTGGGTGGGGCTTGATAATTTGTACTTCTAACAAGTTTCTCTTGGAAGGAGGAGTGGCATCCACTTCCGTAATAGCTTGCCTCCGGAAACCCTATGAACCTGGAGAGAGGAAGAAAGACACCCAAGCATCGAGGACTCTCCTTCATAGGGTCGCTATGAGTTGCCTGCAACTCGACGGCACTTAACAACAACAACAAGAAGAAGTTTTTAGGAGATGTGGATGCTTCTGGTCCAGGAATCATACTGTAATTAATGTTGTATGTTAAAAACTATAAATTGACTAATTTAATTATTGATAAATCAATTAATGAAACATTATCAAAGTACACTCTTACTATTAGTAACATATTACTTTCTACACTTGGTGTAACTGCTAAATTATCAACAAAGGCTTTCCAGCTCTAAAATTCTATGATATTTAATCCAAGCAAGGCCATGGGCTTTGATGAAACAATTGAAGGCTGACTTCCTCTGTGATTATATTCACATTCAACTGTATATTCAATTATATTTTATCCTATTCTTAATTCCTTCCACTCCACTTACCAACAAGCTCCCACAATTAATTTCATGTAAAATACATAAGTCACGTATTATTTTTTTCCTATATAAATGCAGGGTGTTGTGTGTTTCACCAAGTCTTTTCAGTTGCAGTGAGAATCTTCTATTTTTGTAAGGTGATCTCTCTAACAGAATCAAATCTGCATTTAAGTTATTCTGAGGCTGGAGGAAGGGCATTCTAGGCAGAGAGAAAACTGCAATTTGCTCTTAAGAATGCCCAAGACAAGCACAGGCAATGATGTATTGCTCTTATTCGGATTGAGCCCACAGGTCATTTTAAGTTGAAATCCAAAAAGAACGAACACAAATTTAAATTATATAGACAAGCTTTCCTAATAGTATTTTCTGGGACAACATTTCAATCAATTGCTTTTCAGAAGCTCGTTGTTCAAAAGAATTTTTGTCTAGAGCCTTAAGAAGCTATTGGCTTTATGCCAGAAGTCAGGAACAGCTGTTGAGCAGCAGAAAGAGAATCTGACTGGGCAGCTAGCTGCCTCCACCTTCTTGGTCCAATTTTTCTTAGAAAGAACTCTAATATGTGTATGCATAGAATGGAACACTTATTTCCTCAGGCCTTGAGAGCATACCCATAAACACCTCCCTTTCTAATGAAAATTTGTTATAACAGCACTCAACTAATGGCTAGTCATTCTTAATATAAAAATATGTAATATAGATGAAGGTTCTCTATTTACCAAGCCTTGTTCTGATAACTTTCCTTGTATTAATGTATTTAATCCTTGGAACAATCCCATAAGAAAATGCTATTATTATTATTTCTGTTCCACAAAGGGAATAGCACACAAAGAATTAATTAGTTTATCAAAGTCATATCATTTATTAAGAGGCAAAGATAGAATTCAAGCCAACTGTTGTTGTTGTTGTTGCTGATTGCCTTCGAGTCGGTCATGACTCATAGCGACTCTATGGACAAAAGGCCTAAAGCCCCTCTATAACTATTGATATTTATCAAAGTTCATAGAGTTTCTGGAGGCATGCTATTTAGGAAGTGGATGCCACTCCTACTTCCAAACCCATCATTGTAATGTTATTGTTGGGTTCAGAGCTGCTGTACATAGGGTCCTTATGTATCGCAGGCAACTCAAAGACAAATAATATAGTATGTTGTTTGCTGTTGTTGATATGTGTCGAGTTGCCTG
>NW_006399751.1:47459470-47466242 GCF_000299155.1 Elephantulus edwardii | reverse complement strand
GTCATTGATTGTGCAAAATTCGATCATTCTCTCTCCAGCTCCATTTCTGTCACCGAGTCCATGTTTTCCAGCTACTGAGTCTTCTTTGTTCCCGACTTTTGCATTCCTGTCACCCATTATTATCAGTGCATCTTGATTGCATGTTCGATTAATCTCCGATTGTAAAATTTGGTAAAAATCTTCTATCTCCTCTTCTTTGGCTCTGGTTGTTGGTGCATATATTTGAATGATAGTGGTATTCACTGGACTTACTTGTATGCATATGGATATTATCCCTTCACTGACAATATTGTACTTCAAGATGGATCTAGCAATGACTTTTTTAACTATGAAAGCAACTCCATATGTGCGATAAATTCCCATTTAAACAGAAAATAACAAAAAATCCTGTATTTTTGTTTGAGAAAATATATATGTGCTTTTAGGTATATATAATATTTTATTAGCATGCAGAAGGGTGTGGAAGGACACTATTAGATTCCTGTGGCTATTTTAACAAATTACCACAGAGTCCCTTAAACAACAAAAATTCATTTCCCCATATTTCTATTGTCCAGAAATCTGTAATTATCTTCACTGAGTTGAAATCAAAGTGTTGGCATAACTCTGAAGGAGAATATGTTCCTTGTTTCTTCCAAGTTCTAGTGGCTTCCAGCATTTATTGGCTTGTAAATGTATCATTCTAATCTCTGTCTCGGTGGTAACACTGCCTTCTTCTCTTCCGTGTCCATCAAATGTCTATCTCTTTCTCACAAGGAGTCTTAAAAGAGCATTTAGTGTAAACCAGATAATCCAGGATAAACTCTCTATCTCACTCTCTTCAGTCATGTGTGCCCAAAGATCCATCGGCTACATAAGGTAACATTTACAGGATCCAAGGATTAGGATTCTCTTTGTTGTACTGTAGACATCACTAAAATATAGTGAGTCCACACAATAGCAAGCTTGTAAAATGGGCCCCAGCAATCAATATTTGGATAATTGTATTCTTTAGTTTTTCCCCACATTGAATGAGAATAGTCAGTGTAACTAAGATAATGTGGCAGGAGTGACAGAGCGTGACTTTTAGGCTACATCATAAAGAGTATCATGGCTTCTGCCTCATTTCCTTAGATGGCTTACTTTGAGGAAGCCAGCCACTAAGAGAATGCATTCTTCAAGTGCCCCCATAGAATGGTTCACATTGGCTTACTGAGGCCTACTGCCAACAACAAGTACCCTTCATTCAGATGGCTGTAACCTAGGAACTGTGCACAAACACTAAGTGGAACAGTAAATGTTTATAGTTGTTGTAAATCACCAAGTTTGGAGTAATTTGTTACATAAGTTATAAGATAGAAGAAACTAAGCCTAAATAAATACATACATACATACATATATAAATACATAACTAACTAAAGAACTAAAAGATTATAGCGATGCTGTCACATATCCTGAAAATTGGCTTTTCTATCCATTGTGTTAGCTCCCACTGGGGGCATGATCTCCAGCAACTTTAACTGCAGATACATGGTTTTGCAATTCATCAACAGCTGTGGGAGCAATATGAGAGAGCACTTTCCACATTGTGAAAGACAATGGTGGAGAAAGGGTGAAGAGACTGTGGCACTGATGTGAAGAGACTGTGGCAAAGTGTAACCAGAAGAACCCTTGTGATGGAGCCACACTTAAAGATATTGCTCTCTGGATGGTTGAGGAAATCAGAGGTGCATTTGTGCTGTTGAATTGAACCTGGAATTTCACTAAAGTAAGGAATCAGTACTTGTTAATCTGACTTGGGACTGCTTTTACACCTGGACTTGCATTGTGTGACATTCCTTGCCTCCTCTACTCCTCAACCTATTTCCCTAATAATTCCCACAATTGTGAGTAATGGTCTGAGTCAAGTTACAATGAACTTTGGATCCATTGATTGATAGAATTGCAGGAGCATGTGAGGTGGCATGTCTGACCATTTTTGTTTTGCTCTTAGGTCCCTGACTCACCTTAAGTTGGAATTTGTGTCTAGTGTGAGGTGTGGGTCCTGCTTTAGTTTTCTACAGATGGTTTTTTAATTTTACCAGCACTATTTGTTGATTCAGTGACTTTGGTAATCGGGATGGGTGTATCTGAGACAGTGCAATTGGCACAAAACAGAAGAGAGTTTAGAGATGTTGTACATAGGGTCGCTCTGCGTCGCAAGCGACTCAATGGCACATAACAACAACAACAACAACAATTTGTTAAAGGGGCTATTTCCAGGCTGGGAAGATGAGTGGAATGGCTGGATTCTGCTAAGGTGTGTTTTCTGGTTTGGGGTTGAGTTAGGTGTGGCTTTTGTTCACAATAGAATGTGAGTTGATTGGATTTGGCCTCCTATTTAAAAAGCCCTTTGGGCCTTCGGGCCTGTAGGCCTCGAACTTACTTTTTGTGGATCTCCAGAATAAAACAAGCTTGGAAGCAGGAGTGGCATCTACTTATTAAAAAGCTTGCCTCCAGAAACTCTATGAACTTGTAAAAAAGATGAAAGTTTTGTGTTCAAGACTTTCATTCATAGGGTCGCTATGGGTCATCTATGACTCGATGGCACTTAACAACAATTTGTTAAAGAGGCTGTTATTTCCCCACTTAGCTGATTTTATCTCCTTGTCAAAAATCAGTTGACCATGGGTAGATAAGTTGATTTTGGGGCTCTTCATTCTATTTCATTGATCAGTGTGTCTGTTGCTGTACCAGTACCATACTTTCTTGATTCCTATGTCTATGTAATTGGATTTGAGATCAGGTAGTGGGATGCCTCCAATCTTTTTTTTCTTTTTCAGTAAGTCTTTGGCTATTTTGGGTCTTTTTCAAATCCAGAGAAAATTAGAAATTGCATTTTTCATCTTGTTGAGGATGGAATGGGTATCTATATTGGGATTACATTGAACTTGTAGATTTCTTTTGGTAGATTTGTTATTTTAATTTTATTGAGGTTTACTATCCATGAACATGTTATATCCTTACATTTCTTTAGGTCTCTTTTTGTTTCTTGAAGTAATGTTTATCATTTTCTTTGTAGAGGAGAACAAACAAGTTCATCCTAGAGAGGGTGATACCTGGCTCCTTGGAAGCAAGGATACTGAAGCTCCATCTGACATACTTTGGACATGTTGCAAAGCAAGACCAGTCCCTGGAGAGAGACATCATGCTTTGGAGGGTGGAGGAACAGTGCAAGAGAGGAAGACCCTTGATGAGATGGATTGATTCAGTGGCTGAGGTAATGAGGGTAGGTATGTCAGGGACAATAAGATTGACACAAGATAGAGCAGGGTTAAGGGCTGTTGTACATAGGCTCACTATGAGTCACAGGTGAATTGATGGAATGTAACAAAACAACAGCAGGTCTTTTGTGTCTCTAGTTAGATTTGTTCCTAAATATTTCAACTTGTGGTTAGCTATTGTAATTGGTATTGTTGTTCTTATTTTCTTTTTGTTACTGTAGAGAAATCCAACTAATTTTTGTACATTGATCTTGTATCCTGCTATTTTGCAGAATTGGTTGACTATGTCCAACAGTTTTCTTGCTAAATCTTTAGGGTTTTGTAAGTATACTATCATATTATCTGCATATAGAGGTAGTTTTACCTCCACTTTGTCAAGTTGGATGCCTCTTATTTCCTTCTCTTATCTTATTGTTCTTGCTAAGACTTCCAATGTAAAATTGAATAGGAGCAATGACAGTAGGCATCTTTGCCTAGTTCCTGTTCTCAAAGGGAATGCCTTTAGTCTCTCTTCATGATGAATTATGTTGGCTCTTGGTTTTGCATATATACTTTTCACTATGTTGAGGAAATTCCTCTCTATTCCTGTTTTGTTCAGTCACTATGCAAATTTGTCTGTGAGGATCATAACAAATACTGGATAATGTTGAGAAGAATGATTATCTCAGAACATTTATTTGTGTTCATGTTAAATCTATACTTAGATCAGGAACCTGTTGTCTATGCAGAATAAGAGAACACTGTGTGGTTTAAAATCAAGAAAGGTGTGCATCAGGGTTTTGCCTTTTCTCCATACTGATTCAATCTGTATGCCAAGGAAATAATTTGAAAGGGTAGACTTTATGAAAAAGAGTGTGGTATCCAGATCAGAGGAAGACTCATCAACAATTTACATTATGCATATAACACAACATTTCTTGCAGAAAGTAAACATTTCTTGAACCATCTACTGCAGAAGATCAAAGACTACAATCTTCAATATGGATTCTATTTCAACATCAAGAAACAAATTACAACAAGGCTAATAGACATCATGATAGATGGAGAGAAGATTGAAGTTGTCAATGACTTCATCGTGCTTAAATACATAGTCAACATCCTTGGCACTAGCAGTCAAGGAATAAAAAAACTTATTGCCTTAGGTAATTCTGCTGTCAATGACTTCTCTAAGGTGTTAAAGAGCAATGTCAGTTTAAAGAGTAAAGTGCATCTAATTTAAGCCACAGTCTTTTCACTTAATTGTTATGTATCTGAAAGTAGGACAATAACTAAAGATGATAGTAGAAGAATCTATTCAGTTGTGATGCTGGAGAAGAGTACTGACTGTCCCATGGACTGCAAAGAAAACAAAAAAATATATCTTGGAGAAAGTGCAGCCAAGGTGCTTCTTGGAGGCAAGGCTGGTGAACTTCTGTCTCACATATTTTGAACATGTTCTTAGGAGGGCTCAGTCTTTGGAAAAAGACATCATGTTATGAAGGTGGAGGGTCAGAGAAGAGAGACCCTCAACAAGATGGACTGACACAGTGATAGCAACAATAGGCTCAAGTACATCAGTTGTATGTAAGTATGTAATTATGTAAGTATGCAGATGGCACAGGATAGGGTAGTGTTCAGTTCTAGTCACAGGGTCGCTATGAGTTGTGATTCTACTCCACAGCACATGACAATGACAACATTCAGGGGAATAGTGCTGCATCACCTGGACAGCTTTGTGGTTGCCATGAAAACCACAGTCATGGTGAAAACCAGCAACTTAGCAGCCATTGCAACAGGCAAAATGGGTTCGGAGTTCCACAAAGGCACCATTATCAGAGAATTGTCATTATTTAACCTGTCTGACAGTTCTCTGGAAATTCTAACTCAAGAAGTTTGTCTTTTATTTGCTGTGATTCAAAGCACTCCCAATTCAAATAGCCTTTTCCCCAGGGGACATTTGTTGAAAACAATTTCCAAAACAGCAATTTTTTTAACATTGCAGATTCTGGGGCTAGTGTGAACAGTTGGATCAAATAAGGAGCCAATTTAAAAAAGATAAGAAGAAAAGATAGCTGAAGGAATGAAATGTTCATAGGGGCTTTGAAAACTGACATATTTCTGAGGACCAGGAAGGCCATGCATATACTCAGGGCTGTGCAAATGCCCAGGAGGGACCCCAGAAAGCCCCATACTTTGCCTCTGTCTGACGTTGAGGCTCTGTGCAAACTGAGTGATGATAAAGACAGAATTGTAAACTGGCAGTTGAAGTCATGCTCAGCTTACTCACAGAATCCCTCAGCAAAGACTCAGATACTTAATGGTTCTGCACATTAAAGAAATCTTTGTCAAATCATTACCTCTGCACTAAGCTAACTGGGCAGAGACTTCAGTGGCCACACATTACAAAGAATTAATTCAGTAAATTAACAAAGCAAATCAACCATTCTTCACCAAAAGAACAAACAACAGCCACAGATGCTGGAGGTTGGGTAAGGAACTCAATTTCCAGAGTTGCCATAATACATTATTTAAAACATCTAGTTTTGCTTATACATTCAATATGAGACATGCAAAAAACCAGAAAAGTACAACTCATACACAAGGAAAGAATCAATAATACAGAAGCGAAAACAATCAAGAGAAACCATTGCTGAGGAACATAAGACTACAGAGACAAAGATTTTAAATCAGTTGTTTTAAATATGCTCAGAGAATGAAATAATGAACTTGTGTCCAAGGTGCTAAAGGAAAGCAGAAAAACAATGTCTCATCAAATCAACACGCTATTACCACCCCAAGTTGATTTGACTTATGTGTGTATCAGAACAGAATTAACTGTGCTTCTTCAGGCTCATAAGACCTTTCGTCTTAGGCACCTTGAGTGAATTTGAACCTAAGTATGTTAAGTATGTTAATTGTTTATATCACCCAGGTATAAACCAGGGACTTAGAATCAATGTAATGGTTTCTATTAACAGAATAAAGAATAAATGTCTCTCATAACCACCTAAATAAATGCAGACAAAGTACTTGACAAAATCCAACACATTTATATAATAAATATCTACAAACTGGGGAAAGAAAGGAACATTTTTAACTAAATTAACAGCATTTAGGAAAAACACATTAAAAATGTTTTCTTGCCAAGTGTTTGTTATTGCTGTTAGGTGCCACTGAGTTGAAAACAACTGAGTGTATACACTGAGTTGAGCCCTAGAAACCCTAGGAATTCTGTCCTATCCTGTACCATCTTCATAATTTCTGACATACTCGAACCCATTGCAGCAGTTACTGTGTCAATCCATCAGGTTGAGGGTGTTCTTTTCTTTTGCTGAACCCCCTCCTTTCCAAGCACAATGTCTCTTTCCAAGAAATAGCCTCTTCTATTTGTTGCTAGAAGAATGTCTGTGTTTCATTGATTATGCAAAGGCGTTTCACTGTGTGGATCATAACAAACTGTGTCTGACTCTGAGAAGAATGGGAACCCCAAAACACTTGATCGTGCTAATGTGAAACTTATACTTGGACCAGGAGGCAGTCGTCAGAACAGA
>NW_006399751.1:47457892-47458730 GCF_000299155.1 Elephantulus edwardii | reverse complement strand
CTTATTGTCTTTTCTGATTATTATACTGAACCCCTTGGCAATTAGAACCAATGCATTTATTCCCTATCTTCTCTCATCTCTTTGCTAACTTCCAAATGCAATGCTGCAGAACAGTAAGCCCATTCCACAGGTAAAGAAGCAAATCTTGACTTCTTAATTTATTTAGTGCCTGGTACAGGCACATTATCAGTGTTTATTATATGTTTGTTTATCAAAAAAACTCTTTTAATGTTTACTAATGGGTCTTTTTTGGTGAGGATTATCTAAGAGTAGGACAACCACCTTAATATTCAAGTGTAGACAATCAGTAACACTCCTTTTTCTAAAGTCCACATATAACTTGAAAAATATCAGTCGGTAAACCTTCTTTCAGCATGCCTTTTCACAAATAAAACAATTTTAAGAATTATTTTCTTGCCTCTCTTGTTTCAGTGATCTATTTTTGAGCCTCAGAATGTTTTACCCTATTTCTATTTTCTTCCCCCATCTGGTGGAGGTATTAATGAATGGAAAAGGTACAAAAAACAGACAGTAGGAGGGAGAGACAGAATCCCCAAAGTTGATCATGAGGGTTTGGATAATTGAGAGGACACTGCGGTCAAACTGTATGAAAAGCACTCTGAGCACACTTCAGATTCTTAGAAAGGTACTTAGAAATAAAAGTTTTTCAGAAGTTAAGGAATGGCATGATTATTATGAATGTAAATGTAGTAATCATATTGAGTGAAAACAAATAAGAAATGATGTTGTTGTTGTTGTTGTTATGTGCCGTCGAGTCGCTTGTGACTCATAGCGACCCTATGTACAACAGCCCTAAACTCTGCTCTGTCCTGTGCCA
>NW_006399751.1:47434529-47453282 GCF_000299155.1 Elephantulus edwardii | reverse complement strand
GGAGGGACAGCGCAGGAGGGGAAGGCCCTCTATGAGGTGGATTGATTTAGTGACTGGGGTGATCAGGATGGGTGTGTCGGAGGCAGTGCGATTGGCACAGGATAGGGCAGGGTTTAGGGCTGTTTTACATAGGGTCGCTATGAGTCGCAAGCAACTGTACAGCACATAACAACAACAAAAACATTTGTTGCTAAGTAGCTGACCTCCCAGTGGCTTTACACAGCTGTACATTCTACAGGAGGACATTGCCCATCATTCTCCCTCGGAGCCACTGGATTTGAACCACTAGATAGGAGCTGCCTTTGGGTTAATAGTGCAGTTCCCTGTGGATTGCACTACCAGAGCTCCCATAGATAACATCATATAAAAGACTGAATATTTCACCCTATGATCAGGAATAAGACAAGATGTCTGTCCTTGGTGCTTCTGTTTAACATTGTTAAAAGTCCTAGTCCTAGTGAAGACCTAGGCAGGACAGTTAGACAATAACAAAATGCAGACTAGAAAAGGAGGAAGTAACATATTCTGTATTTGTGAATGGCAAAATCCTGTATATAAAAAGAATTCCCAAGGAATTCATCAAATAACTATTAAATCCACTGCCATTTAATTGATTCAGATTCATAGCAACCCTCCATTAGGTTTCCAAACCTGTCAAGTGTTTGGTTTTTTTTAAAATTTAATTTAATTTTTTTTTTTAGGTTCCCAAGAAGGTAGTGTGTTTATTGTTGTTTGCATAAGTCTCCCAGCTCCTCCAGGCTCCTTCGTCTCATTTCTTGTGGGGAGAGGAGGCCCAGACTAGGTTGTAGATGGTGCCCCTGAGACAGAGCCCCATGGTCAGCTGGTACAGGAGGCTGTCAGTTGCTCCGCCCTTCAGATGCACCGGGAGGTCACTGTCCACCTGGAAGAGCTTCTGTTTCTTGGCCACTTGGTTCTCCAACCGGTTCCACGCGGTGGAGCTGAAGGAGTGAGCTAGCACCTGAGAGAGCTCCTGGGCCCTCATTCTGCGTCCTCTTCAGCCGGAGTCACCTCTCCTCTCACCAAAGCTGTCAATTTTTATGGGAAGAGATAGTTTATCATTTTCCCCAAGGAAGAGCTGGTGGATTTGAAGCATCAAACATTATGCACTATCAATCATTATGCACTATGCCAGCAGGTCTAATAAATTAGTTATAGAAAAACTGTAAGATACAAGAATAATCTTTTAAAAATGAATTGCATGTCTATAAATATATGACATATTGTTGTCATTGTTGTTATGTGCTGTCCTGTGTACAACAGCCCTAAGCCTTGCTCTATTCTATGCCAATCTTATGGTCTCTGACACACCTACACTTATTACCCCAGTCATTGAGTCAGTTCATCTCATCTACGGTCTTCCTCTCTTGTGCTGTCCCTCCATCCTCCCAAGCATGATGTCCCTCTCCAAGGACTGGTCACTCTTTGCAACGTGTCCAAAGTATGCCAGACAGAGCTTCAGAATCCTTGCCTCCAAGGAACAGCCTGGTCTCACACTTAGTAGGACAAACCGTTTATTCTCCTAGCAGGACGTCCTAGTATATTCAATACTCTTCTCCAGCACCACAGCTCAAAGGCATCAATTCTCCTTCCATCATTCTAGTCATTGTTTAGCTTTCTGATGCTTAGCAGGTAATTGCAATGACTATGGCCTGGATCAGGAGCACCTTAGTCTCCAGATGGACATCATTCATTTGTCTTCAGTACTCAGGCTTTGGTCTTCCCAATCACTTGTTATGCATCAGAGAGTTGGACAATGACCAAGGAGGATAGAAGGAGAATTGATGTCTTTGAGCTGTGGTGCTGGAGAAGAGTATTGAGAATACCATGGACTGCTAGGAAAACAAACAGATTTGTCCTGGAAAGGGTTAAACTGGGTGGCTCCTTGGAGGCAAGGATTCTGAGGCTCCGTCTAACATACTTTGGACATGTTGTGAGGAGAGACCGGTCCTTGGAGAGGGACATCATGCTTGGGAGGGTGTAGGGACAGCGCAGGAGAGGAAGGCCCTCTATGAGGTGGATTGATTCAGTGACTGGGATAATCGGGATGGGAGTGTCAGAGACGGTGCGATTGGCACAGGACAGAGCGGAGCTTAGGGCTGTTGTACACAGGGTCGCTATGAGTCACAGGCGACTCGACGGCACATAACAACATAACAACAACAACTCTGGGAGGTCTCTAAAAGCTGACTTTCCCAATGCAATTCATCTTTTGATATCCTGACTGCTCATACCAAGAAAATACATGACATATACAATTATTAATCTGAGAATGAAATGAAGAAAATAATTTACAATAGCATCCAAAAGAATAAGATATCTCAGTTGTTGTTGTTGTTATGTGCCATCAAGTAGCCTGAGACTCATAGCGACCCTGTGTACAATAGCTCTGAAGCCTGCCCTGTCCTGAACCAGTCTCACTGACTCTGATACACCTACCCCCATTGCCCTAGTTACTGTATCAATCATCCTTTCCTGTGCTATCCCTCCACCCTTCCAGCAAGATGTCCTTCTCCCAGGATTGCTCCCTGCTGGCCATGTGCCCAAAGTATGTGAGATGGAGCTTCAAAAGCCTAGCCTTAAAGAGAAATTTTGTCTCATTCTCTCCAAGACAGACCCATTTGTTTTCTTGGTGGTCCATGGTAAGTTCAAGACTCTTCTCCAGCACTACAACTCAAAGGCATTAATTCTTCTTCTAACCTCCTTAGTCATTCTCCAGCTCTCTGATGCATAGCAAGTAATTGCAAAGAACATGGACTAGATCTGGTGCAACTTAATCGCTATACTGACATCATTGCATCTCAGTACTCTGGAAAAATCCTTGACAGCATATTTACCTAATGCAATTCACCTTTTGATTTCCTGACTGCTGTTAAAAATGTTGCTTTTGGGGTCAAGCAAGTTGTAACTGGTAACAACCTCAATCTCTTCTCTATCCATCATGGTGCTGCCAGTTGGCCCAGTGGTGATAATCTTTGTCTTCTTGATGTTGAGCTTTAATCCGTATTGAAAACTTCAGTCCTTAACCTTCTGCAGCAAGAACTTCAGGTCCTCCCATTTCGGCAAGCAAGATTATGTCATCTGCATAATGCAGGTTGTTGATCAGTCTTCCTCCAATCCTGATGCCACATTCCTCCTCATAAATCCCAGCCTTCCAAATGATCTGTTCTACATATAGATTGAAAAGATGGAGACAGGACACATCCATATTGTACTCCCTTGCTATTTTTGAATTCTCCTCTGTTCTGAGGACTGCTTCCTAATCCAAGTATAGGCTTCACATAAGCACAATCAAGTGTTCCGGGATTCCCATTCTCCTCAAGGTCAACCACAATTTGTTGTGATTTACGCAGTCATATGCTTTTGCACAGTCAATGGAACACAGCTAGATATCCCTCTGGAACTCTATGCTTTCTGCAAAGATCCATCTGACATTGGCTATATTGTCTCTCTTTAGTGCCACAACCTCTTCTAAACCCAGTTTGTATTTCTGTTAGTTCTCTGACAATGTACTGTTCAAGATATCTCAGAATAAATTTAATCAGAAAGTGAAAGACTTATACAGTAAAAATTACAAAATGTTGTTGAGAAAATGAAAGACCTAAATAAAAGTAGCTGTGGTGGTGTAGTCCACAGGGTGTTGCACTGCTACCTCAAAGACTTCATCTCTCTGACAGCTGGAATTCACCAGTGATTTACAGTCTCTGAAGACCTGCTGAAGAGTCAGCGATGAGTTGGTCTCAATTTGATAGCAATGAATCGAGATGACAAATAAAGGGAAACATGCCCAATGTTCATGACTCTGAACACTTAATAATTATAAGATGTTAATATTCTCAAAATAATTGACCTTCAGTAAACACCTTCAACAAATTCCTATAAAAATTTCAGTCAGCTTTTATTTTTGGTCAAATTTGGCAAACTGATTAAAACATTTGTATGGAAATGTAGAGACCCAAAATAGTCAATAATCGGATCTGGGAAAATTTTTTTAAAAATTAACAGACTAATATTTCTTGATTTCAAAACTTACTACAAAGCTACAGTAACCAAGACAACAGTTTATCACTGGAAAATAGAATTTAGGAACCAAGCAATGATGTGTGGTCATTGTTCCTGGACTGTCACTGCTTTGAGGTCAGAGCTGACTTTTCATTATTAGATTTTATTTTAAAGAAAAGCTTCCTAATTTACGAACTTATATAAAAGCCCACTAATAGTCTCCTTTGAATATATCTGTTTTCCCTTGGTAGAATATTCTCATAAATATATTCTCATAAGTATATTTTCACATATTCTCATAAATAACTCCAATCATTTTTGATGGTACTGTTATTCCACTGTCAGGTGCTGGCACCAATATACTGGGCCCCAAGGAAACAAATTGTGTAGTAATCTGTAGAAAATAGTGGACCATGTAATGAGAATGAGAAATAAGCTTTTGTTATTACAAGCCATTGAAATTTGGAGTTGTTTGTTATAACCACATAATCTAACCTGTCCTGAATGTTATATTAAATTTTACACAAAGCACTGGGTTGGGAATGAGCAGGCATTTTAATATAAGTAGCAAGAAGTGTAAGGAAATTAAAATCTTATTTGCTTTTGCGTAAGTCTTTAAGGCATCAAAAGAGCAGGAGATCTTTCAGAAATTTCAAAAAAGGCCAAATTTCCAAAAAGGCATCTGGTACTTAATTCTGATATAATAAAGGCCAGTCTCTACATAACAGAGACTAAAAATCTCAAGAGAAACAAGATAACAAGGGCCATGTTTTCTATGCAGAAAAAAATCCTCTCAATAGAATATGAGGACTCCATGTCACTGTACAGATTTATGAAGAAAACAGAATTCTTAATAGAGCCTTGGGCATCTGCTCCTATCATGGAAGGAAAGCACTTCCAGAAGCAAGTAGACAACATTTGCCTAGAACCTGCTATTATTACACTCTGTGCATATGGACGCTAAACACTCATTAGTTCTATAATTCTGCCTGAAGTTGGCAAGCCACCTCCAGAAATATTTCATACAAGTAAAGTGACAGATGGCAATTTCCTTTGTTATAAAATGAGCTGGTTAGGGTAGTGGTCATGAACACATAAAACATCCAGATAGAGTTAAATCATGCCGAATTAAAACAATTTATTTGAAGAGTTTGAAAAATTAATTTTCATGTTAGTGGTCATATTTTCGTCAACCAGGAATACATTATTGGTCAGATATACACAATTTCTTTTAAAAGAGATTAGAAAGTCAACATCAGTGGCCATCACAAGGTTCATTTTGTGACAGCAAAATGCCAGGCGTTTTGTTTTAATCTTCCCACAGCTGTAGTTCCTTCTATATGAGACCGGTGGAGTATTGTCTGTTTTGTCAT
Organism: Elephantulus edwardii; assembly: GCF_000299155.1. Classification (NCBI taxonomy): domain Eukaryota; kingdom Metazoa; phylum Chordata; class Mammalia; order Macroscelidea; family Macroscelididae; genus Elephantulus; species Elephantulus edwardii. Next base: position 47,447,889 of record NW_006399751.1, on the reverse strand, counting down.
CCCTTTTCTTTTGGTAAAAAGACATTAATTATACTTTAAGGGTCCCTAAGCCCTTCTAAAACCCAGGAAGAGGAAGACCCTGGATGAGATGAATTGATACATGGACTGTGGCAATGGGGTTAAGTGTGCTGGAGATGGTGAGGTTGGCTCAGGATAGGACAGGGTTCAGAGCCATTGTCCATAGGGTTGCTATGAGTTGTAGTTGACTCGACAGCACACAACAACAACAAACTCTTCTTTAAAGGGAGTTCTGGTAGCATGGTCCATAGAGCGTTGCATTGCTAAGCCAAATGACGCACTTCTCTGGCAGTTCAGTCCATCAACAGCTCTAAGGAAGAAAGATGGACAATTTCCTCAGATGAGATTTACAACCTTGGAAAGCTAGTGAAGGGGTTTGTGAATTGGTCCTAACTCAATGGCAGTGAGTGAGTGAGTGAGTGAGTGAGTGAAGGATTTTTGTGGTGCTCTGATGGCACACAGGTTAAGCACTTGGCTGATAACTAAAACTGGTGGCTTGAACTCCCAGTTCCTCCACAGGAGGAAAAAAGGGGGAAAAAAAAAATCTAGCAACCTTCTCCCATAAAGTGCATAGCCCAGGGCCCCTATTGGATAGTTCTACTCAGGAGTGACATCCACTTCCTAAACCACATGCCTATGGAAACTCTATGAACTTGGAGAAACAACAATAGCTATAGAAAGGCATGAGGTCTTTTGTGCATAGAGTCACTTGACGGCAATCAACAACAACTCTGTTATATAGGGTTGCTGGGAACACAAGAACGATAACTTCTGTAGGTCCCTATGTGGTAAACAGTTTGTGCTTAACACTAACTTAAAATTAGATAATGTGAGCTCACTCAACAGCATCACCGAAGAAAGACTTTGCAGCCTACTTCAACTGCAGACAAGAAAACTCTATGGAGCAATTCTGCTGTGTAACACATGGTGCTGTCATGGGTCCGAAAGGACTTCATGGCATAGGCTTGGCTATGGTTTGATGGCAACCACCCTTCAATGTGATTCAGCTGAGAGTCACTTCCATCCCCCACTCTCAGACTCTAGTATGAATCCATGATCCTGACCTGCTCAGAAATGGGCATGTGATCTAAATTGAGTCAATGAGAGTCTTATTCCAATTCTTTTAAGTTCTTTCTACGCAGATGTTCTCTTTCTAATGAGTAGACATACAAGCATAAAGTTGCTTTTGGAATCTTTGATACAGCTTCAGAAAGGCTTGTCTGATGATGCAGCCAATACAGAAGAAAGTAGAACAGAGAGATTCATGGCTTCAATTTTTGTGTACCTAGATTTAAATAATCTTGAGATTTCCTTTTATTCTTAGTTGTGGTGTGTTGTTTTTTTTTTATTTGCATGCGTCAGTAAAATGTCTTTTTTGTTTGTTTAAGCCAGTGGCTTTCTTTCATTTGCAAGTGAAAATGTTCTAATTCTCTATTTTAGGGCAGTTCAGCAGCCAGAAAAATCTTACCTTCCTACTGATCTGATCTCTGTGACATAAGTCACTGAACCAGGAACACATTACAAACAAAATTTCACCACAATATAATACATACTGCCAAGAGAATCTGGGAGCCACCTAGAACAATACCCTGGGGTATAGTAGGTATCTTGAACAACATGTTAATTTTTTTTATGAAGATTAATAATAATATTGACCTTTTCCTAAGAAGGGCTATGCACCAAGAAGTGTATGGGACATTTTATAGATGTTACCTTATATAGAATATGCTTTTGTGAAGAAGGTATCATTAGGTCCATTAAAAAAATGTGGACACTGATATTCTGAGGTCAGAGAGATTAATATTCCCTGTGGTAATTCAGCTCCTAAGTGATTGCTTCAGCATTTAAATGATTCTTTCTGCCTCTAAAGTTCTGTATTCTTTTAAGCAGCATTGCTTGCCGTTTTTACTTAACCTCTATTATTAAAGAATTCTTGCTTGAATCTATGAAGATAGTATTTTGTACCCTGAAGATATCTTTTATTTGCTGTTTTTGTTTGCCATTGAGCTTACTCTGACTCATAGCAAGCCCCTGTATGCAGAGCAGGGTTCTTCCAAATGGTTTTCAAGGCTGTGATCCCATAGAAAGAAGAGTACCAGGCTTTTCCAATTTATCTCTGGGTAGCTGTGACCACAAACTTGTTTGCTAGTTAAGCACTTAGCTGGTTGTACTGCTCAGTCGCTTTCAGATTTTATTAAACTAATGGTTTAATTTTTGTAATAAAAATATTCTGTCTTTCTTACAGAATCCTAGATATCTTTTTCAATGTCTGCCTATTCACTCTTGCCAATTGATCTCCTTTCTCCTGAGCTCCCAGCTGAATGGACTGGAAATGAATAACTGAACTCAGTAAGCTAACAGATTCCCTCACTCGGGAATTTAAATATGAGACATTGGAAGTTCTACTCAGCGAATGGTTCTTGAGCTGAAAGGGTATATATATGGCATGCTTCTCCAGCTTAAGGAACAATATGGTCTCCTATCTTTAATTTTTCCAATTATTTATTCAAATTTCTTTTTGGCTATTATAATCTTTGTCATTTACAAAGAGACATGAGAAATGTAAAAACTGAAGAATCATATAGAGTATATTTAAGGACTAAATGTATAGTACAGATTCAAACTACAAAAGGAAGGTATCAATGTGGAATATATATCTCTCTCCTTTCATTACTGCTGAGAGAAATCAAATAGCTGCATGTAAGTTGAATGCATTCCTCACAGATAGAATTACCTGTCGAGTACAGTTTTGGAAGAGCTCAGCAGATGGCATTCCAAATGAGAGATATCCACATGAGCTGTGAAGGCTATAATGGATTTCAAACATCTATGTCTCTCTGGCAAATGACATTGCTTTGTAAAGGGAGATTCCCATCCTGCACCACCACCACCGAGACCTTTTCAAGGTCCTATAAAGAAATACTTACCTTCCTTCCTTAGGTGGATTTTATTTGAATTTATGTAAATCAGATTGTGTATTGCAGTGTACTCAATGACACTAGGTGATCCTGAGTTTAGAGATGACTCTGATTCAAGACCTGGTATTTTAATTTTTGCTTTGTTTGCATCAGAGAGTTGGATGATGCATTAGGAAGATGGTGCCTTTGGATTGTGGCGTTGTCATAGAGTATTGAATATACTGTGAACTGCCAAAAGGACAAAGGTGTATTTTGGAGGTGCAACTAGAGTGCTCTTAGATAGTGGATGGTGAAACTTCATCTCATATACTTTGGGCATGTTGTCAGGAGGGGCCAGATCTTGGAAAAAGACATTATGTTGGGAAAAGTAGACGATCAGTGAAAACAAAACTGAGTGTCCAGTGACTGCAACAATGAACTTGAACATGGGGAGATTGATATGATAGTGCAGGACAGGGCACGGTTTTGATCTGTGGCTTATAGGGCCACTGAGGATTATACCTAACAACAGTGATACCTCTGAGTATTATCAGTCTTATTTCTTCTGACAAAGGAATCTGATCTTGCATGTGAATATGCTATTTCTTTTTTTTTAAAATATGCTATTTCTTGATGTAAAGCTGTTAACAAATGAGGTCCTGGATTTAAATTCTACTGCTTTTATTTGCATATAACAGAAAACTCAACCTAAATGGCTTAAAAGTGACAGAATGTATTGCTCCACCTAGGGTAAGAAGGAGAGGAAGACTCCCAACAAGATGGATTTACACAATGAACTTGAACATATCAGAGACAGTGAGGATGGCACAGGATAGGCCAATGTTCAACTCCGTTGTTCATAGGGTCACTGTGAGTCTTACATGACTAAATGTTACCTAACAACAACAATTCAACAACTCAATGTTGTGTTATTAAGTGCCATTTAAAGATGAGTATAACTCACAGAGACCCTATGAACAACAGATCAGAACGCTGCTCTATCCTTTACCATCCTTATGATCCCCAACTCATATGAGCCCATTGCCATACACACTGTATCCATCTGTCCATCATGTTTTGAGTTTTCCTCTCCTTCATTGATCCTCCACATTCCTAAGCATGATGCCCCTTTCCATGGAATTACCTCTCTTAACAACATGTCCAAACTATGTGAGATGAAGCTTCACTGTTCTTGCTTCTGAAGAGCACTCTGATTGCACTTTCTCCAAGAACTATTTGTTCTTTTGGCAGTCCATGGGTTATTCAGTGCTCTTTTCCGCCATCAAAGCTCAATGGATAGATTCTATTCATCCTTATTCATTATCCAGCTCTCAGACGCATAGCAAATGAATGTAAAAACTATGACTTGAATTAGGTGCACCTGAGTCTTTAAACTGAAATCATTGCTCTCTCAGACTTTGGAAAGATCCCTGACAGCAAACTTTTCCAATGTTCTATGCCTCCTGATCTCCTGACTCCTGGTACCAAGAATTGTGGATCAAAGCAAGATGAAATTGTTGACAATTTCAATCTTTTCTCAGTCTATCTACATGGTGTTGCCTATTGGCCATTGGTTATGATTTGTGCTTTCTTGATGTTGAGATGTAATATAAGGCAGACAGCAGTCCTTGATACTCTGCAAGAAATGTTCAAGTCTTCCTCACTTTCATTAAACAAGGTTGTGTCATCTGTATAACACAGGTTGTTGTGTGTCTTCCTCTAATTCTGATGCCATACTTTTCTTTATAAAGTCCAGCTTCTCTAATGATTTGCTCAGCATACAGACTGAATAGCTATGGTGAAAGGATACAGCCATTCCTTTCCCTAGTGCCTTCATCTAAAGACTGAAGAGAATGAATAAAAATTTAGTCTTTCTTTCCATGATTTTTCTAAAGACTGAACGAGTTAATATGCTAACTTGCTTCAGACAGTGCTTCTCTTACATTGAGTGGTATATGGCAGCTATTAGTATTAAAATTAGATTCTGGCAAATATAAACACCAGAGGCTAAAAAGAAAGATAAGATTAAAATATTTTAAAATCAGACCATTATGTGCTCAAAATTTTGATACTTTTCTCTGCCAGAAGATCTCTTTTCAGTGAGTGAGAGAGCGACAGTATTGTTTTCTCAGTCCCACTTTAACCAAGTGACCAGTTTCTGCTCTATTTTTTCACGCTCCTAATTGACTGAAGAGTGTTCTTTGATTTCTGTAGTGGAGGTTAGGTTCATGGCAAGAGAACACTCATGTTCTTGATCTATTTTTATTTTAATATAGAGTGGATTATGGATAAAGCAACAGTCATTATGCAAGATAAAATGATGCCCCTTATCCTGATCCTAAACAAAATTTCAGTCATAACTGCTCAGAGGTCCTTTCCACATGGAGATTTTCATTCTATTCATGGACCCCCAAATCCGGCAGTCAGACAAGGGGAAAGAAGCCTGAGAAGGGAAAGGTCTATAAAAGTAAGAGGAAGGGACAACTTGCTGACTTGAAAAAAGGCTGTGTCTAATGGAGAGATTCCAATTTTTCTGTTTTACAAATCTGGAATAACACACTTCAATTAGATAAATTATATATACCTAATGCTGAAAAAAAACGAGCCTGGTTTACACATTGGTTAATGTGCTGGCCTGCTTACCTAAAACTTTGGCTGCTAGAACCCATCAGTTCAAATTCACCACCTGCTCTGTAGAAGAAAGATAGGCAGACTTCTCTAAAGATTTATGGCCTTGGAAAACCCAACTGAGAGCTGCTGGAATTGACTCCATAACAGTGGAGTAGTATCTAAGCAAACTTAAGAAAGTCTTTTTCAATATTCTTCATAATTTGTGCCTTATTTTTACTTCAGCAAAGCAAAAATTAGAAGATCACTAAATTGTGGGCCAAAAACTAAAACTTATTCCTACAGCTGATTTAATGTGTTTCTTGGGAGGACACTTTGATCACTAAATGACCCTTGTGGACAACAATTTGGGTCTGTCTGCTTCATTGTGATTTCTCAGCTTCATAAACCAAATGAATGTAAGCACTTTGGGATCCATTACCTCAAAATTTGCCACATAGTACACATTATATCAGTTGTCTTGTTGTCGTAAACTGTTTGATTGTTCGTAACCGAGTGTGATAACTGTTTGCGCCACTCAGAAACTTTGAAGCAAAAAGCTGGAAATTTCAGTTTCCCAGAGATGCCTCAGAAGAAAGTCCCGGTTATCTTCTGAAAAATCACTCATCAAAAACCCACAGTCAAGACATAGCATTACTATGACTTGGATTCCACTCAATGACAATTGTTTTATCTTTTCAGCACAGTGCCAGGCACAAAGTAGGTGCTTAACAAGTGCTTGAAGCGACCTTCAACAAGAGCTCTTTTGTGTGTTGCCTGCCAAAAGCCAGGAATGATAACAGGCAGGGAAGGAATTAGTAAGCGCTTTGAGTCATGCAAGTCATTTGAGAAATGTGCTTTCCTTTTAAACATTTGTTCCAATGTAGTAAAAAGAAAGAAAAGCCTCCTCTGGCTAAAAACAGTGAACTGATTAAATCCTAACAGCTCTGAAAATAACTTTCGTAGCACATACCTCATAGTCTCTCCTTGTTGCCTGAAAGCAAAGGGAGGGCTGGCAAATCGACTGGGTGTGAGTGAGACGGGTTTCAGCCTACTGGCTGCCTTGACCCTTCAGTCGTCCAGTCACTTAGCACCTTCTCTGGCTAGCCTATCCAACAGGTAAAGTGCTCTTCAAAAACTTCAACAGGATAAGGCCTTTCCCATCTTCTGATCAGGATTTCATCTATATGCATCAAGTTAAAAAAAAAAAAGGTGAAAAGAAGCTTTGAAAAACATAATTGGCACTCACAGACATTTTCCAGAAAATGCTTCAACAACTGCTCGGGGAATATTTCTGATCATGAAAAGAATCAACCAAAGTTTCCAAAGTTTGTAAGAATGATTTTAAAGCACTGACTTTACATGAAGCCTTCTCATTGTAAAAACTGGGGCACCTTATATTCTAACTGAAAAAAATAACAATTTTAAATAGTGCTATTTACTAATCACATGGAATATGTTAGAAGTCTAAACTGTTTTCCCCTCCCCCTCATTGCCACATTTCTGGGTTATGTCCCCGCTGAAGATTTATGGGGAAAAGGTCATGGCTTAGTTATGAGTTAAAACCAGCTAACAAGAATAGACTGAAAGTTTGGGGGAAAACTAAAGCTAACAAAAATAAGCTGTATAAAGGATAAGGAGAGCAGTTAGGGGTAGAGTGCACTCTGCACGAGAGAGGCCAATTCTGTTAGATGAATATTTGTAGTTCTTGCCAGCACCAGGTAGCATGAGCCCTTAAACTTCTAATATGAATTAACAGTAATTCTAAGACCTAGACAAGAAGTTTAGGGGTCAGTGAATCTAAATTAGTAGGAATAAAACATCTAGAGCAGAGGTAGTAAGAATGCTGACCCAATGTGAAAGATATAAGTACTGTCATTGGCCAAATGTATAGAATTTATTAAATGAGAGCACGTTTTGAAGTAACCTCTAGTGGCCTAACACTAAGGAGTTGTGCTGCCAATGTACAGATAGGGAATTCAAATCCACCAGAAGCTCCATGAGGAAAGGATGAGCAATCTTCTTCCATGCAATTGATAGTCTCTGAAAATTCACTGGCAAGACAGTTATTAATTAGTTCTAACTTGACAGTACATAACAAGTTTTGATGTATATATTATCACTAAAAATAAAATAACATTGAAGAATTCCTCTGGGGGGGTCCTCTAAAATTGGGGCACAGTTCTGATAAATATATTTGTTGTTTAAAGAAGAAAAATAAAGAATTCCTAAAGGGGAAGGAGACAGAGGAAAATGTATAAAGATAAATAAATGAAAATCTAATCTTTATGTAAAGTTTCACTAAAATCACATTAAAAAAATTCTCATATGAAAGACAATGCCCAATAAAGGTGTGATTGTTATTGTTGTTGTTGATGTGGTCGGAGGGAGCACTGCTCATAGCAACTCTGAACAAAAGACTTAATGCCTTTGTGTGTGTGTGTGTGTGTGTGTACATGTACCGTCAAATCAGGTCTGACTGGTACAGGAGGAGATTGCCCCTCCTTCCCCAGCAGAGCATCTGGTGGATTCGAACCGTGCGCCTCTGGGATTGTAGTTGCAGCTCCTTGCCACTAGGCCACTAGAGCTCCCCCCTAATGCCTTTCTATAACTATTGTCATTTCTCCAAGTTCATAGAGTTTCCAGAGGCATACGGTTTAGGAAGTGGATGCCACTCCTGCTTCCAAACCTGTTTTACAACTGGGAGCTCCACCAAACACATTGATTTCCACATGGGAAATCATTATGGTATTTGATACCCCAATGGCACACAGGTCAGCATCCCAGCAAACCCAGATTACTTCATACAGCACATTGACAAAGAATGATGTATAAAGTGGGAGAACATTCCTCCAAATATAACAACACTAGTATCATTTAGCAGTGAGTAAGTATCAAGTAGAATACAACTAATAGCGACCCTTGCACAAAAGACCTGACCTCTGTTCTATAACTAACATCATTTCTGTATGTTTATAGAGTTTCCAGAGGCATCTAGTTTAGGAAGTGGATGTCACTCCTGTTTCCCAACGTGAATCAATCTGGAAGCTCCTCCAAATGTTGAACATGATGGGTAACCATTATGGCATTTGACACGACTATGGGCACAGTGTTCAGCGTGACAGCAACTCCAAGTTATTCAGTACAGCAAACAAATGATTACTGTATCACTTAAAGAATATTCATTCTGAAATTAATAAATTTGGCCTGAGGGCCGCAAGCATCCCCCCTTGGTCAAAAGCTAACTGACATTCACTTTTTTTTTGGGGGGGGGATGGGAGGGAACCAGTAACACACATCAAACACCACCCAGAAACTTCCTTTAAGTGACCTCCATCAAGACATGACCGCCATCAAGACGCTAGAAGCCAACTCCCAGAGTGAAGACTCCAGGCTGGCTGCGGACCCAACTTCTCACTATGGGATTTTAAAGACACACCCTTTGGCAGGCCTCCATCCTTCATCAAAAGTTCAACTGACACCCACTTTTGGGGGAAAAACCCCCAGTAACACCAGTAACAACACATTGTAATTAAAGAATTACATTAATCAGTGGTAGTGTTATAAAACAAAATGTCTGTGAGTGTTGGTATGAAAAAATAATATTTTTTAAATCTTCAATGAAAATAATATAATATAATAATAAATAATAAAATTCCCATACAAAAAATGATTTATACATACAGTAATCTCAGAGAAGACATAGATGGAAGGACCTCCAATATTTTTCACATAACATACGCATCAAAGTAGTGTGCACTCACAGGAGGAAGTCTGATGGTTCACAAACATAAAAATAACGCATGCTATTTGTGAAAAAATTATAGTACTCAGTATTTTACCCTCCTTCCTGTTTTTAGAGAATTTTACTTTATGACTCAGTGGGAAGTAAAACTCACCTCCATTTTAGAAGTAGGAAATATCAGATTGTTAAAATTGTGTCATGTGATGTAAGCAGATCCAATTAGACATGTATTTGCTTTACTTTGAGTCAAGACAGAGTGACAGACCTAACTACTGCAGCGAATCCTTTGTTAGAGGCAGGAGAAAAGTGATCAGGAGCAATGTCAAGTGGAGAGTGGTCTTTGGGAGCATGATTTGGGGTGTGGACTTGGCTGCTGCTAGTCCTCCTTATTCTTAACTAATTTTCAAGCCCTGTTTACAGCCCTCCTAGTAACTGTGAGAGTTAGTACAATTTCAAAACTTTTCCTCTCACTTTCCTTTTGAATTTTTTTACTCAGTCAGAATTAGTTTCTGCTGTGTGAAACCTATGACCAAATTGTAGCTCTGACACTTCAGTCATAATGAACAACTATTTTAGGGAACCTGAAAGGCACTTTGAAGTTTTGAACATTTCTCCTTAAGTATTTAAATACTATTCATGAACTCTGATGGCATAATGGTAAGAAATTGTAATGCAAGTGCAAAGGTGCAAGGTTTGAATCTATCAGCTGCTCTGCAGGAGAAAGGCAATCTCCTTCCTCTGAAAGCCCACTGGAGATGAGTTCCCAGTTGATGGTACCGAACAGTTAACTATATTGAATTTAAACTTTAAAAATTTAAACTTTAAAATGATGTTGATACCTATTAAGATAATAAATCACTTAGATAATTAGGATAAGAACTACGAATTAGCTTTTACAGTTTAGGAAATTGAGGCACTGAGAGCCAAAATTACTTTCTCTGGTAGTTATAAGACTCATTTACTCCATATTCTTATCTTTTTAAATCTTTTTGTAAAAGTAAAAAACAAAGCAGAGAGAAAGGTGCATTATCACAACTCAATTCATATCAAGATAAAAAATGTAAAAGGCCAATATCCAAATGACCAAGGGAGCAGTTTCTGTCCAGGCAGCCCCTCAATTTTGAAAACGGGTCTTGTCAACTTGCTTCCTGCTAAAAAGGCAATTAATGAGATTCCTCCTCTTTCCTACAGTCCAACACAGGCTGTGACCGATTGTGAAAGGCATGACAAGATAATCAATCATCAATTTTCTCTGTTTAAGAATGACCTCTGTAAGGTTATCTTAAAGAGGAACAATTACTGCTAAAAACCCAGTTGCGGAGGAGTAATCAGAAAGGCTTTCTCTCATAATATTCCCAGAGGAAATATCTGTACTGAATAACATACTTAAAACAAACCTACTCTGCAGAATACATTTCAGTTTCCTGATAATGTCTCTGCTTACTATACGAACTCAACTCAGTAAAGAGTAACAAACAATCATAGCTCCCAGGATATCAACCCCAAAACAGTAATGTGCATTTAATGAGAACTTCAAGGAACGTTCTTTAATTTGGAGGAGGTGCTGTCTATAGGCAATGATTGCAGTTATTACAGACAACCACTGAGAGTTCAGCTGTTGTGTTAAAAATAAAGGTAGGGTTCCATCTTGGAGTTGCTCACAGATTCTGTTCTGTTCACACTGACAATAAAATGCTTTGTGAAGTTATCTTTTGTGTACACTGTATTGATGCCAGTTTTTACCAGATTTGGATTTTGGGTTTTAAAAGATGTTTGATTGATCATTTATATGCTTGTTTATAGACAAGATCCAGATAGTTGTCTCTGAGATTAAGTTCAGTGGAGATTGTGGTTGCTGATTCTGGTTGAGTGTAAACAGCTGGAGAGTACGCTGGGCAAAGAGAAAGACTGCTTTTTTAAAAAAGAAACTTGAAAAAAACCTGAGAATGGTTTTGGAGTTGCAGAATTATTATGAAGGAAGTACAGAATTTTCATATATTGCTTTTCCTTATTGTTAATGCCTTAGATTAGGATGGTACATTGATCACAGTTAATGAAATAACACTGGTGTTGGCTGCTAGAGCTGGCTTGAGCTCATGACAGCCTTATGTATAACAGAAGCATCACCCATTCTGGTCTTCATAGTCATTGTATGTTTAAATCCATTGCTGTGGCTTTTCTGTCAATCAAATCTCCTTGAGGGCTTTCATTGTTTTTGCTAACCTTGTTATTGGGAAGCAATGCTGACTTATTATCATTAATTTGTTACTACTTTATCAGGTTTTCTTTAAGCTCTTTGTCTGTTTCGGTGTTAACACATTGTTTAATCATCATGCCTCCCTGATCTTCTCCAGGCTGTGACAGTTTCTTGAATGTCTTTGTTTTCGATAACCTTGGGATTTTGAGGGGCACCAATCAGATTTTTATAGACAGTCTTTCAAGTTTGGATTTATCTAATGTTTTTCTCTTGCCTAAACCCGGGTTATTCCTTTTTGAGAAGACGAACAAGAGGGGGATATGCCCTTCTTATCATATTGCATCAAGGGTCTATGCTATTAGTTTGACTTATACCTATTGATATTAGAAAAGCCCACTTTCCTCCCTTCTCAATTCTAAGTACCTTTTCCAGTCCCCCAAATAATACTACTCTCCTGACTAGTTAATTATTATAATTTCAAAAGTAAAATTTGGGATTAAATATTTAAAGGCAGAGAGAGTCCCTAATGCTCACAAGAATTCTGTAAATTCTAGATCCGTAAGAGAGGAGAATGCCTTCTCATTGTTCCCCTGACAAATCAAATCACCTCAGACTGATGAGACTCTTTACAGCAGAATATAAACCAGGTGATACTGTCAGTAAAGGACGAGAGGAATTGCAAATCGTGTCAATCATGTTGTCCAGTACATTTTTATACAGCTTTGGTTTGGCTAAATATAGTTGTAATCCATTTCCGTTGCTAAGCGTCATATTTTTATTAGGCAAGGTGCTCTATTTGAAAATTCACGCAGAGCCCGGGTCTTGAAATGATGGAAAGAAAGAGTCTAAAATGTGGACAACTGTGATCAGTTTGGGCTGTGGGCGCGGTGCGGTACAGTTTTCTACATCTGCCTTAAAAATGAGTCCAGGGAAAAGACCTGCTTTCATCTTGCAGTCTACTTATTTTATTGCCATCTCTGTGTGTCTTATTTCATGCATCTTTCCTGTCAGCTGTGAAAAGGCTGAGCTACAGATATGGCCACTGAGCTGTGTCTATCCACAGCCACGTGACTCAGGTGACAACGAAACAAATGACTCACTCAGATGAGCAAGGGCTCTCCAGAGCGGAGTAATCTATATGAGAATGGGGAAGAACTATTTAAAACCCTCCCTCATGAGGAGATTCTGGGAAAATATGAGATAATGCCAAGAGTCTGTGGGTTGCTAAATATTGCAGCAGGTGACCCACGGATGTTTATATACAAGATTCTTCTCTGGCAGTTAAAGAAAAGCAGATATGGGTGTTTGTCTATCTCAGTGCCTTGAGAATAAGCTTCCCATATAATAGAAGCGTAAATGAATTGTATCAGTCCAATCAGAAACCACCAGGAGGAAGTTTAAGCAGAATAAAGGAATGTTTTTACAGAGATCAGCACACTATGGCCCTGGTCCATCACTTACTTTATATGATCTATGAGCTAAGAAAGATTTGTACATTTTCAAATAATTGGACAACAACAACAAAAATCAAAAGAATTCTCTTTGATGACCTGTGACGTTCATATGAGGTTCAAATTTTAGAGTCTGTAAATAAAACACTTTTGGAGCACGGTCACACACATTTGTTTACACTCTCTATGGCTGCTTCCATGTTATAGTGACAGAATGAAGTAGCTGCAACTGAGAATACATTGCACACAAAGCCTAAAATATTTATTGACCAGCATACATAAAAAAGTTTCCAAACTTCTGTATTAAAAGATATTAGTCTCTCCACAACAAATGCTGGCAATGGTGCAACCACTGTGGAAAGCATTGTGGCGCTTTCTCAAAAAGTTGCAAATAAAGATACCATTTGACCCAGCAATTCCACTACTGGGAATATACCCTAAAGAG